>NC_079299.1:11466754-11774587 GCF_023638135.1 Falco biarmicus
AAAAGCAAAAGCTGATGCATGGGACTTGAGATGCCTCTTCTCACTTTCCTACTCCATCCTCTCATAGTTGAGATGTAGAGCTGACACGACAGAAACCCTATTTCCAATTCCAGATGGACGTTTGATTGGGTGGATGTTGTTTGTTTAAAAAACAAAAATTAAAAGCAGAAAAATCAATGCCCCAACTACCCCAAATCTATTTCTGCCATGAGCTAGAACCTCAGTGTCTTGACAGACAGGTAAGATTATTGCATAAAATACTGGTTTGTTCTTTATTTGCTCTTTAGTTTGCTGCTCGGCCTTTTATTTAAATACTTAGAAATAGCTCACAGGTTTCCAACTTTCAAGCTCCTTTTAGAGGGGGAGTATCAAATCCAGGATGCAATTAAGCCTTCATTATTCGGAATATTTTCTTTCAAGGGACCCAGCAGGTTTTGCAGCATGCCAAAATCTTGTTTGGACCTTTTCAGAGGGTAGCCAAGTAATTTGGCAGAAGATAACAAACACAAGGAGCCAGAAGGGCTAGAGTATTTTTTCAATAATTGGCTGAACATAACTAAAGAGACTGGAAACGAGTAGTGAAGAAAGGAATTAGAAGAAAAAAGTTCAATCTTTGACCTTGAATAGTGTGTACTGGACGTCTTGGAAAGCATTCTGAATACTGCCAAAGACCTTCTACTGGACATTTGAAAACACTTCTCCAAAACTGCAAAAATATTATCTCGTTAAGATATTGCAACAGTGTAAGTCTAAAGCAACCACTGGCCATGAACACAAATATTTACTGAATCTGTATCTTGCTGAAGAACGTATATATTTTGGCACACATTATTACCATTTTTCCAAAGGGAAAACCCACCCACAGATACCAAAAGGCACAAACTTTCACTTTGCTCACTCAGGCTGAAAACGTATACATCCCATCATGGGGCAGCTTATATCAAAGCAAGTCATTAAATGTAAAGAACTGACATAATGAAAGCATCTCTACTTCCACTCCTATACTCTTGCCTGCTGTTTGAATATGTATGAGTTACTTTTCCTATATTCAGCTACCTCACCAGGGGACTCTTCCCACCGACCTGGCCTCTCCAGGAGCAGCAAGATCTGCCCATTTTCTCTGTAGCACTGGACCTGACAAAGAGACATAGATCCTTTTTGGAAAGGTGAGTGTTCCAAGCATGCTTAGCTTATCCTGACAGGCATATTGCCATTCAGCCTTCCCATGTCTGATGCATTTATCATACAAAATGTTAAATCAAGATCATCAAGTTTAGAGGCTAAGTTTAGAAAGCTAACTTTACAAGGTTCTTTTTCATAGAAAAGGATTCTCTAAATCTACAGTGAAACAAGAGAAAGAAAACTATTTAATGATACTTTTCATATTGAAAATTATTTTGGAGTTAAAAAGTTCCCCACGCCCAACTGTAACAATCCATGGAAAACTTCGAGTAGGGTTCCACCTTCTGGATGGCACTACATCTGTGGGAACTCAAAGAGACGGCATCACTGATGGTACTGAACCTGCAGGCTGAGCTTAAAGACTGCAAAAACTGAAATGTTTGCAAAAAGTCCACTAACTCAGGTCTGACACTTTCATTAATAGTAGGGCCTCAGTATTACTGTAGTGCCATCGGTTCTGTAGATGTAGATAGAGCACAGGGTAAAGGAGAGTATTTTCAGAAGCACTGCAGTGAGAAATCCACATCCCAAATTCATATAAATGTAGTAACACCAAGTGAGTGTTAATGAAGTCTGCTCCTTTTGTAGCTAAGAAGGACAATATAAACAGCAAATATTTCATCAAAGTGAAACGTCACTATTTTCCTTTCAGTCATCCTTACAGCTTTTAACAAACTGCAAAAGACATTAAGTTATATGAGCACAAAAATTTCACAGGACAAATGATACAACTCACAAAGCAGACAAATAAATGCAAAAAAGGATAGAACAAATATTCAGAGGTTTAACACACAAAATGGAATTTCTTCAGCAGCACTGATTAAACCCAAGATGAGGCAAGGATCTTTACAAAGTAAAGGCACCAGCTCTTTGTAAACACATACTCCTCTCACTTTAACTGAGAAAGCACTCAAAATATTCTGTGGAGGCAACCTGTGCGGTAGTGTTCCATTGCCTATAAATACTTCACAGGAGAGATATCAAAGGCCTTTCCTCTCCTTTTTACTATATTTAATAAGAAAATTTTTTCTTCAGTTTATCTAGTGGAAAAGTCTTTAAATCTCCCCAGAAATGTTATAATGAATCTGTAAGACAGTGTTCTCTCTTATCTGCCCTCTGATATCTATCAAGAAGTTTCAAGGCAAGAGAAATTTCAGATGCCAGTATGAACCACACACATTTGCAGTCATCTCTTGTTTTCAGTATTGTGCTATAGGCAGTTTCCCAGAAGGAACCAATGGCTTATATTAAAAATACAGATACATTTAAAAAAAAATAAAAAAAAAAAAAGGAACTTGTGCACATCCTCCAGCTGTACAGCTACCTACTCTGACTTTTCAAATGCACTAGCAAAGACTGAACAAGAAAAGAAGATTAGATACTTCTGATCATGATAACTGTACTTCAGGATTCCAGATTTTTTGAAGTACGCATCCTGAATGTACACGTCTCCCTAGCGTGGAGAATATTCACACAGTTCTTTACTAATGAAACTGCAAAACTCAAAAACTGGTAAAATAAATACTCCATACAAAGGTGAATTGTTTGCATCTTGGACAAAAGGAACTGAGCATCTTCACAGTGTCCACTGCACAACTATCACAAATATCACCAAACACATTTTACTACTCATACACACAAATCCAGTGATTACGCTAATTGATGTTGTTCAGTATCCAACCAAGCTTGTGCGTTTCCAAGTCACCTTCTTTCAGCTTTATAAAGCTGACTGAATTTTTAATGTAGTACTTTCAGGTTCTACAGGACTGTCAACTGGTACCTGGAGAGGGGGAAAAAAAACCCGGGAATTAAGCTGTTATTCAACAGAAGCTATTCTCAACCTCAGTATTCCTGGGTAATTGCATACACTATTGGAGTCTAACCTAATAATTAATTAGCAAAATCAGGCATTTATAGAAAGCCTTATTTTCCTTTACCTTCTGTAATGAAAAAAAAACCAAACAAAAAAACCCAACAAAAAAACCCTACAGAATTGAGTTTCTTAGTGTAACTCTAAAGTATGTATTTACTGCATATAGATATTTATCATCTAGAGAATAACTTTCAGGTTTTTTTCTTCGATACATTTAAACACAGCAGAATCTTGCTGATCAAGGTTTGGTATCAAAGTGCTGTTGTACCTTATTAACACAGGCAGCTCTCTATTTATGGTAATAACAGGGCAAGGACTCCTGGCTTCTGTTACACCCTGGCTAATAAGTCATGGGCCACTGCCTATAGTCAGCATGTACATCCCCAAGACAGCCCCGACCCAGGCTGGTAAAGCTACAGGACGCCCAGCTGCAGAGGTTTCAGGTTCAAGTTAGCTCATATAGCACCAACTTGGAAGTTTCTGAACGTTATGCAGACAGTAACAGTGTGCACTTGATCACAGATGATCAAAAGCAAGACACCTACACATAAAAAGAAGCCTGACAGAGGATCTTGCAATACCCAACTCCAAAAAGCAGTTTCATTATCTTAATCCAAATGATCAAAAAACCCACAGCACTGAAAAAATGTTTCCACTGACAGCCTTATTTCTACAGGTAACGGTGACAATTTGGAAAAGCTGCTGAAACAGTCTTGGAACCGCCTGAACAGCTGAAAATGCTGCGCTCACTGTTTAAATTGAGAGGGTGCTCAGCAGAAGAGGAGACCCAGCTCTTCATGTACACAGGATAGAAACTGCAGCATGACTTCTGTTCACCAGACACTGACTTCACCTAAAAGGACTTCAGGTATTTTAAATAAAATATGTCATCTATAGCACAGCCTCCTAACCCAATACACAAAAAGGCTTTACAATTTACAATGCTACCTGCAAATATGAAAAAGCAAGATTCAAGCAGTAAAAGCAGAGATTAATATTAGCCACTTAAAATTCAAGAAAATCTGAGAGCAGAAGTCTTTTAGTTTTTTTCATGGGAGCTAAGGGGAGAAACAGATACCTGAGGGTACCATCCCATGTGGTTCTGTTGTTCCAAAACAGCATGGAAACAATCATAAGATTTGGTCAATTGTCTTTTGCTGTTAATATTATTATGCCAATAGAAGCCAAGCATTCAAGTACAGTAACACAATCATGGTAAGAGAGTCAGCACTTACAGCTTTAACATCCAAATTCATAATCCCTGAATTCACATTGTGTCTTCGCAATTCTGATTTTATTAAGGCTGAAACAAAAATGTAAAAAGAAAGCTGGTTCACAACTTTGCAATGACATGCATTTCAAGGGAAACACACAGTGCAAGCACATGGAAGCTGCTTTCAGCACATATTAAAATACCTGTGTTCGGTCTTTCACAATTTGAACTTACTGACAATTTGAACTCGCTCCTCACAAAGCACACGCAGAAAACTACAATAAAAGCTTTTAAACCATGAGTGCATAAAGCAAAGCTTATTTTAGCACTTTCAGTACATTTGTAAGTATCAGCGTAAGTCACAGGTACAGTTCAGGAACACATCAGCAGTTTCTTGCATTTGGAAAACTGCAAACTGTCTCCATTTATGTATTTGTTTACATTTATTATCCTACTCTGGAGACAGACATCTGCCTCGAATTCAAGACATGGCGACAGATGGCTGTCCATATATCAGCAATATTATCCTTTAAACAAAGGGTGTGCACACAGCAATTATTTGAAGTGAAAAACAAAGCAAAAAAACCCTTTCAATCAAACCCTGCCTGCATTTATAACTTTTGTCAGTCCAGACAGAAAGCCACATATTTAAATCCCAGATGTCTGAGACATCTAAAAACTACCCAGAAATTCACTATCTCAAAAAAGCTTCCACATTTTTACATTAAAGAGAACTCATTACTTACATTTCTGATTAATTACCTGTTAAGATAATGCCCACAAAAATCCAAGCACAAAGAAAGAGGTTTCCTGCACGAGGACTGTAGTCTGTTGTGAGCTTTCCTTGAACAAGCGTGAAGACAATTCCAAATATCTATAAACAAACAAATCATTTCATCAGGATCACATTGAAAACAGTCATCACTTTACCTTGCAAAGTTTCAGGTCACATCTTAAAATAACCAGATTAAAAAATTAAGGCTACAGCAACATGACAGAGACTTAGCAGCCAAGTTTGAGAAAGCCACCTTAGATTTGAGCAGAGTGGCTTTCCTGACCATTACTTCACTTGAAGAAATAAGATGATATAACCTGTGCTGATGCATTAAGGAGACCGGAGGAAGTGCCTTCAGATTCTGGGTATGTAATTTCCACAGCGAATTCAAACCCAAGTGGGAGATAGCCAGTCATGAAGAACCTGTTGAAGATAAGAGTAAGAGGGTGACAGGTGTGGCCTTCATCTATTACTACAGCTAAGAAAATCAAATGTAAACACATGGTATTAGGAATTAGCTGGTACTCTTAACTGTCTGTTTTCAAGACCTAACATGATCCAATACTTGTTTTGCCTGCTTCATTCCCCTGACCTCACCCAACCATTTTAGCTATACGTCTCTCTGTTTTGGACAAAGATGTTTTAACATATTTGTCCTGTTTCTCATAATAACCTGCACTCCACTCCTTACATATTAAACAACCTTCTCTGACCAGTCCACAAAACATTCCATAACTGAAGCCAATTACTTTCAAAATGAAAGACATACACAAACACCATCCTTTGATCAGCCCAAAGATCCATGCTGGAGGACAAAAAGAGACCATCAGTAGAGAGAGAGGCTGGACACTGGAATGTCTGCTAGCAAGTGCTGTGGAAGAAGCTGAGGCGACCGATAGGTGACAGAAAGAGCAGGGATTTAATGCAGTTGAGGTTGGTTGATTGATTAGTCATTAAACTGAAACTATCCAGACATTTCCGGCTCTACCTTGACTGCTGTGTCTCGATACAGCACTATTCCCCAAGCACCTTTTGGGGCTTTTAGATTACATATCTATGAGAAATGCTCATGCTCTTCTGAGCAAACAAAGCATCCAGCATGTTGCTTGGGTTATCAAAACATAGATTAATAAAAATGCACAGAAGCCAGCCTTCCTAGATTTGCTCAGTCAAACCCTAATCATTTACGAACTGGTCAACAGAAAGATTCAGCTTTACTGCAGACAACTTTTTGAATTCGAACCAAACAAACTGATCACATACAGACTTCTGTTAGGTCCATTAAAATCTTAAATGGAATTCACTGGAAAGTCAGTTACTTTTATATTTATTCTGATGTAACAAGATAAAACTCTAGTAAACCCTATCTGTACTGTGAGCTATAGGCATAGGTTGAGAGCATGGTGACAGAATATACATAGAATCATTTAGTTAAAACAGTTAAATATTGTTTCTGAACAGAACTGAAGTAACTCTTCCAGTCCTCTTTAAGTGCTCACCCAAGTACTCCTCCAGTCACGAACACTACTATAAGGTATCCGAGGTCCAGGGTGAAAGTAAATACAAGCAACCCAATGAATGAGAGAATGTAAACAATCAAAGTAGTTTGCCTGCAACCCAACCAAAAAAAAAGGAAAACAATTAACACTGTTAACATAAGGTCATAGCACATTGCTGAAGCATGGAAGAGTAACATAGACATTACTTACTCCCTAAAAACTGACATTCTACAGCTATAGAATTTGCTTTGTGTAATTCTGACTCAAATGTATCATGTAATGAGAATGTATCTCTTCCCAAACTATTGCCTTGGTTATACGACTGCTTCACTCAAGGCTACAGACACTTACTCAGACTCTTTAAAAGAGTGGACAACCACAGGAGATACTGTTACCTTAAGACTATTTTAGTTCTCCACTATACTGCACCTCTTGGCCATTCTGAAGTGCTGCCCATTTTGCAATACATGTGCAGCCAAATCGAACACCAGTAGCAATAAAAGTCAGCCTAAGAGGCAAGTCAAACAAATCTCATTACATTGTTCTATTTATTTGAAGTCTGGAATAAAGGATATCATCCAAAATATTAAAGCACACATCACTTATTTATAAGCCAACACACTAGCAAAACCAAAGCCTATCTACAGCATTAACGTCCATTAGGTTTCTAGAGCTCTTGCCCATAATGTACTAAGAGTCACAGGGGAGAACTACCCCAGCACAAGAAGCACTGCTGAGGGGCACCACACCATGGGTGATAGACCCAGAAGCTCCTACCCCAGAACAGAGTTCTACTCCACGGTCATCCCCTGAATTAACGCAATGTTATGCTTACTAATAGGACCAGGATTAGTATTAAAAAAATGAGAATCCATCAACTGCCTGTTTTACAAAACAATGCAGAGTAAGTTTTGAACCTTTATGCTTTCCTAGGAGAAGGAGTCCACTGGGCCACCCGGCCACTGTATGTAGGATATAAAGTGCTTTCCTTGTTAGCCTTACACTCCTGAAGAGATAGGAGTAGATGGAAAACCCCTTCGTATCTTTGCATTCTCTTCTCTCATTTCTTTGGGCCAAGAACCAGTAAGAGTTTCAAGCTTTTGCTGTAGCCTCAGAAACTAGTCTCCATCAAGGCCACTAAAAGATCACGGATGAACTGCACTTTATCTTCAGTTCACTTCAGCCCTTACGTCGCAGTATTTTTCTAATGCAATAGCACCGCTCTCCTACCCCTAACCCCATACATGCCTACCCACACTTACTTGTATGTTTTAGTGTAATCCAGCCACAAACCACAAATAATCGAACCCACCATTCCTGCCACCACCAGTGTCAAGCCAATTCTCCCAGCGTTCACTTCTTCTCCCTTTCAACAAATATTTATATGGTGCTCATTAATAACTCGCTTCCACTCAGAGTCAAGTTCAGACCTCTTGGCAGTCATAAGCGCAAACAAACATTCCTATGACTCCCACAGCTGTATGGTGCAAGAAACTGTAGGGGGGTATAAAGGAAACCAAATGTCCGAGCACACATAGCACCTTCATAATAATGAACATCACCTCTGCAAATGTACAGTTAAAAAAACAAAACCAAAACAAAACACACAAAAAAAACCCCACCCAAAGAAGATCCAAGAAACTTACCTCATAATGAGTTACTATCATCTGGTTTAATAACGTGGAGACAGAATAAAATGCCCCAGTCATAATACCTGCAGTACCAAAAGAAAAGCTTCAGTCATTCCAGGGGTACACACACAGATCTGCTACCCTAGAGTTAATCTTCTGATATTTAAGACTCACGTTAGAGGCAAAACTTTTTATCTGCCAAGTAAAATCTCTTCACCAGGCCTTTAAATGGTATTTTGAATCCTGCCGGATTTTCCAGCATTGGCTGCTGAGTAAGTAAAAGTTTGACCCTCCCTTCCCCATAAAAAAAACCACAACTAAAATACGATGTACTTTTAGCACACATTTGAACTGTTCTGCCAGACTACAGCCAGACAGCACCACTCACCGTAACTGATCAGCAAAAGTACAAATGGAGCATTTTTGAACAAGTTAATAATCGACTGCTTGTAGGAATAATCCTCAGGAGGCATAGTTTGCAGGACTGCTTGAGAGTGACTAGGAGGGTATTTTGGCTTTTCTTCAAACACTGGGGAAAAAGAAGGAGGAACAATTTTGATTTGTCTTTATCAGACTAATGCTTTTTCTTTTTGAAGTGTTTCAGCTTGATGAATTTCAGAATATTAACTTTTTTTTAACACTTCCATGAAAAAAATGTTCTAGATGTCCTCATGGAAGAATCAAGTCACAGCCACAAAGGGCGTGCTAACTATTTGGTCACAGCTGATTGCTACCAACTTAAGAGTCACAGACAGACTTCATCTGCAATGTGTCTAGACACTACACACTAGTGTCTGAATGTTAAGGTTAACAGAGAGAATTCAAATTGTATCATAAGGTTTTTCTAGCAAAAAGCCTAAGCTGCCTAAATATTCTGAGAGATGTCACCCCATGTGAAGAAGCAACATACAGTAAACTACTTGTCACTTAACCCTGGCACAACAGGTAAGTGAACACAAGTAAATTGGAGAAAACATAATCTCAACTACTTTGAGCAAAGCCAGATGCTTTAAGAGATGTGCTAAACACCCCCTACAGTCACCGTTTAAATTGCAAGAACAGCACACTTACCAACCCCTGTTAAGAAGAACAAAAGCGTGGAAACTATTGCTGTGCCGTAGAACATGATGCTGATGTTATGTGCCATTAGATCAATATCGTCAGGCGTATTTGGAACCAAAACAGGCGGCAACAAAAAGCCAATCGCAGTGCCAAGCTGCAAAGCAAGAAAAGAAAACCCAAAATCATTTTCCTGTGAACATAAAAATTAACAGAAAAGAAAATCCTTACCAGGTAGAATTCTGAATTTGTATCATAATAAGTATTAATAAAACTATGAAGGAAACGTGTTCCTTTAGTATTATACTTCTGAGCCATTTGCTGTCAATGGCATTTCACAGTCAGGTCATAGAATCATAGAACGGTTTGGGTTGGAAGGAACCTTGAAGACCACCTGTACCAACCCCCTGCCACGGGCAGGGGCACCTTCCACTAGACCAGGCTGCTCAAAGCCACATCCAGCCTGGCCCTGAACACTTCCAGGGATGGGGCATCCACAGCTGCTCTGGGCAACTCGTTCCAGTGCCTCACCAGCCTCACAGTGAAGAATTTCTTCCTTTTCTCTAATCTAAAGCTCCCCTCTTTCACATCTTCCATAATTCAGGTTTTAACCTTTCTACTTCTGAATTAAACTACAATACTATACCTAGTATATAACACATTTAACAACTAAGCATTAAGGATTTTTTTTCAGAAGAATCTTTCACAGCAAAACACTGTGCATGTCCATAAATACTGCAACTGAATGCCTAGAACATTCCAGCTACTCTTTAGAAACACTCCTCTCGATGTCACGATCCTGCCACTACAGTAACAGACTGACAAGCAAGGTTTATTGCAGAACTGATAAAGCAAAGAAGAGCAAGAGAAAAGGAGCATCCTTATCAACAAACACAAAACCAAAACCTACATCTGCCATTATTGCTGAGGAAACAAAGGAGAATCACACAATATAGTAGTAATCCGTTTGTATCTGGAGTCAATTCCAACGTAGCAACTGATTTTGTATGAAAAAGAGACAAAAACCAAGAACTGAAATTTTTAGTGCGTAGAGATAGATAGAAGGAAAAAGAAAAAAACTATGAAGGAACAAGAGTCTTGGACTACTCTCTAATTTCTCTCTGCTGCTCCTCCAAAACTAAACTGCATTTTAAAGTGTTAGAAAAATGTTATTTTTTTAAACTAAAAACCCCTGCATCTATTTCAGGTAAAAGATTTTTAAAAAAAAGCACCAAAGACTGTTAAGAGTAGCAAGTCCAACACTCAGAAACCACTCAACACAAAGGTGTGCCAATGTGGATACAAAGTGCCCTTTGTGTGTATGCCCAACGCAGCTTTCGCTGCCTTTTTTTTTTTTTCCCTGCAAAAACCATCAGTTTTACACTGAATCCAGTGCTCACCTGAAGAATTTGTCTTTTTATTCTCACCCTTCAGTATATGAACCCTAACAAACATGAACTGAGCACACAATTACTCTTTTACTTTAGATATGTTTTTTCCTCCCCCAGAGTGAGCCTACACAGTGCCCACAATATTCCAAGAAAGTCACGCGATACCATTTTTCACCTTTTACACCCAGAGAGGCTAAGGCCAGAAGGACAGAGATCTGGTGTGCCCAGTTTGAGATGCTGAATACTTGTGGAAATAACCCTTGACGGGTACATCACTGCATTCCCAGTGATTTGTGTTTCAACTGCAAATGATCAGCATCTCAAGAGATAATGGGTGCGATCTGACTTTCGATAAATACTCTGTCCCTCCCCTTTGTGCGGTCCCAGCCCTGTTTGCTGTAGCGATGAAGTTATGCAAAGTACCTGACAAGAAACTGGCTGACCAACAGCCCAGTTAGTTATAGCAACTTCATTCTGGTACGTTGTGCAATTAACCAATTACAGTGCGACTGTATTGTAATGTGTATGCAGGAGTGAACTGCATTGGGATACACAGACAACATTACCTCCAACTTCTGAGGCCTAATTTGGTGTTTCACGCCCTTTTCAATCTAGCTTTCTAGAGTGCTTTTTTTTTTAAGAAAGTAAAAACTGAGGACAGAGAAATTCTGTTGTTTGACACCACGAGACACAAGCAGGACTGGGATATTAAGACCTACACAGCACGAAGCTCTGAGCCAGCAGGGTACCACAGAGCTACAGAATAAGCCATTATCCTTTGTGAAGGGCTGCCACAGGGAGATGAAATGCACCTTTGTCAGTGCGTTTCACAGGTGTTTCCCTGGCAGAGGACCATCAAGCATGTCAGCACATCAAGATCTGTCCTAGCTTCTGGAAGGGAATATGCTCCAGAACTAAGGTTTGGGGTTTTTACATCTCTGCTCCAGTTTTCCTTGCCCATCTTTCTCATGGTTCCTACCTGCACAGCCCCTGCACACCTGCTTCTGTCCTGCACCGCTCCAACTCCCCCATCTCAGCATCTGAGCAAAGCACCAGTTTCAGACTCCAAGTTGCATCCTTGGCACTGTACTGTGGAACTGAAGTCTCAGTAACTCCTTGCTATTGGGATGACTGGTGCGTGTCTGAAAGAGTGGATTTAGCTGCCAAAGAAACCTTTAACCTGATTCCAGGTCATAGATGCAACATTTTTGCTCAACTGCTAAAACAACCAACAAACAACTCCCAAAGTCTTCAGTCCAAAGGGACAGCTGACTTGTCCACTGGAAGACTTCAATGTAAAAAAAAAATTGGTTTAGATAAGCATTGGTAAAACCCTCAGCATCCAGGTACGAGCTAATGAGCAACCCTAACTGTAAATATGTAACGTTACTATTACCACTGTAATAATCCAAAGTGCACAAACATAAAATCATTAGACTCACCCAAGGAAAAACAAATCCCCTATTACCTTAATAAAACCATACCTAAGACCTCAGCCTTCACCAGCAATGTCGACTGGAATCTTAACATGTTGTTGGCACAAAAAAGCAGGGACAGTAGCAGGGGGCTGGAACAAGGCTATGGGAACAAAAAACCCATCGGTATCATATCCTCACCCGTGCTTTCAGATACACCTGTTCCAGCTCTCTGAAACCAGCCAGGACCAGCAAGCTCAAGGAAATGCATGATTGTTAACAGCTGCCCACAGTGACATGAACTACCCCAGCGCTACAGAAAACTCAGAAAACTTCACAAGTGGGACACTGGGGCTCTCTGTGAAAGTTCATGTACTTTACACCCCTCCAACCTGGGGGTGGATTCAGTCTGATGAGTGATGCAAGAGGCAAGATGTCTCATGCAAGAGCAAGAGAAAGCAGAGCAGGATGACTTCTGAAAAGGGTCTCAACCGATGTACTGCAGGTGGCTGACAGAAGTGCATGAGCTGCTGCTCACTGCCAGAGTCCTGCAAAGCCCAGCCGGCTGCGATGGAACATCACCTCCATCACTCTTCCTCTCTCCAGCGCTGCCCCATAACCCTTTCCTGAAGAATGCTATTTCCCCACTTGAAACGGCTCAGTTTTAACTCAACGCCACACCAGGCTAAGGTGGCCCACATCCCCCCAGCCTCCCTTGCCCCTCTGCCCCTACCTGGTTGCCCAGCACCGCCACGGCGCAGGCAGTGGAGACCTCGGTGGGGCCGAACCAGACGGAGGCGATGCGTGAGGGCAGCCCCAGGATGAAGACCTGGGCGACGGCGCAGACGGCCTGGGCTGCCAGGGTGAGGGGGTAGCGGCCGGGGGCCAGGCTGGCACACTTGAGCCAGGCGCCCAGGCCGTTGAGGCCAGCGCCCAGCAGGGCGGTGAGGCGCAGGCCGCGGGCATCCAGCAGCCAGGTGGCGGGCAGGATCAGCGGCACGTAGGCCACCATGTAGACCATGGAGAGCCAGTCTATCTGCGTGAAGGAGACGCCGTAGAAGCCGGCGAAGACGTTGCTGAGGATGCTGTACTGGATCCACTGGAAAGCGTTCACCAGCGAGTAGCAGCTGAAGACGGCCAGCACCGCCAGGCGCCGCCGCGACAGGCGCGTCTCGGGCGGGCCGCCCGCCGCCAGCATGGCCTCGGCCTCGGCCGCCCGCTCGCCCGCCGCCTCCTTGCCGGGCAGGAAGCCGTTGCAGCGCTGCAGAGCGGGCACGGCGGCGGCCGCCGGCATCTCCGCGCTCTCCCCCTCCGCCTCCTCCTCGCCGCCCTCCTCCACCATCTCGGCCGTCTCCCCACCCAGCTTCCCCGGCGGCGGCGGCGGCGGGCGCAGCCCGGCTCTGCCTGCCAAGGTCACCTGTCTCTCCGGCTGCGGCCCCGCCACCGAGCCCACGCCGCCGCGCCACGGGGCGGAGCGGAGCGGAGCGGGAGGCGGCCCCGGGGCGGGCGGAGAGGGCGCGCCGGGAGGGGCGGCTGGGGCGGCGCGGCGGTGCGTGGCTCGGTGCCTGTGCTGGGCAGTCCACACGCACGCACGCAATGCGCGCACGCACACACACTTCCCACAGTCCTTTAAACGGAACCGATAGAGCCTGTCCGTGCGGGTGACTGCCCATACGGAGACGGGAACGATGTACATAACCCCCACGACACCCCCGAGGAAGGCGCATGACCTCACCCCGCAACGGCTCTCCCGGCCGGCGCGCCCCGCACAGCCCGGGCCGAGCGGCCCCAGGCCCGGCTGCCACCTGCCCCCCCCCGCCTGTCCCGCGGGCACAGGGGCCCGCAGCGCTGCCCGCACCCTCAGGGGCGACCCCTGCCCTTGCCCTGCCACAGCGAGACCTGCCTCTCGGCAGGATGCAGAGGAGCGCGCTGAGGTGACACGGGGCGGCTGGGCAGGGCCATGGGCCGGCCTGGCAGGGCAGGGCAGCCAGGACGGGCACAGCGCGGGGGGCTGCAGGCCGCCCCAGCCCCTCGTGGCCTCCAGAGCCGCAGGCGGCACGTTCCTCGTATCCACCAGCCTCTGACGTTTGATTTGATGCGTACCCCAGACAACTGCCTGTCGGGGTGACGCGTGGAGGCGGTTAGCTGCCACCTCGGCGAGCAGCCTCCCTCAGAGCCCGCAGGGAGGTGTCTGGGGGAGCGGTGCCTGGCACCCCGCCGCGGCCTGCAGCACACCCTCGTCAAGGGACAGGTCGTTCTCCAAGGAGCATTAGGAACATACAGAAATATTTATGTCCGTTAGCATCAGGAGTACGTTACCGGTCCCTGTGGGAAATGATTTGGGGCGCGCTCAGCAGATCACACAGCGCCGTTGTTCACCTGTATGGCAGAGCCTGGCCTGGTCTGTGTCCGCAGGGTAGAAGCGCTTAGCCACCAGCCTCCAGTTCCCTCGCTAATTTTTTTACTCCAGATCAGGTGATCTGTGTAAGCCACAGTCTCTGATCTTATTTACAGCATGAAGAATAATACAAACACATGCTTCAAAATATTAATTAGGCTACTTTTGCTTTCCTTAGCTGAGCAATGGCAATGATAATTGCAGGCACTGTGGATTTTTAGAGGCTACGGGAAGTGAATCCTGAATTTACAGATCACAGGTGTGTGTGCTAGAAACCTGCTTTTTAAAAATAAAATTACCTATGTCAGATTTAGGCCCTTCTTGCCTCTTTCATTCATGCCAAGAAAAAGCCCAATTTATTTTTACTTTTCCTGTGTAAAGCCAGAGGCTGGGTAAATTCCTCTGAATTCTTTTGCCTGACTTCACAGTTCAAGTGCTACTGCTCCGTAGCAAGGAAACCTATTTTAAAACAGGAGAACTTCAAGAGGAAGTGTAGTAGGAACTGAAACAAACATTATCAAAGCAACAGCATAGCCAGCTTTCACTTCAGAAACATATGTCCATGTTACACATTGGCAGAAATATGCTAAAAACACACCTGAGATTATGCCTACATTAGTACTTCCAGCAGTACCCATTCGTGGTCACTGGGACCCCGTCACCCACACTGCTAAACTGCTACAGCAATCCCAGCCACAGGTTGCAGATTGGCCTTAGGGCCAGGGAAAGGACCGTGACACTTTGCCTGGGTTGTATAGATGTAGCATTAGTGTCCTAAACAACTCTTGTTCTTTTGGAAGAAAATGTAAACATTGATCCACAGCTGATTTAATTTAACATTTTTTCCCCATTGAATTTTCAATGACCTTAAAGTCCATCCAAAGAAAACATCTACTTCTTAAAGACAGAGGAAAGTAGGCTTTGTTCTTTTCTCATTTTTCCTTTTCCTACTGTTACAGCCTTGGCTCCATCCAGCAGGCAGAGCGGCTGCCAGCTAATACCCTCAGCAAGAGGTTCAAATTCAGCCTGTTCTAGAATTGCTGGCGCGCTTTGGGTTTCACCGCCACAGTGCCCACAGGGCATTGTCTCCTCTGTCTGCCTGACGCTTCAGCACACAGAGCATCATCTGCTTCCTGCACAGGGATCCTGCATGGAAGAAATAACTAGACATCAGGGAGCTGCAGAGAAAGAGAGGCTAAGCCTGGCAGTGGAAGGAGCACCTGGATGAAAGCTGCCTCCCATAAGGACAGGAGACTTTTTTCAGAAAGAAGTTTTATTTAAAACAGACTAACACAAAGCCAAATCCACCTTTGCTACAGCTGCACTGATCTTGGTGGAAAAAAAAATGGTTGATTTTGATGAGGTACGGTCAATACAATTCCATCTTTGGGGATGTTTATCTCCAGAAGTAGCTTCCTAAACAAGGAAGGAAAAGGCAAATCAAACCGACAGCATCAAGGCAAAGCTTTGATACTTACCTCCTGACTTTTTACACTGCTGTATTTCATAGGTTTCACAACCATTACTTCTGATTTACACCCATTTGTACAAGAAGCAGGGCCAAGGACATAGTTGCCCAACAAGAGGAAGTCACCCCATGAAAAACATCCATGGTAGGAGTTAAATTAAAACGCAAGTCCTTGGATTTCTGCATTTCATGGACAATTTATTAAGCTGAAAACAGTACACTGATGTCAAGGTTTACAGCACAAGTTTAGCTTAAAATGGCTATTATCCTTTTTCAGCCTACCCTCTAACTGAAAATTTATTATCTCCTGGATATTCCTGTTAGTGATAGAGCCAATAATTGCTCCCATATACCCAAACACTGAGTTGTTTTCCTGAATGCTGTGAAAAGACTACAATATGCCTTATGTATCAGGCAGTCACTGGCAAGTAGCTGATACTAATGTACTCCACAGCAATTACCTTCTTGTGCCCAAATTCCAGAAGTCAGGCAGAGGCCAAGCACTCAAATTTTCAGGCTGGAGAAAGTTAAAAAGCAATTAGAAGTGCAATGCCCTATTTTGTAGTGGTGTTACTGCTCCTCCTGTAATACATGTTCCACTGAAAGAACAATGTATTTTCATAACTATTTCAAAACTTTAATTTTATCTTGCAGATAATGCCATCTTTGTACAAAAAATGGCTCAGAAAGTGCCTTTTTGTTTCAGTCCATCCAGGGCATTTCGCAAAATAAAGGAAACCCACCTACAGAGTGCTGCTTTCAGGGTGTAATTAGCTTTCTAACACTCCTATCTAGATTATTTCAGTGATACCAATTCCCAGTTATGTCCTTCTTCCAAATCTCAAAATAGTATTTAAACCACCCCCAAAAAAAAAACCCCACAAGTAATCCATCTTTGGAAAACTTGAGCCCAAGGTTACTAGTCAGAAAGAACGATATAGAATTTTGCCAAAATATCAACAATGGTAAAATAAAACAGCAGGCACACAGTTAAGACTTCCAGATTTTCTTTTTTAACAATTCAAACCAAGTATTTTAGTCTTTAAAGGAAAAAAAAACCCAAAATTATTTAAAAATGCGTTTAACTCTATGACTTTCAATGCAAAAGTTGATCTCTCAATGCAGAGGAAACATACATGGCAAGAGTGCACCAGGTCCTTGTCTTCCAGACAAGCTGTTTAAACAAGAAAACTACAGCAGCTTAAGAAAGGGAATTCAGAACAAAGGATCTGAAGTTCCAACTGAGCTAGAAATGACCTATTATAGTAGGATGCTAAACAAACCTCAACAAACTGGACTTGAAAGAAAGTAGTTGGGAGAGTCACATGTTTAAATTTCTTGATTGAAAGCTATTAGAGAATACAGGGGAAAATGTAAACATCCTCTTCCTCCTATACAGTCCTCATTCCAGCAACATTTGCCCACTGTCCCCACAAGATAAAGCCATAATCCCACCCGGAGAATGAACAGTTGCAACACACGCCACTTAACTGAAATTTGTTTGTAGGTCCAGGTGTTTGTCTAGCCACCTCAGTTTTGGAATATGCCTGCCCACAGTAGGCATGTTTGCCAATGACCTGGATTCAATTTTTCATGTACTGACAGGAAAATAGAAGTATACTCTTAAGTATCAAAGTTCTGAATTTTAAAATATGGGTAATGAACTCATCTACTGTAAACAACAGAAATTTGTGTTCCTGGGTGTCTCAATCCATACAAAAGATGCAGAAATGTACATCTGGTACTTCTGTCAGCTGCCATCTGGTCTTCCTTTTCTAGTTAGCTATCATTTTCATATACGTAATGGAATTTTACCCCTAAGTTTCCTACCAAAGCAAGTGCAGGAAAAAAAAATTGTGTACGAAAAAATAATCATGTGAACAAATACAGCAGGTAAAATTTATTGAGTTCTTATTCACCAAGATTAACAGGCTCTTCATATATTACAAGAAACGTTAACTTCCATCTGAAACCTTTATACACAGTAAGAAAAGTGTATACGCCCACAAAAATTAATAAAAAGTATGATCTGCAGAAGGGTTGTCTTGGATGAACATTTTTGGTTTTGACAAGAACCCATTTGCTCAAAGGCTGGTTAACTTTGTGGAGTAGCTTTGAGGCATTTTGGTTTTCCTTCACAAACTCTCTCCACTGATGTGCCTCTTACCTGAGGAATGTGCTGGCAGACAATCCGGATCTCCTTGGGTTCATTTCTTTCCTAAAAGTTAATTGACAAGGCTCTTTCGTGAGAGAGACCAAGTGACAAAAACGTGATCTGTGAAAGGACCATGGGACAGCAGTGATGAGAGAAGTCGTGCAGATGCAGCCAGCTGCATCTGAGTGGGTTGGCTTGGTTCACCTACAGCTCGAGGAACTGCTCAGCTGCAGTTCACTCCATCCTAAATAGTACACCGGGGAGATATTGCAGGCTTCCATGAACACAACCCATCTATCAACTCCGGGTTGATATCCAGGTAAGAATTCAGTAATATGAGAGGAATTGCCCCCTAAAGGCTTTCTTTACTGGCTATAGCAGGCTCCCAAGTGACTAACCCAGATGTAGCCTTCTGTGGATGCAGAATGCCCGGAGTTCCCGCTCCCTGCCCCATCTACACAGGAATATATAGCAATGTGGAAGCAATTTGCTGGTGAAACAACCGTTCAGAGCAACAACGACAAAATGTCCGCTCCACTTTCAGGACGTCTCACGTAACGTAAGAGCTATAATAATTAAAGCACTGTGCTCATGAAAAACACATAACTTAAATTTTCCATCTCTCTTTCACTACCTGATTCATTGCAACGACCTCCCTGGTTCATGCACGTACATCCTTTGAAAATTAAATGGAAAGGACGTGGATTTGGAGCTGTTGAGAGGAAATGGAATATGGAAATGTGCTTGTATTTTAGAGACAGATTGCTCACCCAAGCCTGAGAAATGTCGGTACTTTGACTATTGAGGAAAACCAAATATTTAGTAACAGCTTGAAGTTCCCAGTTTCTCTCTGAAGAGGCTATCAGCAGGAAGAGAGCCATGTTCTTTAAAGACCTACATCCATTCGATGGGGAAAATGCTGGCTGACCTCAGCTTAACTAAAAACCAGCAGGAATTTTTTTGTTTAGCTAGAATAACAATAAAAGATGCCTGCCCAAGACCCTGGCTGTGACAGTATGTTATGGAAAATGCATTAACATTCCAGCAGTGTTAATCACTTGATCAGGAAGTCAGCCAGCCAGACACTAGGGCTTCCTTTTTGGAGCTCCTGTGTTGAGAAAGCGCTCCAAGTGTTCTCCAAAAAACTTTTCAAACAGTTGTCTTTTGCGGCACACCTAGCAAGATATAAACTATTTCAGATTAGCTGCAAACCCAGAATCTCTCACAGAAAATTCCCTCCCTTTTATTATTAAGGGAGATAATAAATTGCCTCCCTTTTATGATCAGTGACCCTGTCAGCCATACCATTACTGCCACAGCCACTGGTCAGTGGGCAGCTCCATGCTGAGGACAACCCCAGAGCATCTAGAGCTTTTTGCATGGGAGTGACAACATCTGCTCGACCCAGATATAGAGAAAGCGGGGGAGAGCCTGGCTTTCTGCTTCCACCTCTTGCCTGCACACTGACCCACTCAACGCTACATCCAGGTCCTGACGGCACACAAGCAAATTCCTACAGTGTCCTTCCCTCAAGCATTGTTTAGGGCTTTTGTTCTCCTGGGAACGGAAGGCACTCAGCACCTCTGGCACTCAGGCACTCACCCAGCACCTGACATCCATGAATACATTCAGCAGTGTGTTTTACTGGAGCACCAGTCATATAATGTCAGCCCGATAGCTGAGGTGTTGACTTACAAATTATCAATCTTGTGAGATCCCTTCGGCTCATATATATATAATCGTAGAACCATAGAATCGTGGGATCATAGAATCATTTCAGTTGGAAAAGACCTTTAAGCTCATTGAGTTCAACTATTAACCTAACAGTACCAAGCCCACCATTAAACCATGTCCCTAAGTGCCACATCTACATGACTTGTAACCTCCAGGGATGGTGACTCAGCCACTTCCCTGGGCAGCCTGTTTCAATGCTTGATAACACTTTCAGTGAAGTTTTTCCTGATAGCCAATCTAAACCTCCCCAGCACAACCTGAAGCTATTTTCTCTGGTTCTATTGCTTGTTACTTGGTAAAAGAGACCAACACCCATGACACCCACCCATATATATATATATATATATATATATATATAAAAATAAGGTTTTTTAAAGTAATAAGACCAGAACAGTAAAAAAGAACACATGTAAATGTTATATAGCACTAAGGCTCTTACAGTGCATAAACTTTAGAGAGAATATAGGAAAAGGATTTTAAAGGAGAAAAATGTAAGGACTAATCTACATGTTTTTGACTATACCTCTTTGTTTGGAGAAAGGGAAGGGGAATCTGTCTCCAAGCAAATGTTCTCCAGTGGAATCTGTTTAATTAACTTCTCTCACCAGTGCAGCCAGGAAAATAAATAGCCCATGAGAAGGTCAGTCTCACAACAGCAATCAATATAGCAACATGCAAAATAAGCTCTGCCAGAATGGCATCCAGACTGTTTAAATCTTTGGAGATAATCCTGTATTTCCCATGAACTGCAAACACAGGCTGAACAGAGTATTTATGTCCTTTAAGACCTCAGACAGTACCAACAACTTGTAGGTTTTAGAAACCTTAGGAGGGGAATGAAGAGGAAATAACTGGGGTCCTGAGAACAGCTCTGCTTTGGGTGCTTACTTCTCTCCACTGGCTGTACAACAGCCTTGGGCTCCTAGGAGCTACACACAGGACAAAGCGATGCTGGATGCCAGAAAGCAGATTCGGCAAGCTGCTGAAATCTGACCTTGAGTCAAGAAGGAGTTTTTAAGAGTAACTCAACAGGAGGCACATCTGCTCCTGGGTATCATGGGCAAATCATTAGCCAAGTTCCGTGGAGGTGAAAGCAGGCCCTCTTTCATTTTTCACCCCTTTATTCAATAAGAACCTTTCCTCTCCTATGTCATATAGTGTGGGAGAGAAAACGAAGCCTTGAGAGTAATTATCACAACTCTAAATCCTGAGTGGTCCTTTCAGGGAAGCATAGCCCAGTTACCACTGAAAGGATGGTGTGGGTACTAACAGAATAAAGGTGAAGAATCATTAAAAAAAAGTGTCTTTGGCAGAAAGTCTAGGAAGTTCCCACAACCTTAGCAGAAGCACAGCTGGAAAGGAACATTTTTCTACTTCACGTTTGGCAAAGATGTCACGCTCCTAGATGTCAGTGCTCACAAGTATTGTTAGTTTTTCATCTCCAGCCATTGATCACTTGGATAAACTCAAACTTCAAAACACCCCATAGTGTTCTTTAGAGCTTGCCTGTGGAGCTGTGATGCAGGAAACAGGTGTCGAGTCTAGTTAAAGTCCAGCGTATGAAGAAGACACTGTGTGAAAGGTCTCTGGCTCACAGCAGCAAGGCCAGTTGTTTTGCCGTGGCCAGCTGCAGCACGACTCTCTGCTGCTCCTGGCATTGCTCAGGCATGGACATGAGCCATGGAGTGAAGTCCAGCCCAACCCATGCAAAGCGCCAGCTAACACTTCACAAAATGGGATGAACTTCAAACTGTGGGGATCTAATGCTTTTGCTAGCTTCATTTTCTCAGGAGAGGTGGCAGAAGCTTTTAGCAATGAAGAAACAGCAGAAAACAGCACCCACCAAAAGGCAACATACCTGGAAATACAGTAACATATGAATAATAAAACCCAAGAAAATGTGTCATCAGCTATGAAAATACTCCTGGTAAAGAACTAAAGTAGCTTTTCTAGCTTCCCTACAACGTCTTCATAGCAGGAGACCAGCATTCAGACACCTATCAATACATCCTCCTTGTGGGGCTTTGCAATTTTCATTTTAATCTTGCACAGATATTTAGCCAGGAAAATAAAGTTTTTGGTTTTAATCCTAACTCATTTTGTATCTGTCCACACAGAGGAATGTAAACAACCAGAGATTACAATGAGTTATACGCACCTTAAGACAGTTTCCATATAGTCAAATCAAGCAAACTCTGGTTATGCAGAAATCAGAGCAGATTACCTCGCCAATGGCCACCAGCTTATCTTTGTATTTCTTGAAGAGCAGGAGGACAGATTCCACGTCCTGTAGTAAACCAGCTCATGTGCTTTGTAAAGACTGCTGGGTGCTAAGCTGAGCCACAGCAAACAAAACCACGCACAGCAGTATTATTGTGCATCTTGAAATGCAAATCATGAAAATGACAGTCTGGGACAGAGAGTATCAGTCTAATGCATTGCTTGCAGCTTCTGAATAACCTAATTACTCAGCCCTTTGAGAAGAAAATGAAAAGATAGATTCAAAGATGGTTGGAGGGATACTAGTCCAGGTAACTCTGCTAGTAAGCGGAGGAAGAAAGACCCCGTTCTTCCTAATCTGGCTGAACTGAATTGAGCCTCATCCTCTAAGAGCTGGGAAACCTCTGAGAAAGGCATCTTGGCAACTTAATAGGTCCCTGGCAGCCTGGTCCTGCGTGGTGTCCTTTCCAGAAGGAAGGCAGTTGTCAGGGAACAGGTCTTGTTGGACCAGACCAGTCCCAAAAATCACTGCCTTTTCAGCCAAGCCCTTCATCACTCTGGGCTATTCAAGAGCACAGGGTCATGTTCAGGAGCTCAACAGCAAACAGGACACAGACAAACCAATTTCCCAAGCACCCTGTCCTCAGCTTTGGTAAAACTTCCCTGTGGGCTTCCAGCAATGAGACCCCCATCCAGTGTCGTGTGGAAAGAGGCTGGGAGGGAAGGAGACCTCCTCATTCCTGGGAGGTGGGGGCAAGAGAGCCTCTACCAGCAGGGCTCCCACTGAACCTCAACTCTGTCTGCACTGGTGGCAATGGGGTCAGCACTTACCCTCCTTGAGTTATGCCCCAGCATTCACCCTCCCCTGCCACAACGTGCATCCACTAAGACAGCAGGGATGAAGCAAGACCACTGTGTGTAGCTGCATGTCTCCAAAAAAATGGGCAACCTAAGGACTCCAGGAGGAAGCTCTGATCATCCTGATACCACAGCAGCGTCCATGTGCTGGCCAAGAAAAAAACTCTTTGGATAAATGGTGTGTCTCCCCACACAGATTATCAATGGATGTGCTACACTCACTGAGCACAGAAGGGATTATTTCAGAGAGCGCTGACGTCTGCTCATGCATATTATATACGTGTCACCCCACTGCATATGCACTTGCCATTGCCTCAACTCAGCACAGAGGTCCTGTGTAGTACAGACCTGAGTTTCTACCCCGACTTTTCCACCCAGGAATAATGGCCCCTGAAGAGAAAGGAAGTTATTTAGTGATAGTTTGATTGGTGCTCCCCACATAGTGCTCCATTTAACTTCTTCCCACAGTGCTCCATTTGTTTGCTTCCTCCCCCTTTGTTGTGCATCCAGAAATGTTCTGAGCACAAAAATGCTCTCTCTATGTATTTATAGCAAAGGGTCAGTGCCAATCAGGACTTCAAAGCTGCCCTCTCCAGGCAGTGCACTTCACAAAGACAGACCTTCCTGCTAGATAATCCCAGGTCCTTTCCCTTTCATGGGTTCACCAGTGGTCATGTGCTGAGCAGACCTAGGAGGTCCCAAGCAGCAGGTCCAATTCCGCCTGGGAGATGCAGCCTCCAACATACACATATTCCCATGCGTATGGAAATGAGTTAGCATGGTCATGCTGCCTCCTAGTACACATCTACATCTCAGGTTTTGACGGCGGTCAACAAAATTTGGCAGTCGAACAGAGCTCTTGAAGATACAAAGTTCCTATAAGGTTTGTGAGAGTTGGTGGCCACGTAGGTGACACTGACCCTCTCCATTCCCCCTTGAGGCTACCAAGAAGAGGCACACACCCAGGTGCTGAGTCTGACAACCCAAGCATGACCTGCCCAGCTCCAGACTGATCTCAGCATGTGCTATTTCTTGCCTAAATGGCGATCCAACCATTGTCTCAGGGAGACAACATGGAAGAGAGATGGAGAATTACAGGGAGACCACAGGGACACACAAGAAAGCCAAGGTGCTGTGACGGGCAAAGCCCAGAGGGTACACGGCGGAGCAGGTGGTACCATGGCAGGGATCAGGGAGCTGGAAATGCGGGACCAGGAGTGCTGGGCTGTAGTGAGAGCATCACAGGACATGGGCAGGAGACTGGGATTGCTGTGGTGAGGAGGTCATAAATCCCTGGGACAAAAAGACTTTATTGGTTGTACTGCTTGCGAGATAACTTATGTCAATGCAGGATACATGTACTTTATCTAAGCTGCGGCTGGGCACTGCCAAGGAGCCAAGCGTCTCTTTGCCCTCTTTGGTGACAGAGCATACAGCCCTGGCACAGCCGAGACAGAGGATGTAAAATCTGAATGTGCATATTAAAGAAGTTAAGCCAAGTGTCCACACCCTGTCACAGAAATACAACATACACATGGGAAGGAGCCAGGCACGTCACCTGGACTTGCAGCGCTGCACTGCCCATCTGCTCTGCCCCAAATGGGATGAACCCAAAACACACAGTGACGGAGCCAGGATGCCTTTGGGGGCGGGAGGAGGCAGGGATACATCAGCTGTTATTCCCTGGCAGCAAGCGTGGCCCAGGTGCAGTAAGTGCCAGCAGCCGCGGGGACCTTGCAGCAGATGGAGTGGACACCCGTCATGGTACCATGGGGCACAGCTCTGCTGCTCTTTAGCACTACGGGCTTCATAGGTAGGGACTGAGCGGGGCTGGGGGCACAGGCAGCTCTCCCCTCTGCAGGCAGGCTCTAACAGCCAGCCCCAGGCACAGCCCATGCCCAGCAGGCGGTAGGTACCTCCGGGGCATCACCAGTTGGATTACGCTGCCCATGTTGTGGCTTTTCCAGGTCTCACTCCCTGCACTTCCAAAACAAGGAGATGTGGCCCTGCTTCCCCCCACATCGGTGCTGCACTAGGGTCTTTCAGGCAGCTGTCCTCGCTCCTGCGCTGGGAAGCTGAAGGCTTGCTCAGCCACGCCACGCCACTGGTGCTGTGCCGTGGCCGGCCAGGCTCACCTGTATGTGGCCACTGGCCATGGACACCGTGCAGCTGCCTCGCCTGCCCTTGAAGGCAGCATGCATAGACACGTTACCTTGCCCAAGCATTGCAGACAACATCTATATATTTTGATGCTGACTGTCACTTTGGTAGGACATCAGATATGTCCCCAAGCATCGTCGCAGTAGTAGCTTGCTGCTCTTCTGAGCCCTTTGAAAACAAGCCAGATATTCCTGTTCTGTGCATGTGCTGCTTCTCTAAAATTTTTTTAGCTTTGCCTTAGGTTCCTTGATGCCGCCTGTGCACTCGCCTACATGGCAAGCGCTCCACACGCCAGTGGCTCTGTGCCCCCAAAGCACAGTTTTCTAGGGCATAGAGGGGCTACACCTTGTTCCTACGGACTCCCTGACCCAGTGCCTCATTATTTCTGCTTTTTCAGGTGGGACACACCACCATTTTCACCAGCAGACCTGGGTGTGGTAGTGGCACTGATCCCCTCTGCTGGCATTAAGCACCCTGTTAGCAGCATCTCTCTGTGCACAGCACCGAGCATTTGGGGACGTGGGTATCAGTTCCTGCCCCAGGCACTAGTTCATCAGGGCCATGATCCTCACTGTGTTTCCTCACTGTTCTGTCATTTACAGCAGCTCAAAGAGGGGCATAAAAATTTGCCAGGCCCTGGAGCGGGTGCTCTGCACTCACTGCACGGTGAGCCCCCCACGCAGTGCGGTGAGGGTTTCCAGGCCCGTGCCCCAGCCGATTCACACCAATGGAAAAGTCAACCCAGGGGAAATGGACGGATGGATAACCACCTGCTGAAAAGGGAAATGCTGAGACAACTAGGTGCTATGGCAATTCATATCCCTTCTTTGATCTCAGCTGTATCTTTGTACTGAGTATAGAAAGCAAGAAGAAGAAAAACAAACCTTTCTGCTAAGCAGTGACTCTCACAAATCCATTTTCCTGCTCTATAACGGGAACAGAGGATCGAACCCCAGCCTGCATTAGTGAAAAAACAAACAAAAGCAGAAGTTCATTAGCGATGAAAGTTGCATTTCCAGCCAATTATTTATTTGCTTTTGCCTCTAAAGGGCCTATCTATGTATTGCATAGGAGCCTGTTGGAAGCACCTCCAGTAAAAGTCTTTGGTCAATTTGTTTAAACTCTTATCACAATAAACAGCAGGATTAAAGAGCATATCATCCACTTGGCCTCATCACCACCTCCTCGCTTGTTCCCATGTCAAAATCTGGAAAAACTCATTACCCTTGCAACTTGTCCCAGAGTTCAGGCTCTGGTAGTCCATGACTAAAAACAAGTTTCAGAAGAAAGGGCCCAGGAGGTTAAACCACCTGCAGCCCTCCAAAAACTATTTGAGTGAGCACAGATCGAGCCCTTAGTCAGACACTTAGCTGTTGGTCCTGAACTCAGAGAGGTTTTCCAGGATCTGAGGTGTTCAAGTGACTCATGCTGAACTTTGTAGTTCTGCTATACCCTCTCCACTCCTGCAAGTCACTTGGCCTTCAGGCAAAATCACCTCAGTCTTGTTCCACGTGAGTCCTGCAAACGGCCTGGCATGCGTGGCGGAAGAACAATGATGCCAGCCAGCTGAGGAGCAGCAATTTCAGCGTCCTTCCCACCCTTGGTACTTACTGATTCAAGGAAGGTTCCTCACTGAACCAGGAAGGTGCAAAGTACCTCTGTGTGATTTGGTAGCCACTGACAGCACACGCTGGCCCACTATTTTGTCTCTATCAACAGACAAATCCACTTTAGAAGCAATCTAGATCTCCAAGCTCCACATCTTGCCCTATGGAAAGTACCTTCACATTATTACCGCCACCCTGCACCCCCCTCATTATTTACGCCTGGTGTTAAGCTATGCATTCACCGTAAGCCCTTGCACATGTGGGAGTCCCTGGTGCACGCAGTACATCTGCGTGCGTTATTTTAAGCCTGGAAAGAACTGAGTGACATAGGGCTTTTCTTTCTGGCAGAAGCTGTACCAGCCAGAGCTGTATCAATAACAGAGTACTGACTGACGAGCAAGGCACTACTTATGCCAAAGAAATCACAAACCTTTCTTGATTTTTCTATCACATCATGCACATCCTGAAAGACACAGACATGAGGAGTCATTCAAAAATGCAGATCCGCTGTCTGTAGCATCCCAGGGAAAGGTGATGGCTAAAGGTGTCAGATGGAGCTTCGGACCTTCCGCCTTCTGTACTGCTGCAGAGCATCTGTGCCATTCCGTCTGTGAGACAGAGGTCACCAGGGCTGTTGGCGTCTCTCAGAATTAATGGCACAAATGAAGAGAAAACTTGGGTCTCCACTAACTCTGTGCTCTCTCTCATTTCCTCTCAGGTTTCCCAGAAGCTAAACATGGCATCCAGCTAAATCTGCACTGAGCCCTTCCTCTGGTACATCTCTGGCCACTCCAGTGTCCCGTACTATGTGGGAGGGGACATGGCTTCTCGGGACAACCTGAGAGGCTGCTAAAGGGCTCAGCACACACTCTGGTATTGCTGAGGGCAGCCTTTGTGGGAATGGCGGGTTTCACGGTGTGCAGCCACACGGCTCCCCATGAGCCGCCCTGCCTTCCTGAGCCCCCCCCAGACCAGGTGTTAGCCTGGAGTTGCAGGCAGAAATGCAAGCTCTCTGATAAATCCTCCTTTCCAGGGAAAGATGCAAGACGACTGCTGAGGGATCAACGTTGTTTCCCAGCTTGGAAACCACACTTCCTCCCCCTGCACATTAGCTGCCACCCGTTCTGAGCCAGTGCCCTAAACCGGTGGGTTTCCTGCACAAAGCAACGGCTTCATTTCCAGCACCTGCTGCCTCGCCGGCACCGACTGCAGCGGGCTGGGGCACGGCTCGGAGAGCACAGCCAACAGCACCGGGAAAGGGTGCTACTTCTGACCCTTGTTTGGTGCTAGGGTTGCCAAGATGGGGTGGGAATGACGCTGCATTTTCCTTTTCTGAAGCACCAGGCCACCTCTGCCATGACTTAGCTCAGGCGCCACAGGTCTAAGGAGAGGATAAAGTCAGCCTGTTTTGCCGCAGGCACCCTGCCAGGCTCGCCCTTCCCACGGCTGTTGCAGTGCCAGGGCCCTCTCACCCTGGAGGAATCAGCCCCACACCTCCTGCCCCAGCCCCACTCCTGCGCCACCGCAAGCACCTCTGAGCCCTGCTGCTGCAGGGACGGGGGGCAGAGGTCCCACAGAGCCACCCATGCTGGGCTGGCCACCCTCAGCAGCGCCCGACCCAGCTGGTTGCTGCGGGTCAGCGTGTCTACAGGGTTTTGCAGTGCTGCAGCAGCAAAAGGGATTCAAGAGCTCAGGGCAAATATCATCTGACTGACGCTAAGCCTGAACCAGAGCAATGCCACCCCCTTGCAGGGAGAGGAATTTTGAGCAGACTAAATACTTGACATTGCCCTTTTTTGCAAAATCAGCATTTTCATCCAAGACTAAAAATTTCATTAAGAATAAGGCGGCCAAACCTCTGCAAGCATTTGAACACTGCCTGACTTTTTACTGGGAGCATCTCCATATATAATTGCATTCCCATGCAATACTGGGAGCCTTCCCATCACACAGGCAGCAGGAAGCACATATAAAGGTGCCTGGTATCACCTGTTTAGCATCTCCAACAACAACGTGATTATTTATCGTTAATGTCAATCACATTAATATTCTTAAGACTACTGCACACCTGTTCCCTAGCACCATCTGCAGGCAAACTCCGTCCACCCAATTTAGTGGAAATGGTGCCCGTAGATCCAGGATAACAAATGGCTCCGACTACTCTGGGTCAAACATTCAGCAAAGATTCAGGTGTTTGCTGCTCTGAATACACGTTGTAATAGGCAAATTATTCAAGTTCAGTTTAGGAACATGTTTAGGAACGTTTTAAACTTAATAAGCTAACTCTAAGCAAAAAGCAGACCACCACAGCTGTTCTGCTGAAGACAGAAAAAAACCCTCATGACAATGTGGTTTTAAGAAACAGAAAAATTCAACGTGGAGGAAACCAAAAGTGTAAGATGTGTATCACTTACATGACAGACTTCCCGCCCCGCCCCCCATCTGGGAGCTGACATTTTCTCCAGCTGCATCCTCCTCAAAACAGGAATAAAACCCAAACCCTCGTCTTGCAGTCCTACACCCCAGAAGGCAGACACCAGGTGATTTCTGAACAGGGCATTACGAACCATTTTGCAAAGGGGCAACTGGTAGGATGCTCTGACCAGGAAGAAGTCTAGTATGAAAAATCACATAGGCACCTGAGATATAGAAGACGTGCCTGAATCTTAAAGCCAAGTGCTCTCACCATTGGTTGATAACAATGCATGATTTTGTACCCGAGGTGGTCATGGACTAATACTTGTGTATCTTCTTCACTGAGCTAGTAAAACTTCCCCTAGGGAGACAAAGCCTCTGCTTCCCTCATGGACCTCAGAACAATTGAGGATCATATATAACTCACACCACTGCTGGTTTATAGTCAGAAAAACTTTGATCGGTGTTTCAACAGGCCCACATCCACACAGGTGCTGTAAGGGAGCATAAGATTCCATTTTTAGGACACTGGCCAATGAAGCAGAATCAGCAGCAGACAGACACTTGCGAGATCTTACAATATTGGGCTTGTCTACCTTCCACAACCTGTATCTCCTGATACCGAGTAAGTCCTTGAAGTAAGATCAAACCTAGTTTTTTTCCTTTGAAAACTATTAAAAAAAAATATAAAAAGATCAAAGCAAATCAAAGCCACAACCTGAGCAACTGTGAAGTTACTGTACACAAGGTAAAATGAGAGAGAAAAAAGTTGCTTCTGCATCACTCTCAGAGCCCAGTCAACGTGACGTACAGATAATGTCCATCCAGCTGGGTTTTTTAATGGCTCAGAAAGGGATGTGCAGTCTGTAAGTCCTAAGAGGAGCTTTTGTATCAGGAGTGGGCCCACAACATGTGACTTTCTGTCAGCAGAAATTAAGGCATGAGTGGGACATTAAGCACCGCACATTAGCCATCTCCCAGGCTAGGAGCAGCTGAGCAAGGAGTCTTGAGAAACTAAACCAACAATTTTATGGTGCTCTTTGCAAAGTACTTGCTCAGAGACATGAGATGCAAATGAACAACCTGTCTTTATCACAGCCAAGAGATGACAATGGCACATACCAAGGTCTTTGAGAAATTCCCTATATTCATCCTGTGCAGCTATAACATTGCTCACTTCTTGAGCTTTCCAACAGCAAAACTCCACTTTAAGACAAGATGTGCACTGGTTTTATTCATTACACCATAAATAATAGTGTCTGCAATGTCATACATTTCTGAATCTATTTCTGAAGAAAGTTCCGAAGTTTGGGGAATACTTTCAGTGCATTCTGTGTAGTCACTTCTATAACTTCTTCAACTGGAATTCCTTTAATTTTGGCAATATATTCTGCAGCAATGTAAACATTTTTTGGTTCATTCCTCACCTGCAAGCAAATAAATAAGAAAAACACAGACCAAATTATAGATCCTGACAGATCACAGGTGTTTCACATTCAGTACTTCCTGACACAACTTCAGTCACATTGCGGCATGTGTGCCAGAAAAATTATGTGTATCTACTCTTATTGGATTATTTTCCCATTTTACCCATTACTGGATTTTCTTCTCCTTTCCCAGCCTCAGAAACACTGGTTTGTTCATCACAAAATTTTCACTTGGCAACCCATGCTTACACTACTTCCCTCTCCCGTGCCAGTAACTGACCTCCATAAGGCGTGGGTGTGGAAATACACAGAAATCCCTCCCCTGCATCATTTACCTGTTTTTCAGGCCCCAGAGCAGGAGAGTCAGTTTCCAAGCACAAACTTTCCAGAGGTAACAGTTTCACAAGCTTCTGTTTCTTGAAGAAAATAAGACAGCTATTAAATGCTTTATGCACTTAGACCTAGGGGAAAGAATATATGAAGGGAGGATATACTCTGCACTTAAAAGCAATGTCAAAAGACTTTGGTGCCACTGTCTGCACTTTATCAACAATCTCAGAATGGAAGCAAAAATACCAGGAGCTGCTCCAGAAATCCCTTCAGATTAGGATTATCCTGGTTTTTAAATATCCGGAGTACTATTCTAAGCAATGAATCCATTGTTGTTTATTAAATCATGTAGTTATATTGCACAGAATACCCTGAAGTTGCCAATGTAATTTTAAGTTGCTATTCTTCTGCATATATATTTGTGTACCTTTTTCTCATCTCTGCTTTTACCCCTCAACCCCAGTTTGCTTTCCCTTCTCCGAGTTCCTAACCTCATCCCCAATTGTATACATCCCTCACACCCCCTCCCACTTGAATCATGCCTTCTCAGTTTCCTACATTTCCTGAGCTTATCACAGACAGCGACGATGGTTGCAGGATGGGAATAGGCTGCTACCCCAAAGAAAGAAGTTAGCATAGCTAGTGGCAGTCCAGAGTAGAAATTAAAAGAGCAGTCTCACCAAATCAAGGGCTGAACCTGACCAATACCATCTTTAAGCAATTTAGCTGCTTCTTTGCTGGGCGCATCTTGTGATAAACACAATTTTTCAAAGGTTTCTAACTTAGCCAATTGTGATCAGATATCCTTTTGAACAGAAAGTGCCATAGCACTGTAGCAGAAACTAGTTCTTTTCCACATGTCACATCCCTGCTCTAAAACAGTACGGTGACAGAAGCTTCCAAAGAAGAGTTCACCAGAAACTACACTAAAATGAGGAAAAAAATGTCTATTTTCTTACCCATTTCTCAGGAATAGCTGAACCCTTTTAGCCAAAATTTTCCCCAAAAAATTCTAGCTAAGGCAAAAGCCCGAGGCAGAAATTTAGCCAAAGTAAAAATATGCAATGCTGTAAGCAACTGAAACTTCTATTGAGAATCATGTCAGCTGACAGCAACTGTGTGCGAGTGCTGCAAGCCCCACTTCAGACTGTACAGACTGAAAAAACAAGCATGTTCTTGAGCTGCACAGTGAAAATGGTCACGTTTGCCATTGTGATAAGCTGTCAGCTATCACCTGGAATCCTCAGGCAAGGAGCAAACCCCTTTAAATGTTACCTGTTCACTCCTTATAATGGAAGGAGGAATGGAGAAGAAGTATCCAGCCTTCAACCCTTCCATCGCTACAGATGGCTTCCCATCAAAAGCATGGAGCAACACCTTTGTAGCACCTCAGAGAAAAGAAGTAAACCAAATCATTAGCAGTGCTTACAGTAGGTCTGTGATGTCAGATTCCAATGGGACCTTGATCCCATAAAGAATGAATGCAGAATCTCTGCACTACTCCTCCCAAGTTTCATGTACACAAACCGATGTGAGGACATGGCACAACTGAAAAAACTCTGTTGACAGAAGTCATGACAGAGAAAATGCATTAAAAACACACCTTGTTCCTTTAAGAGATTAATGGTTGGTCTTCCAGCTGAGCGGGAATGAACATTTCTGTATAGCAAGGAAAGGCCTGGCATTAGGAAATTCAGCAAAATACTTTTTTTTTTTGTAAACACAAACTAATAGCAGCTTGAGATGAAAATAATTAATCGGTATTATGCTTTTTAACAGGAGGAAATCTAGAGATGTGTACACAAATCATTTTAGATACAGCAAACGTGGCAACAACAGCAAGGACAGGACACAGAAGACAACTGTATTCAAGTGCAAACATCAGGAAAATTCTATAATGAAATCTCAAACTGGAGACTGATAGGACACTAATGGCAGTTAAACCCATGTAACAAAAGTTCTGTGGGTTCTCAGTAACTATAAATCCTGGAAAATATTTCCACACTACTGAGATCTGGCAAACTCTCTACTAGTATAAACAAAACCTACAAAGGCAAATCCAGTCTTCTTGCTAACTCAATCTGCTTGATGAACACCTGTCTTTGTCCTTCCTTCTGTTCATCTGTGCTGGCAAATCTTGGAGTGAAATCTAGTCCAACCTACAGTATAAGAGAAGTGAAAAAATTTTACAAACTTAATGCTTGACTAGACCACAGTACTATACATAAAGGCAAAAAATGCTTCAAAACTGCAAGGCATTTCAAAATATACATATCAGCTACTGCAATTAAGATGAGCTCATCTGTTGCTTAACTCAGAAAGGAATCCATTCTCAACCATAAACTTTTCAACTATGAAAGCATTTGTGGGCAGACACGTTACTAACGAGTGTATTTAACATTTTAATCTGTAACTGGTTTTCTGGGGTTTTATATTGTATTGAATATTATTTCAGATTAAATCTCAAATCTGTATCTTCAATACAAGTAAAATTTCTGACCTGAACCCATAGCTTTAGTCCTATCTCTAGCAAAAATTATCCACTAATGCTACACTTTTTTGATTTAAACATGTTCAGGCAGAATTTAAAGTTTGTCAAAGAAGATCCATTCACAGCTACAACAGCCAAAGTCCTTGATATACAGTACAACATGGTACATTTAGCTACAAAGCTCTGCCAATACCTGCTCTTCCACAGCCAGTGCAGAACCAGCCATAAGTCCCTCTGGTACCAACACACAAAGGAAGTAGACACTACCCTAAAGCTTTCAAGCCTCAATTAGTTTATAAATAAGACAGGAGACAACACACAGATACAGACAGATAAGGGATCACAAGAAAAAAGGACTGTACAAGTCAGTGAGGTGTACTGAAATCATAGCTCAGACTAACCTCATCAGGGAAAAAGGCAGGAAGGATCCGAATGCGGGTAACAACATGACTCAACACTTCACTGTGCCAGAGTCAAAAGACATTTGTGTGTAAGACAATATGGCATAATTATGAATCTTCCTACTAAATCCACCAGCATAAATGCCACCTATTACCTAATAATGATAATGAAGGAAAAGTGGGAACCCAGCAAATCAATGAAGGAAAGCACATTAAGAAAATTACAAATCAAACTCAACGCTTGTTCAGACGAATAGCAATGTTTATTGCATATACAAAATCAAGTATTCACTAAGTTTTTGTAATTCTGGTGACAGATGCTGCCGAAGCCACAGACATTTAAACAATTTACAGAATGCTACTTACTTCTCCAATCCCCACCAGTTTATCTTTGTAGAGTTCCATAAGTGGCAATGCAGCATCCAGATCCTGCAAGAGCAAATTAAGGACGCAACCCTCACTGCCCTCATAAGATGGAAGGGTTATAGACGCAGCATTATGATTAAATCGGTATTTCCTTCATTGTTCTTAAATTCCATACCTTAACATTTCCTATTGCTGCAAGTTGTCAAGTCAGACAGATTTTACAAACCTGCACGATTTCCCTTCTTTACTGACTGCCCCTTAATTTCAAGTTACCTTTGCAAAGGAGCAGAAGAGGTAGTTAAAACAAGGCCTGTAACAAGCCTGGCAACATCGAATGGCTGCAGGCAGCTCTGCAAGTTGTTCAGGCTAAGGGCACACGAACGGTTGGTTGCCTTCCACCCCCCACGCTAACAAGAGGGACATCTGCAAACACACGCATGCTGCCTGCTGTAAGCGAGTCACTTGGGATTTTCAAGGCTGTTTCACTGCAGTCACCCAGCCAGATGACTCCACTGAACAGTTCTGCTTCAGGAATAACAGGGACAGATGTGCTAAGAGACCCTGGGATTTGGTCCGCTAGGTCTTCCACGTTATAGATGTGCAGAAAAATCACCAGGCAGCCCCGCAGTGAAAGAAAGCAGAGCAGAGCATCCCATCGCCGGGCAGCCCCGCAGTGAGCTCAGGCGGGGCAGAGCATCCCATCGCCCACCCCGCGCTGCCCCGCCAGCCCGGCCGGCCGCGTTTACCGCCGGAGTAACGCTGCGCTGCTCCCCCGGCGACGCCTCTTGAAGCGGGTGGACTCCCAGGCACGGCAGAACAAATCCCGGGAATCTAGGCACGGCACCGGCAGAGACCGAGATGAAAGTCAGAGAGAGCAGCCGGGCCGGGCGCGGAGGGGCAGCGCCCCCGCCAGCCCCCCCAGGGCGCGGGCCCCCACCTCTCGGACAGCTCCAGGACGCGGCGGCACTCCCCCGCCTGCTCCGACACCGCCACCAGCGCCGCCACCGCCGCCTGCGCCAGACAGAAACCGCCGCCCCGCTGACACCGGGCCGGGGGGCCGCGGGGGCAGCCTGGGGAGAGAGAGGGTCGCTGCCGGCCGCCTCACCTGCTGGGCCGCCCGCACCACGGCCGCCACGTCCTGCAAGAGACACACGCACCGCCTCAGCGCCTCAGCGCCTCAGCGCCGCCGCCGCCCGCCCCTCCGCGCCTCACCGTCTGGAAGCAGGGCGCGGCGAGGTGGCAGTGGCAATCCACCGGCCCCGCCGTCACCGCCGCCATACCGCCCAGGGGAAGAGGGGGGCAGAGGCCGCGGGTTCCGCTTCCGGGCCGGCATTTTCCCTGCGTCGGAGGCAGGAAATGGCGGCCAGCCCGGCGCCGCCGCCCAGCCCGGCCGCCGCCCGGGACCCGCGGGTGCAGTGCTGCTCGCGGCGCGGGCTGGGCGAGGTGATGGCGCTCTGCGCGCCCTTCGTGCGGGCCCTGGCCCAGGGGCAGCCGGGCGGTGACGCCGCCGTGGGGGACGCGCTCGGGGTGAGGCTGAGGCGGAGGCGGAGCGGGGCGCGGGGGGGCCCGGGCCGCCGGGCCCGCCCGGGCCGCCGGGTCCGCCCGCCCCTGACGGGGGCCCGGCACAGGGCTGAGGTGCCCCGCGGTGCCGGCCCTCGGCCCGGCGGGGGTGTAGCGGGCCCCGGGTGTCGGCCTGGGCAAGGCGCTGAGGCAGCAGGGGCCTCTCGGGCCGCGGGGGTCGCGCACCGGTGCCGAAGGATGGCCTTCTCAGACCGCCCCGTGTCTTGCAGAGCTTCGAAACGGCGGTGCGGGAGAACGTCACCATCAACGGGCAGCCCTGGGAGGTGACTCTGGATGACTCGCTGCTGCAGAGTGGTACGCGTTGGTTTCCATTGTTTTCGTGCTGGCCGGTTTGGTTTCTGTATGTGGTGGTTTTAGTTGGGCATTTTTCCCCCGGCTGTCAGCAGCGGTAAGGGCGCTCGCAGAGCAGGTGAGGCCAGACCCCGGCCCAGATGTGCCCGTATAAAGGTGGGAACTGCTGCTCTGTGGGACAGCTGTTGTCAGAGTAGTGTTTATAAATGGAAAGAGGGGTGACCAAGGCACGTAGGGACTTGTATCCAGAAGAAAAGGGAAGGTGAAAGTGCTTTATCTGAAGGACCGTTGCTTGCTTGACAGTTCTGTCAAGATCCTTACAGATCTTGAGGCAAAAGTTCCAGCTATCACTAGTACGGTGCCTACATAACTTAAACGATCTGCTCTTGACTACCAGAGAAAAGTAGCTTAGAGACTCCCAAAGTATCCAATATTAACATGGGAAAAATAAAGATTTCACCGAGCTTAACGCTTGCTGTCCTGCTGGAAAGTCTACAGCAAGCTTTTAGAAAGTCGGTATTTCAAAGCAAGGTTTTTCATTTGGGAAGTTAGGAAAAAGTGTGTTCTATTTCATCAGCTTCTCTTATCAGAGTAAAGGGAGTGTACAACATTTAATGGAATAGGGTAAGGTGATCTATTCTTAAAGATAGAACGCAGCAATAGGATCCAAGTCTGGAGGCTTCCTGCCCTCGCTGGGCAGTCAGTTTCTGTGTTTGACTGTCCTGATGGTGAAAAATTCCTTTGCTGTGGTCTGCTGGAATTCCCTTTACTCTAACTTATCTGTTGCCTCTCATACTTTTGCTGCACACCTCTGAGAAGAGCCTGCCTCTGTCCTCTCTAGAACCACCTAGTAGGTAGCTGAGAGTAGCAGTTAAATTGCTTCTAGCCTTCTGTTCTCTGAACAGACCCAGCTTCCTCAACTGCTTCTCATACGTCACGTCCTCCAGATGCCAGCCCTCTTGGTGGCGTTCCATTGGAATTGCTCCAGTACTTAATGAAAGTCTCCCAGAGCATTCAAGCTAGGATGTTATGGTCTAGGTAGGTCACCATCATGGCCGGATCGTTGAGCTCAGAGGGTAGTGTTTAATGGTTCATACTTCACCTCGGGGCTGATTACGAGCAGAGTTCCTCAGGTGTCTATTCTGGGACCTGTTCTTGTTAATGTCTCTATCCATGACCTGGAGGAGGAGTTGCCTTCACCCAATTTGCGGCTCACATCAGCCAGGGTGGGATGCAGTGAATATGTACAAGGGCAGGACCATTCAGTGTAATGTAAACGGGTTGGAGAAATGCATCCAGGAATCTCATGACATGCAGCAAGGACAAAAAGCAAAGCCCTAAACCGGGGAAGGGGTAGCCCCCTGCAGAGGTGCAGGTTGAAAAGGACCTGAGGGTCCCGGCAGGCTAACCATGAGCCAGCCTGGGGTATTATGTCAATAGCAGTGTAGTCATTAGATCTAAGAAAGTGATTAATTTTTTCCCCAGATGGTTCTCTGCCTTGTCCCCTGCCCCCCAGCTCATTTACTTCAAAAGTTAACTGGCCAGCATCGAGTTGTGTTCCAATTCCTATATCGCTTTAACAAGAGATTCAAGACTTATATTTATCTCTTCATTGATAATCGTGCATAATTTCTTATTTCAGATCTAAAACTTTTTTTTTCTTATGACTTTGCCTCAAATTAAAAAAAAAATTAGGAGAATTCCTACAATAACTTTGTGTGTTTGTCATTTTTAGGTTCCAACATTAAAATTCTTGAAGATCAGTTTGATGAACTAATAGTAGAGACAGCAGCTAAGCGTAAGCAGTGGCCTAAAAAGATACTGGTACATGCTGTCCAAACCATGAAAGCAGAGCAAGAAATGTTGGTGAGTAACCTAAGATTTTCAGAAAACCTTTGCACATAGTAGCTGCTGACCATGTGTAACTTGAAGAAATAAGTCATCCAATGTTGGGCCTTTAAGCTCGTTCCCGTAGTTGCTTTTGATTCTTCATCATATAATGAAATTGGATTTTTGCATTAACTGTGAGGGTAGTCAGATGTTGGCACAGGTTGCCCGGCGAGACTGTGGAGTTACCTCCATCCTTGGAAATGTTCGTGGAGGTATTCAAAACCTGACTGGATGAGGCCCTGAGCAACCTGCTGTAGTTGACCCTGCTTTCAGTAGGGGGTTGGACTAGACTGTCTTTAGAGGCCGTTTCCAACTTCAGCTGTTCTATGATTCTGTACTGAGGAAGACAGAGATTTTTCTTAGAAAGTTCTTTTAAGAGCCCGCATTGCATTTCTGAGAACTAAAATTGACAAACATAACTCTAGGTTAGCCAGGCATAGATGACTTGCAGTAAGTAAAAGTGCATGGGTATGTATTTGTCTTAAACCTGAGATATTTTCTAACATATATTGCCTTTTCTGATATCTCTGTTTTTTCAATATATCAAGTATGTAAAACAAACAATAACAAAAAAATCAACTAAAATAGAATATGCTATTGCATAACAAGACCTTTTAATCTTTCTGCAAAAGGAAAACTTATGTTCTACCTGAGTCTTGAAGTGAATTAGTTACTTAGAATGCCTCTCATGCTATCTTTTTTCTGTTGTTGGGGTCTTTGAATTTTACACCACCACAACTAGATAATAATTTTAATTAAAATTGTCTGCAAAATACAGAAAGATTTTAGTTTATCTTTGTAAATGAAGTGGCTTCCCCCCCCCCCATCAGCTACTTCTGCAAAGGTGGTAGTTGTTTGTCTGCTTTTCGTTAAGGAATTTTTATGTTGTTCTTTGACGGTAGCTACTCCTGGGGGGCATGTTTTCTGAGGCATAAAGAGCAACTGTGAAGACACAGTATTTAACTGCAGTTTGTCTGGAGAGAACCACTCATTTAGTGTGGTGATCTCCCTATATTGCCAAAGCAAGAGATCACCCTGTAGGTTTTCAGTTAATACATTTTGTTATATTTTTTCTTCTGCTTAGAGCTGTTAGTGTAAACTTGCTAAGAAGATGTGTGAACTGTGAAAAATTTGCTCTGGTAAAACTACAGGGAGGAATAAGGGACTTTCTTCCTACTTTTGGTTGAAGAAGGTTGGGGGACAGCTCCTGAAGGGGAGAAAAATACCAAATTGCAGATGATATAACTCAATGTTCCCATGTCTTTGCTTTGTTTCCTTCTTCCCCAGTAGTTACTTCTAATTCCACCTTTTATATAACTAAATATTAGTTGTATTCAGTATTTATTATTATTTAGCTGCATGTCACAATTAACTGATGTCAAATGAAGGACTCACAGTAGGACCAAGAAGCCAGAGAGCCTCATTTGTGAAGGAGGGTGTTCTTACTTATGCATGACAAATTGCAGAGGTAGAATGTGGTCATTTAAATGTTTTCTTTTTCTTAGCTTTTTGTCTTAATATACCCTTTGAATTTGCTCTTCTGTGAAGGGGTACTGGTTTTGTGAATGGCTCTTTAAAAGCCAGAGCTGCTCTTTTTTCCTCGGTTGTGCAGCAGGTGGCAATGCTTCTTCCAAAATGCCTGGATTTCAGTTCTCATGCTTTAATAATTAGAATTCTGCAAAGCAAAGCAGGTTTTGGAGATGTGTTTGCAGTGAACTTAACTGTGTTAACCAGAACACTATTTCCAGTAACTGAGTATCTATAAGCTGTACTTCTGAAACATTGTTTATCTAAATAATTCCAACACCATCTCCTTGTATTAGCCTTTCTCAATTGGTCTGCTATGTGTATTTCAAGAGATCTATTTAATCATATAAGGGTGTTTCAGAATTTTTCTTTTTTTGAATATGCAGAAGCTCTACCAGCCTGTCGTAACACCAGAAAAGATAAGATCACAGCCTTCTCAAGGTAAAGATTTTGTGGGGAGGGCAATTGTCTGAGGAAACACTGCCTACCATACTGGCTAGCTGTAAATGTTTAAGTTTTCCTTCTTTAAACTTGTTTAAAATTATTGACTGTTTAAATAATTAACTAAAATAGCCAGAAGTTTGTCATAACTGAATGTATTGCTGCATCAGTTTATTGTGTCCTTTTCTCTTGTTCTAAGTACTACCTGCTGTTAGACACTGTACTTAAAGGCAAAAGCTCCTGTTCTGTGTGTATTGGGTAGAAATTGCCACGGGCCTACCCTCAAGAAGTTTTCTTACTACTTTCCTTCACCGCTGGTGGAGGTCAGATGGGGAACTAGATGGATTGCTGACATTATACTTTGACCATTCTTGTGTTTCTTTTACATGAATACTAGAAATGCTTCAATCTCTCTTCCTAATCAGTTAGTTTCTTCAGGGAATTGAAAGCAGTTGTGTGGTGCTTAGTGATGGCAGCATTGACTCTCCTAACTTGCAAAGTAGACATCAAATTTTATCCTGCCTGTGTCGCTTGTAAGGGTTGATGAAGAAACAAAACAGCAAACAATATCATAAGGTTGCCTCATGCTTTGGAAAGATTCTGTATACAAACTCCTTGGAATAAGGCTCTGTATTTTGCAGTTGATGATTGGGATGTGCTTTTTTGAGGCTGGCCTTAAGAAATTGAAAGTTTTGTCTTGCCTGTTATTAAGTATTGAATAATGACACAATTTACCAATGCTCTTGTAAGCTGAAAAGCGTGGTTGCAGAACCCTTACTATGGATTACAGACCATGATGTAAAGCTGGTGTAACAGGTGGTGGTGTTAGAAGTTTGAGAAGCTGAGCTTAATGTTCCAGTTCTTACCCTGTTGATCTGACTTGCTCTAGACATCATTTATTTCCTCTTTGTAAACAGGAGACATTGCTTCCAGAAATGCCAGCCTGTGCAGCAAAGCAGCTAACAGGAGCAGTAAAGAGCGTCAGTTTGTCTGAGTTACTTTTGGTTTCTAGTGTCCAGATCTATGCTTTTCTGATGCAAATCAACTACTTTTAAGTTAGTAACAGCTTACACTAAGGTACTGCGTTTTTAGGTTTGGTAACAGCAAAGTCCTAGGCAAGATAGCAGCATAGGGTTTGTGCTGAATTTTAGTATTATGTAGTCTTTGGGAAGTTTATGTATCCCAGTTTAGCAAGTACAGTGGCCAGAAACCAAAAATGTTTCGATTACTCAATACCTTTCGTTTCCTTTTTTCATTTCCCTATGTTTTGGGAAGCCTTGAACACTGAGGAATATAATGCTGTCCATGTTAATCTGAACTCCTGCAGGCAAATTTCACTTAACTGTGTGTCAGTCTTTCTGTATAACTGGACTAATCCAAGTATTTATTTTTACTTAACTCCTTCCTTACTGTTTCATAGGGTCACTGGTCTTCCAATCCCAATACTCTATTGTAAGAATGCTTCACTGTGGACATATCCTTCTTTTAGAGAATGTCCATTCATAGGCCTCTGTGGTGTGTTTAAAGAGGCTGCTCTTGGACTGTTCTTCCAAACTGAATGATGGGGCATTTTAGCATCCATGTTCTTATGTGGATTGTATGTTCCTAAACCATGTCTGATCAGCACACTGGGCATGCAGACAGACAATTTAATAAAACACCGTCTCTTGCTGTTTGCTACATTTCAGCAGAGGATCACTGTCACCCTGCACTAGAATACAGTGACTGACTTAAATTTTCAGTAGCGCTAATGAGATAGACTTTGAAAGCAGAATGCTGTGTTTAACTCTGAAAGGGTTTGAGGCGTGTGTGCACCATCTAACTTTGCATCCTACTGCAGGCACTGGTGAAACCCTACAGAAAAATCATAATAGTGGAGGTGAGGCTGCTTAGTTCCCAAGAGCATGATGTTTATCTGCTGATTTTATTTTTTGTTGTTGCTATTGGTTGTGTAGCATTGCAGACAGAATGGCAGAAGACATGCAAAACATTTTTATAACAACTTTAGAGTTTAACTCTTGAGTAAAGAATTACTACTGCTTGTAAATCAATTGTCAGAAACTTACATTGTGTTGATGATCTTATTATATTGCTACTGCAATCAAATATATGCCATTTTCTCCCAGTGTTCTGCACAGGCTGCCTGCTTCAGTGTTCCTGAAAGCTGCTTTTTCTTTCTTTTCTTATTAAACCAGCAGAATTAATAGAGTTCATGTTGTTTACACTTGCTTATTTTTTATTCTTGGTGTTAATGCTTGGTAAGTTAAGCCAGGAGAAAAACATAACCTTTATTGTCAAAGCAGACTTGCTGGAGTTGTAAGATTACTTTTTTCCTCTCTTTAAAATGGGTTTCCTTCATCTCATTTTCTCCACAGTTCTGTTTATTCTGCTGCTTTCATGTGTTTTTCTCTTTTTATAGCTGTTTTCTTCCTTTATGACAAATACTCTTTGTGTCTCCTGTTTTGTATAAGCTGTAGATTTTCTAGTGAAGAACTTTATGGCTTGCTGTAGTTGAGACTGCTGGACTTTACTACATAAAGAGTAGTAACAGTGAGATAAAACATACAAGCTGTTGTCCTCAATGCTATAGTGAAAGGGATATTTTGTATGTTTAAGTTTTACACAGGGACTCTACTGCTTTTCTGTCCAGTTTCTAAGGAGTTGATAGCAAATACTGGGGGGAGTTACATTGCAGAAGTTTATTTGGGCTTTATGTTTTTCTGTAGATGCTTACATCGCAGATCTGAAGCAGGTGACAGAAACGGCATCCAAACAGATTAGTGGAACAATGAAGGTGAGATCTCTGTGTGCTCCATGAGGATATTTTCTTATGTTCTTGGTCTGATAATATGTCACAAAACAGGAGTTCTAATGCACCTTGGTTAGTCATGTACAAAAAAGCCTGTACTTTTGAAGCAAGTACATCTTTAGGTTTGGACTGCTGAAGTTGTATCTGTAAAGCGTTCCCCTCCCCTGCATGTGGTAGTAAGGGAGATGGGACTATAGGAAATATTTTTACAGAGATTGTAGAACCTGCAACATCTGAAAAATAGAACATCTTTTGAAGACCTGTACAGCTTCACATAGCATATGACATTTATTATTCCAATACCAGCTTAGACATGAACTGTGGTGTTCCTGTGATACTTACTCAGCTTAGAGATGTAATGAAGGAACATTTAAACTTGGCATACTCCTTGCTTGGCTTCTGAGTGTAGACCCTTGTCACTGGTAGGCTGGTAGCTCTGAGTTCTCAACCTTCACCTGCCATGCTAAGCATCGTCTCTGCAAACATTGAAGCTTTTGTGCCTGTCAGAATCAAGTTAACATATTTCATTCATTGTAACCATTACTTTTCCCATGTAACTTGAGATAGTTGCATTTATTTTTGCAGTCTCTCCCAGTGCTAATAGAAAGAGCAGAAGGTTTTTCCCAAGCGTTAACTTGGCAACCAATCTTGGAACTCTGCAAGCTGCGGCATGAAGTCTTTGCTGGCTGCAAGGCAAAGGAGGATAATAACGTCCAAAGTTTTGTATCGCCAGGAGAAGTCACACCAACAGACACTCTTACCAGTAAAAATCCCTGTGTTTTGCTAAAAAGAAAAAAAGTTGCAGATCCATCGGAAAGAAGACGCTACCCACTTCGACAGAGGAAGATTACTTTCAGGACATGAACTTCTCATTTAGTATTTTCAGGTTGGAATATGCATTGTACTCCTGTTCGGTGCTTTCAGTCTTTTTTTCTTAAAACTTTGCCTCCTCTCCAATTCAGTGCTGTACATGGAAGCTAATTATTTAGCCTTCGATACTTCTAAATATTTCTGTTTTTACTGGCATACTGATGGTATATGAGCCTACACATACCAGTAGCATCCAATATTCAGCAAATGTATTTGGTGATTAACTCTCATTTTTTGTTTTTTACAGCATTTAGCTTGAGTTCTCATGCTTCTCAGAGTTTGTGCGCATGCTTTATGTATGTGGGCGGTCTTTTAGTAGACCACTAAGTGCTAATTTACATTAAGCATGTCTCTGAAGAGGCTGGAGAGTGTCTGGTTCTCCTAATGCACCCTCATTTATTACCAAGTCAAGTGGCTATTTTTTTAATAATTAAAAAAGAAATTCACATTGGAACATGTTGAAAACATCAGATTTGATACAGTGTTATGGTTTTTAGAAAATCCATGCACAAATCTGACATTGGTCCCTGCTATTCCATTTTTCCTGAATTTGGGTCAGCTGGGCTTATTTATAGTCGTGTTTGTTCAGACTTGGATTTTTAGTAATTGTATGTGTTTACTTACAGTGTGCTTTTCTGAACAAGGATTCGACCATCCACATCTTACCATCTCTTGTTTCATTTCATGTAATCCAATTATGCAGTCTGGGGGTTTCCTGGACAACATTGCTACATATTACAAGATCTTGACTGGGTCATGTATGCATTTGTGATGTTTGACTAAACTTTAAAGATCAGTATAGGCTGCCAGTAAATGATATGAAGTTGAACTAGCTGCCTTTTTTTTTTTCCCTTTACACATTAGTACCTAGACGATTGCACAGTATTACTAAATTGAGCCTTGTGTCTTAACCATTCATAACTCTGGTTTATCGTTGCATGTGCGTGCAGTAAATACTTATGTAATGTATTTCTCACACAGAAAATGGAGGGGCTTTTTAGAAGCTTTATTAATGCAATGGACTGTTGTAAGAAGATAGGTCCAACTTAATGTCTAAGAGACTGAAAATTTTCAAGAAAATGTGACAGATTTTAGCATCGTTTATTTTGTAAAGGTGAGCATCTATATTGAGACTTTGTATATTTAATTGTGTGTAAATATTTTTTCCAATTTCTCTTCTATACTGACGTGTGGTTTTTTATGAACTAACTTAAATCAGTCCAGGAAGATTAAGGTTTCAGATAATGTTATCCGTTCTAATCTTGGAATAGGTGGTGACTGAACAGTGAATGTACTTCAGAAGACATCTGTGTCAAATTTTGGCTCGAGTAACTGAAGTGCTTCCATTTACTGCCTTTGAACTCACAACTGTTATTAATCCCAGGGCTACAAAGCATCTAATGTAAGAGAGGACAGGATGTGAGAGGGACGGGAGCTGCAAAGCCGTGGAACGTGTGACTGGAACGGTTGTGTTGAAAATCCCAACTGTGGCTTGCTTCACCAGGATTCACTGATACTCTCTGAGTGTTCCTAGACTTAAGATGAGCCCTGCAAAGTTTCACATGGCTACCATTATAGTATTTAAGTGTTTACTGTGTTAATGGGAAGATTTCCCGTTCTTCTCTGCAAATAATGATAGACAAGTACAGAAAATAGCTAGGAACAGGCACATCTCTTTGAAGAGGTCCTGTCAAAAATGGCCAAGGTAGCACAAATGCCTTGGGAAATAAGGAGAGAGAGCGCTATGGATTAAGACTTAATAAGCCAATTAATGAATTCACCGTACAGTGCGTGTTAGCGTTAAGAGATTGCGGGGTAGCTGGTCTGCCCAGGGTCTGAAGGAAGGGGGAATGGATGCCCTGAGCTAGGGCAGTTGGGCCTTGTTCCGTAGCCCTTGTTTCAACTACAGCTGGGTGGGAAAAGAAAACAAATGCATCTGGCAATGCTGGCCAAATAAACAGTGTAAAGGAGGATAAAGAAAACAAGATTCCAAGTGCAGCAGGTAAACTATGAATTCACAAATCTTTAATGGCTGCTTTTGGCCAAGCAGCAATGGAAGGTGTCAGATGACCTCCCTTTAAGTGCAAGTTCTGTGATGAGCTAAACTCAACACATGAATGTTCAGCTGTTTTTCAAATTATTATTTAAAAACTCTTCAGTAAGTGATACCTGCAGCTGTCTGTGCGTGGGATCTGTTCTTCCCAGAAATACATGAAATACCTTGGTTTTCCCATTCTCGTAGCCTTTTGTCCTTCAGTTAACTTTTCATAGAAATCAGCAGTGTTATGCAAGACAAGTGTCTTAAGTGTCTTCTACTGAAATGTCACAACATCCAAACTTCTTATTTTTAACTTGGGGCGAATTGGTATTGCATCAAGAAATGTCTGGTAGTTTTTCTTTATATAGCCTTTGAATTTTGTAAGACAGCTCAATTGTGACGGATACTTGGGAACATGTGCAAGCCAAGCTTGAATTTCTTGGCTTTTTGGGGTGAGATGGAACATCTCACTGCTCGTTAGCATGTACCGTCAGCAACGTGCATGTCACTCGAGGGTGGGCCACCCCTATGCAAGAAAAACTTGCAAATTGGAGCAGTCTGTACACATACTGTTGCTGCATGTAGTTTCTGAACAAAGGGGATTACGAACAGCATGCAGGGAAGCTCCTCTTCTAGAAATCTTCACGTGGACACCGATGTCTGGAAGCTTGGGTGCGCTGGTGCTCTGAAGCCCAGTTCTGACACATACCATTCTTCAGAAGGGCCGTACTGTGCTAAGCTGCGTACAGCGACTAGTTGCATGTGTGTAGGCTGCTTCAGTGCAGACGAAAATAACAGATAAACTGCCATTATAAAATGTAAACTCAGCTGCCTAGACTGCTTTCTGGGCTTGTTTTATCTCCTGCGTAGAAACATTCTGCCTTTACTGCTGCGTTACCTGGAATTACTGTGTAGGCATTTCTACAGATGTACCAGAGATAGTTTTAATACTAAGCAGAAACTCATTCCCACAAGCAAATTTTGACTTTTAATTTCCTTTGCCACTTTGAACGTGAGCAGGCTGTATTCAGGCTCAAGGGGACTGTCCCGTGACTTGTTGCATACTTTGGGATCCTGGAAACCTTACTCTGCAGCTGCTGGGAATTATTCAATGAAGTGGGTATTTATTCAGTACTAATAAATTCTTAGTAAGCCGTTCAGGACTTGATGCTGTTAGATAGCCTGCTTGTGCAGTTGCCAGTAGCGGCAGCATTGCTCCTGGAACGGTGTGAGAGCTTCCTGTGAGGTTAATTCGAAGTCCCTCTGTGGAAGAGGACTTTGTTTCCCACAGGTCACTCTGAAGGGATGTCGAGGTATTTTGTCTGCACAGTTCATAGATTTTATTACAAGAGAATATACCTGTTCCCTGAGCTTATGAAAATACCGGCTTCTAGTCCTGTTCATTTCAGCTGTGCTAAAGCCAAAAAGGCAGCACAGAGCCCAGCATGCTCTTTCTAAGCAGTGGTCCCAACCAAGTCTGCACATGCCTATATTTCTACTCCGTTATCTTCAACAGCATGATGTGTTGTTAACACAAGATTGGACTGTTTCAGAGGAGCGGTTGTGAGCAATTCCCCCTCTAATCGCTCACTGCCTGGCGGCTAGGGCTGCCTTCTGGGTCACGTTGGTTTGGATCCCCTCAGCTGGAGAACAGCACTGAACCCACGCCTTCTGCCACCTCCATGAGCATCCCCTTGGTAAGCGTCTTGTTGGATGGTGGAGGAAGGGAGAAGCAAGGCTGCTTTTAAAGAAACCAGGGGACTGGGAACATCCTGTAAGATGCTCGGGGAGGCCAAGCGCAGTCTGGGGACTCGGGTGAGGTCTGGGCACTTTGGTGAGGGTGCCCCATCCAAGTTGTAGGTCCCTGTGGCCGTTGGAGTGGGGAAAGCTCAAAGGTACTCGGTCCTCTGGGGTCGGAGGAGCTACTGAGAAAGTGTAAAGGCAAAGGTGTGGGTAGCCTGGAAGATGAAGGCAGAAGCTGCTTTGAGGTGGAACAACCGGCGAGAAGCGCTTGCCATGGGGAAGTCCTGCTTGGGTTTTTCAGTAATGCTGATGGTCCCAGAGCCTTCCAGGAAACTTGTGGCAGCGTGCAGACTGCAGTTTCTCTTGGACTCCTGAGCAGTACGGTTCTTCCACCTTCAGCACAAACTGTTAGCCAGATCTTCCTGAAAGGATAGTCTATGTTTACTCAGCTTGCAAACTTTGTAACCTCATCTCCATCTAAGCTGGATGACTCAAACTTCTGGGGAAACCCGAAAAATAGGGAAGTATCTAATTTATTAAGATACCTGGGGCTTTATGACTGCTTGCCCTAGGGTTTGGGGGCACTTAACCCTCCTCGCACGGCCACGTGTTTGCCCCGTGACTGAGCACAGCCTGGGGCGTGCACCGGTACGGTGTATAAATGCAGCTGTGGCAGAGCAAGGATGCTGAAGTACCTGCCGGTGCAAACCCCTTCCCTTCCTTCAGAGCACAGGGCCGAGGCAACGGCTCAATTCGAATGTCAGGAAAGTGTGTGGAGGGCTAAAAGAAACATTGTTCAGCCTGTTTAAAATACTCTCGACGGAATAGTGGAACAGAGAGATTTTTGTCTGCAGCAACTGTGTTTTCAGCAGTCTTGTCTGGCTTCTCCTTTACAAGAAGCCCGCGGCATTTCCTTATTATTTAAAGGAACAGGGCGAGTAGCGAAAGTGAAAATCGCTTTATCCCGGCACCGGTGCCGTGCCCTCCCGCCCGCCACTCCGGGCTGAGCCGGCTGCCGCTTCTCCGCAGCTCGCCCGCTGCCGAGCGCCGATGCCGCAGGAGCGCGGCGGGCAGGAGCGGCCGGGGGTGAGCGGGCCGGGGGCTGCGGGCGGGCCGGGGGCTGCGGGGGGCGGCCCGCCCTGCCCTGCCGCCGGGAGGGAATCTGGGGAGAAAGGAAACTGCGGGGCGGGTATTTCTGCGAGTGAAAGCGGCGGCTGGGCCGCCCGGAGGGGCGCCGGGCACAGCCGGACCCCGGGGCTGGGGCTCTCCCGGGGATTTTCAGGCGGTTCCTGCCCGGCAGCGCCGCGCCCCGGGGGTGCGGGCTTTCCCCTGGCTCCCGGGGGCTGCGCTGAGTCCGCGGCGCGGCGGGGCTCGGTCCCGGGGGGTCCGGGCGGGCCAGGTTCCGCGGGCCATGTGCCGACCATGCGGGCGGCGGGGCTCCCGCGGCGGGAGGCAGCTCCGCCCCCGGCCCGGGGGGTGCCAGGTGCCGCGGTGGCCCGGGGCGGTGCGGCGCGGCCCCGGCCCCTGGGCTGCCCCGCCCCGGCCTGCCCTGCCCTGCCCTGCCCTGCCCTGCTCTCCCTCCCACCCGCCGCGGGCCGGGGCAGCCCAGCGGCGCCCCGGGGCGGCTCCGCAGCCGGCGGGATGTCGTGCGCCGTCCCGGCGGCGGCGGGGGGCAGCGCGGTGCCGCGGAGCGCGGCGGCCGAGGGCAGCCAGCAGGTAGGGGCAGGGCGGAGGCGCTCGGCGCTGCGGGCGGGCACATGGGGCTGAGTCACGCCGGGCAGCGCCGTGCCGGGAGTGCCCGCTCCCCCGGGCACCGGCCCTTCCCCTCCCGGGAGGCGGCCGTGGCGCCGGCCCCTCCCCAGGTGGGAGAGGTGCGCGGAGGGCTCGCTGCCGCCGGTACACGGCGCGCTCTGCGCCGGTTCCCCGCTGCAGGCAGCGGGGGCGCCGGGAGAAGCGCCGCGGGGAAACAGCGCTGCTCCGCCGGCGGCGGCTTGCGGGGGCCCGGCGCCTCTCCCCGCCGCTCGCACCTCCGTCTGCCCGGCCGCGCTGCGGCAAGGCAGGTGTGAGGGAGCCCGTCGGGGAGCGCCGGTCCCCGCCGCGGTGACGGGGCCGCCCGGCTTCGCCACCAGCGGCAGAGCGAGTGGCCGCGGGGCTCGGCGGCCGTCCCACGGGCATCGCCGCCGGCTGCCGCCCCTCCGCCGCGGGATGCGCTGCCCTCGGCGGGCACCGGGCGCTCGGTGGGAGGCTGGCGGTAGGTGCTGTGCAACTCGGAGTACGTGCTCGTTCTCGCGAACGGTTCCACGCCTGGTTACAGCCATCTCTGCCTGCGCCTCAAACACTAGCGGAGTGTTTCTGGCTTATGTCTTCCAGAGTCATGAGGAAGATGACAGGAAGGTGAGGAGGAGAGAAAAAAACCGAGTTGCTGCGCAGAGGAGCCGCAAGAAGCAGACTCAGAAAGCAGATAAACTCCACGAGGTGAATGGGTAATCGGTGTTTTGCCGGCACGGCTGGGGTACGGAGCGTGGGACTTGACAACAAGTGGGACTTCTCGAGCAGGTGTGGGCCTGTCGCTGCGCTGTCGCAGCTCGGGGAGCCGCGGGTACGAGGTGGGGGCAGGCAAGCTGGGGGTGCCTGGTCGGGAGCACTCAGTCCCTGATGCTGGTGTTTGACAGCGCAGCTCTGCCATCGGTGACACTGCCAGGGAGAGAGGGGTCCTACCCCTGCCTCACCCTCCCTCTCTGGCTACTCCTGTGACCACCCGGTGAACCAGATCGCAGGGCTCCTCTGCCCTAAACCAAATGCATTTTCTTCTGGATTAGCATTAAGCTTGTCACGTTGGCTGTGGCAGAGACTGAATGCTTGCTGCCTTGTGAGGGGGAAGGCGATGGAGGAGGAGGGTTCGGTGCTGCTTAGTGGCAGTGCTGGCTTAAGTCAGTTCTAAAACTACAGTGTGAGACAGAAATACCCAGTTGAAGGCTTCTTAGGAACTTCAAAACCTCCAAGCGTGAGAGCTCAGTTCGGTTAGCTGTTATACTTGTATGCTCTGATAAATAACAGTGGGTGTTTCAAAAAAAAACGTGAAAGTAACTGATTCTTCCAGAAACTCTAAATACTTCTCAGTATCACAATGTGGTGTAGTTTTCTCGTGTCCCCAGTGCAAACACTGGAGGACAGGAATCCCCTTTCTCTAGTTTTGGATGTTACCTCACACAACAGTGCTTTTGTTGTAGCCAGGGCTCTTGGGGTGTTAGTTGTGCTGCTGCAATTGTGACTGGGTCAGTTGTCCAGCTCTGGAGGTTCGGCACAGGCTCTTCTCTTTCTCAGCATGGAAGGATCTGCCAGCTGTCAGCAGAGGACGAGAGGGACAGTGTGGGGAGTTTTGGGTTTGGTTTTTCCCAGATATCCTCTGAGTCAGCGACTGAGAAAGCCAGGTGCAGGGTACTTCTGGAAAGGAGTAACCCCTGGCTTTTGTGAAATCTTTTCTGGGCCCTGTGCCGTCCTGCAGCCTCTCTGATGTTCCTTCTGAACTTGAGGATCTTTCTCGTGCTGGGAATCTTCATTGCCGGGCATGCAGGTTTTCCCAGATACAGGCAGATCTGGTTGAGTAGGCATTCATTCATAGCAAGAATAATTTGCTAGTCTTGTCCCTGAAAATGGGACAGAGCAATACTCACCCCAAAACCCAACCACATGGGGTTTGGGGCAACAAGAGGCGAGCAGAGCAGAACCAGAGTCAGGGATGGACAGCGTGGCTGGAGTTCGGCTACAATAACAAGTTGGGAGGACTGTACCTGTTTTACTCCATGGGTGTGAGGTGGTGGGAGGCTGCCCAGAGGAGCATTGCCTGAGAGGCTCTCTCTGCTGCCTGCAAAGCCTACACAGGCCTTTTAAGGTATGTGTAGGCTTTGAAGTTTGCTCTGAAGCTTTCCCAGGGAGGTGACATTGAGTAGGTGACTCCTGAGCCCTAGGCCAGCAGTGAGGTGCAGACACCTGCAGGTTTTCCATGGGCTGGCTCTGAACCTCTAGCTCTCTTCTCTTTGGGATGAGAAGTCTTGACAGCAGGGACGCTTGAGACACGCATTATCAAAAAATGTGATGTGTGAGTCTGGCATCCGTCAAAGATGTATGCTGCAGAGCATCTCAAAATTCCCCTGCAGTTAACAGCAGCTTATTCACTGCCAGAGAAGGCTTAGCTCAAAAGCAGCCCAAGCGAGGGATAACCAAGGCAGTGATCAGGCTTTCTGGTAACAAAGTGGAGCTAAGAACAAGCTGGTGTGATGCTCCCTTCCTCCTCGTGAGCTCCTGGGCATCTGAGCAAGTGGCTACAAGCCCTGGCCAGCCTGGAGGAGAGTGGCTGGCACTGGTCACACTGTGCTAGGTGTGCATCTCAGCTGGCACCTGGCCTTTCCCCGCACTGGCTCAGCACAGGGGCTGCCCTTTCCTCACTGGCAAAGCCAGGCGCCAGGTTTTCCCAGCACCTACCTGCAGTCAGTCCTTTCATTTTCTATGCTCTGAGAGTGCAGAGCTGCCCTGCTGTGCTCAGCAGAGGCAGCCCAGGGCTGGAAGAGGCCACCACAGGGATGCAGCCACCCACAGCTACAGCCCTGGGCTGTTGGGGACCCCAAGGACCAGGAGCATCTCCTGGTCTTCAGGGCCACGAAAGCAACCGCAGTGTGGTCAGGGCACAGGCTGTAAAGCACTTGCCCTGTTCCAGCACCCAGGCTGTGTCTGCCTTTCTGTAGCATTTTTCACATTGTAATGAGAAACCACACTGTTTTCTACAGTTATGTGAATACACTCGAGGTAGAAGCACTGAAAGGAATGTTTTGACTATGAGTAGGATTATTTTTTTTTTCTCCTTCCAGGAATATGAGACTCTTGAGCAAGAAAATACCTCCCTGAAAAGAGAAATTGGAAAGCTAACAGATGAAATGAAACACTTGAGTGAAGTGTTGAAGGATCACGAAAAGATCTGTCCACTGTTGCACTGCACCATGAACTTTGTGACCGTCCCAAGGCCCGATGCACTCACCAGCTGCCTGCCAAGATGAGAGCTGTCCTTAGTCGCCTTTAAATGTGATGCATGAAAGTGCCATTAATGGGAGATTTGAAGAACTGTCTACTGATGGTGAAAGTCTTCCATCAGAGGGCTGGGCTTGACCATGCAGCTCTTCTCCCTGTTGAAGTGTTATAGTCTTCTGAATCTCAAGAAAACACCACTATGGAAAAAAAGGCAATTTGAACTGTGACTTCTTATTTGGTAGGATCTTCAAGCCACAGTTTTGTATTCAGAAATGTCAAAGTGCGGTGCAGCCCACCATCGGGCATTGGAATGTAGACAGGGAAAAGTACCGACCTTGAGCTGGGATGCCTTTCTCCCACACGTCCACTGCCAGTAACCCTTTGTCACTTGTCATCCATGTGTATCACATCCTGGCTGCTGTTTTTGTTTGTTTTGTTTTTTTTCTCTAAACAGGTTTGGTTAATAAAAGTGATGTCCCGTCTTTACGATGTTCTCCACCTTCTTCAATAATTAGTCTTTATAACATCTTTGCTTTTTTCTTTACTGGTCAAATCCAAAGTCTAGTGCTAATCTTCCTGTCAGTTATTTTATTATTTGCTTATCACCTCTTCATTAGTTCCTCTTTTGAAGTGTGTGTAACAAATGAGTTTTCCCAGTCTTTAGTTCTTTAACATCCCCAGTCATCAGCCCTGCTGACATTAGTTCTTGGAGTGCTTTATATCCTAAAATATGGCTTGGCCAGTTTCTAATGCTGATTGTCAACTCTGTGTGGAAGAAAAGCAAGACAAGAGTTTGCTGGTTCTACACATTGCTTTAAAAAGCAGATTTTAAAATTTACTGTTTTAATGCACCTACTGGAAATTAACAATATCGTTCATCTTGCATATTGCTTCTGGTAAATTATGTCTGTGGATAGAACAAATTGCATTTAGCTAGGCAATTTTTTTCTATGTCCACACTGAAGATGTTTGATAACTGCTTGCAAGACAAACATTTTCTTAAACTTTTTTTTTTTCACAATATAATACTAAAATAATAAGGAAGAATTATGACAATGTTAGTGACAAATAAGTAGAAAAATGTGTTTACCTTCTCTGAAGATTCTTGGTAGTGTCAAGCTCTAGAAATGTCAATGCTGTAGCTTGGGATCCAGCAGAGTGTTTTTCTTGCAGTATTTCCCAGTCAAAGAGCATCTTTGGATAATAAAAATCTCCACCCCTTTGCCAAGCACTCACTTCAGCATTCGGATTTTTTTTCAGTTCAACTCATGGGATTAATTTCTCCCCTCATCAGGACTGTAATATTTATCAGCAGAATATGATCTGAAATGTCTGAAATATTATTTTTCTTTTTTAGCTTCTTTAGTAGAATGAGGCATTGCAGATTACAGCTGAGATAGAATTAGGGAAACTGTGTAGTCAACTCTGCCTTCTAAAGAGCCCTTTCATGCCATTGTCTTAAGCTGGAAACTCAAGGTAACAGGCGTGGGCTGTTGGCTTCTTTAAAAGTTTTCATGAGGTTGTCCCCAAGAGAATTTTCTGCATTTGCAGAAGCTATCTACAGCCTAAATGCAGTCTTCACAGTTTATTATGGTCCAGTAAGAACTGAGTCCTCCTACAAAGAAAATCTGGTGCAGTGCCTGCCAAGGAAAATGAAAATTTAGGGACACTTTGGAATACGCATTCTGAATTATGTCCTTGATATGTTTCTGTGTGTCACCCTTAAGAAAGGAAGCTATCTTAAGCATCTTCATTCACCCACCCACATTCCTGCGGGCTCTGGATGCCGCTGTGTAATTTGGGCAGAGTAGAGGTGTAATGGAGAAGGAGGAGCACAGTGGAAATGAACATTCACTCTAGGAAAATTCATTACAGCTCAGGATGGAGGGAGGATGAGAGAGGATGTCTCATATCTCTTAACTAGGTATGTGCAACTGAGCTGAGGTAGCTGAGGTCAGGGCTGGTGCAAAAGAATTGCCTCTTCTATGGAGCCCTGCAGGTCCTCGAAAATGGCAGGAAAGATCAACCACCTCGGCCAAGACAGTCCACTCCAGCAGAATCATTCTAAAGATTTTTGTCCTAAGATACTTGCTTCAAGAAGCAGAGATCTAGTTCCCCATGTAAAATCCTCCTTTTTACACATTTCTTCTTCTAAACATCTCTCTAGAAAGTGGCTTTAGAAACCAGCTTATCATTTCGTAGTCCAAGTTCTATTGTAAGCACTATTCTTGTTCTGTGATGCAAGCTTTAGCCCACTGCTCCTGCATTGGAGCGTATTGGTTTATTAACTGTATAATGTCTATGCAGAGTGTACAGGGGAAGACAGCTGAGTTCACAGCAACATTGTGTGCCAGCAACAGCAACTTAATGTTCAACATTATCCCGCTGTTCCTCAGAAAGGCTGGGAGCTTTGCAGGTGCCCTCACTTATACCAGTTCCTTCCCACAACTGTGGGCTGTAGCTCTAGCCTGTGCATCATTAGTAACAGCGGCCTTTGAACCCTTGAAGGCCTGGGCTGCTCCTTCCTCCTTCATCTATTGCATCACTTCTTCCCAGCACTATTTCCAAAGGGCCTTGGGCATCATTCTTCTGCTTAATAGATTAACTAAGGCATCTCTCACAAACAGTATATTGTGTGACTAATGTCCAAAGGCAGCTGGGAACACTAAGTAAAAGAAGCGAGCAAAATAAGCATCCTATTCCAAATAAACCCGACATTCCGATATATTTATAGAATTAATATCATAGCTGAATCATGGGTTGAAAGGGACAGTGAACTGTTAAAGCACAGACATGTATTTCTAAGCAAATAATATGCATACAGGTTGATTACACTCTTTGCAGGAGCAGTTCATAAGGACACTGATTTACAGAGAATTTCAAAACCAAAAGTATGTTCTGGAGCCTGGGATAATTGTTACATGAATAGGGAACCAGAAAGGAGAACAGAAAGGAAAAGGCCTATTTCTTAAGGAAGCAACAGAAAGTTCTTTTCAAATCCAAACCTCTCCTTTTGCAGCAGGGTATTACAACACCACAAAAAAAGTTTCATCCCTATATATGGCTAAAATACTGCTTGATGTATTCTAGCTTCAGAAAGCCTCCAGTTAGTTTGACTTGTTCGCTAAGATTGTGGTCTGTATTTCACAGATTCACATGATTTTCAGACGCAGGTATATAGGGAAGATTTCTGTGTTCAGATGGTGGTTCATCTGAGGAGTACTGTGAATTGCAGTCTTGTTTGTGGATGCGTAATGTAGATAAGCATTGCCAAGAAAGCTGGATTTTGCCCTTCTTAGGTTCACAATGAAGGTTATAGTTTTTCTAGATTTGGTTAGTGTGGATTTCCTTTTTGTATTTTCTGTGACTCTAATGAAGAAGCAAAATGCGCAGTGCAAACTTACCCAGATAAAAGTATTCATTCTGGGAGCAGACTAGGTCCAAACCAGCTATTTGTCTATTAATTTCTTTCGGTGGTTGTTAGGTCAAATTTAAATTGATCATATTTTGAAAAGATAATTTTAGCCTCCAAAGGTAAAAAAATCAACAGAAAGACAGTCAAGCTTCCCAAAACTGCTAGTGAGAGTATAACAGAGATCAACTATGATACCTCAAGAGAGCTGATCAGAAAGTCTTGCTCTTTCCCACTGATGTTTTACATTCGTGTCTGTGAACATTTATAAGCATCTTCTTATGCTCATCCAGAGTCTTGCTAAAAATATATCTTTTAAAAAATATATTTAAACCAGCCTATTTATAGGCTTTCTGTTCTTTTCCCTGGTACCTTTGACCATCGTCTACTGCTCCTTCTGTAATACCTGGCAATCTCATCTGCATTTGGTATTTGATGTAGCCTTTGTATTCTCTCACTGTTTTACTTCAAATGCCAGTTTTCTTCCTTCTTCCTGTTTCCTTCTGTTCCTATGTAGCCTGGTGATGACAACACTCAGTGTTATCGGTAGTAGAGGTACAAGGCTAATCTGTAGGAGCATATAGAAATTAAACTTCACTGGTTCATCCTGTATATGATTAAAGGCTTTTATGTGAGGCTAATTTTCTCAGTTGAATATTAAGGAAGGTGTCTGTGTAGTCTTTTAGAATGTACTTAAAAGTGACATAACCTTTACTCTAGCCTATAAAACCCATACTGTTTCCTGTCCATAGATGAACGCTTTGTTGCATGGCATTTGGGGTTTCCATCTGTGAATCAGTCTAGAATTTCTGCCTCAGTGAAAGTGATAGATAAAACAACTATTTAAAAAAAAAAATCCCTTTTCTCTTCTTCCCATCAGTGCAGTGATATAATTCCTGTTACAGGAAGGAAGCGTGTCTGATAAGCAGGAGAAGTGGTGGGTTTATTTACTGTTACCAAAACTACTGTTACTCTCTTCGTAAAAGGTTAGGAGTTTTCTGTTTGTAAACCCTGGGTTACTGTCAAGTGGTCACTGCAGAAACATTTTACATGTACGTACAGCATGTGGTGTGGGCACACATCCATAAGGGAGTGAAAGAATTTGGATTAATTCTTTGCAGAAACATGGGGTTTACATTGATTTCATTGGAAGTAGAAACAGTCCTACAGCTGCCTCAGAGGACATGTGGCACCATGCTTACTCACTTGGCTTATCCCAGAACAGCTACAAGGTACCTTGAAATGGGTAATTCTTAATAAAGAAGCCACACTAACAATCATCCTTGGGATTGCATGCTCCTTTTCTGGTACTCATTCAGGTTTATTCCTAGATAGCTCCTATGGAAAAAATCCATAATAAAAGAGCAGGATTTTTTTCTCCCACTGTAGAATTTTTAAACCATGACATCCAATGTAAGGGCTTGACTCTTCTGGAAATAGCTGGCAGAGCTTTTGCAAATAATGTGTTCTCTACTAGTTGTGTGTTTGGTCTGCTGTAAGGGAATCATTATAGTTTCCTTTAGAAGTGGATAAGCTAAACCACAAAGGGCTGTCTTGGTATAGAATGAAAACATTCATTTGAGGAGTAAGGACGGAATGACTATTGTGCTTCAATTTCACAGCTTATCTCTCATCCTGAAACAGCTTCTTCATGTAGCCAGAAAGAAAATGATACCTCTAATAGGTGTGTTTGTTTTAAATCTGCATTAGAAGAGGTTTTATTATATGTGTTTCGCAAGTTCTATAGACTGCCAGTATAGCTTGCTGCACTTAACCAAGTACTGTACAACTAAGTCTACCACAGACTGCTCCCCTCACAAGTCAGTTCTGAATAGATGTCTCCAATCATGTGGAGGAACTTTCTTCTTTAACTGTCTCGTAATAAACTTGTCATGTTTTCATTATTCTAAATTATTACAATATCAAAACTCTTGTGATTCTAAGCAAGGGTAATCTCTCTTGGGGTAAGAAACTAGTAAGATTTGTCTTCCTATTGTAAAGTAAATTTTGAAAATACTACTTTCTTATCTGTCAGGTAAAATAACTGAGGATAAGGAATAAGCAACAAGACTGCTTAAATATTTGATGCAGTGCTATACAAGATACTTCCTCTGGAGACAATGTAAAATAGTGCAAGAATAGTACAAGAGAATGATCTGAAGGAAAATGGCAATAGTTTGTTTTGAAAAGGGAGCTATCAGGCTGAAGAATGCTTTATAAATGGAGGTTCTCAAGGACTGATTGCAGATGACTCTAGTATCTTTGGCAAGTACTTTGGATACAAAAGAACCATTAGTACAGAAGATGACTGAAATACCATGCAAAAGAAACTGCCTGACCTTGCAGAAGAGAATAGAAATGCCACGATAATTAACCACATAATCATCACAGAACAGCCCAGGTTGGAAGGGACCTCGAAAGATCACCCAGTCCAACCTTCTGGGGAAAAGGGAGCCTAGATGAGATTATGTAGCACCCTGTTATGATGCAAAGTATACAGTCACAAACTTGAAGAACTATTAACAAGAATTTTCGTCACAAGGTGGAGACTCATCAATTGGAAATGACAATGGAATGAACAAGCAAAGACATATTAGTCAGTAACATGCTGAGGCACCAGTGCAGTGGAGCAAAAAGGAAGTTAAATAGGAACTCAGATGCATAGCAATGAAGTTATTTCTTTGTATATTTATGTTCTTAAAGAGAGAAACATCAATGTAATTATGCAAGGGCCTGGCAAAACCTCATCTGGAATTCTGCATAAATTTCTGCACAACCATGATGAACACAGATGAACCCAAACTAGTACAGGTGTACATAGAAGGACTACTAGGAAAATTAAGGGAACACGAAATCTGATTTTTGATACTTCATTTTAGACAAATAAAGTCTGAGAAGTGGTAGGATCACTGCCTTATGTAATTACAGCAGAGTAAAGACCATGTAAGGGAAAAACTATCGTATGTAAGAAGTAATGTTAGTACAATAATAAATAGGTTTAATTTGTACATATTTTTGATCTATACAAGTGAATAAGTTTCCACCTGTCAGAAGAAAGATGTTCAGGAATAGCCTTCCAACAGAAGTGGTTTATGTGAGCAGTTTTGTAGGTAGGCATGTATGCATGCAACCTGCTTCATTTTAGGGTGAAGCTTGATTATTTGATGTAAGACCTATTGAGTACACTGGTGATCCAAAATATTTCCTCCTGTCCCATCTCCTTATTCTCTTTGGAGAGGGCTTGCAATCCCTGAATCTCATATCATGATCCAGCTCATTTTGATGGGAGAGCTAACACAGGAGTAAGGTTTTCTCAAAGGCTGAGTCTCTTATGAAACTGAAATCTTTGATAACATCCAGGTAAGGAAAGAGCAGAAAAGAAAGGGATTATTTTTCTTCTAAATGCCTACCATTGAACCATGAATTCCCAGAAAAATCAGAAACTGTTCACAGAGAAACAGAAACAAAATTGAACAGGAATTTAGGGAATTTCCCAGACTGTTTAGTTGTTTACTTTAAAAGCTGAGTTTCTCCAATTTTGCAAACATGCATTTTAGAGAGGATTGCAGGCCATTTTTGTTTCTCTTACACCCTGTCCATTGATTAAATATATAAACAGGATGTCTTTAAGAGCAGAAGGTTTTAAAACAGGATTTGATACTAAGCAAGAGATCTGCTAGTTCCCTTTTAGCTATTTGAGTTTCATCTTTGCTTATCAGAGCTGTTTTAGGGTACAGTAATTTCCAAGTGCACTATTGGGTTGCAAGGTAAATATATCTTTAGAGATGAATATTTTTTCTTTCTTTTTTACTGTAAATGACAATAGTACATAGGCTAGAAATTTCCCTTGTAAATTCTGGTCATCCCATTTGTTTGTTAAGTTCCAGTATGGACTAAGGACCTATTCTGTCAGTGCACTAAGGTTGTGCAGCCTTGCTCGGGCCTTTCTAGGGGTCGGTGGTCCATCAGCTCTGTTTAAAGACTTGATTAATGGCCAAGAGACATCAAATTTGAAAGAGGTTTTTTGATCATACAGGTGAGGAAATTAGCGACAACAATTTATATGTTGGTTATATAAGAACAGAAGTCTCTTTTTCCAAGTGAATAAAATGTTGAGAGAGCTTGCCTCAGCTGGAACCTTTGTCCTGCTCGTACTTCCACAGGGAGCCTTGAACAGTCGGCAAGGTCAGCCCACGCAGAGCAGCTTGCAGCAGGGACAAGATCTAATTGTGGATACAATTCAAGTAGAAGGGTATAAATGGGGATATGGGTGATTGAGAGCTGAAGTTACATGACTACTCAGGGGTTTTATGAGCAATTCTAAGTGACACTCACGTATGAGCATATATGTATTTTTAACATCATGTTAAGAAACTGTGATCAAAACATTTTCCCCACAAATTAGATTATCAGCTTTTTATATCAATTTGATTGATATTTTGCAAAATTCAAAATATTCTGTGTAATCTGTATGAAACCCAATTCCTACAGTTTTCACTAACTGTTTTCCCATAATTTATTTTCTTTACTTTTCCAACAAATGGAGGAAATGGCATACAATTGTAGATAATTAGTTTGAATTCAAGTTATACCTTTTATAATCATCAGGGAAAATGAAATTATTTTACTTGTTAAATACCAGCTATATACATTCAAAAGAAAAAATGGATGATGTGTTTTCAGTTTCACTTTTACCGTAATATGTGACATCAGATGTATACAGAGACTCTTAGCTGTTATTTTATTGCTCTTACAAACTTGAAGAATACACTATTACAAATGATTACACAAGGATATTGAACTGTTGCATGATTTCTTAATAAAAATCATATTAGTCTATTTGTTTTATACCTAAACAGTAGTGTCTCAAGAGCAGTAATTAATTTAGTGAATGCGTATTAAAAATAAGTGTGAGAAAGCAATAATCTATCACAAGTCTATATGCAGTCTCTACATTTTTTTGCCTACAAACATTCCAATTTCCCTAGTAACAATAATGATGACTTTTTTCTTTTCTTTTTTTTTTTTTCATTATGCTATGCATTTTCAAATCCTATTTAATGAACAAATGCTCTCCATTTAGGTCTATTGTGCTTTGCAAGGTGTATTGCTGTTGGCCATTTATCGGGTTAAATGTCTCTCTTCCAGCACCATCTGCCCATTTTACCTACTAAGCATATAAGTTCTTCAAAGGCAGAGCATTTGTTGCACTGAGCAGCCAATTCAGAGAAATGATCCAGTACTTTCCTTGTCTTTCCATGCACTGTTACACTTGAACAAAACTCCTCTGCTATTACTCATGCTTTGTCATGCAATAATGACAGCTGTGGGAACATCAGGCTGTATCATGTGGTATGTGGTCTGAAGTTATCGGTTCTGTGTTTCACGGGTTGAGGCTTCCTAATAATTCAGTAATGTTTCCAAAGCCACTTATCTTTTCATCAGCCATATGCCTTGCCCTGACAGCTGATCCCCTGTACACTTCCCTTTTGGTTTTTCTTACCTTCCCTTAAGAATACATTGTATCTGCTCATGCTTGGCTCAGGTTGGGATATTTCAACTGGGATATTATTCAGTTTTCACTTTACTGAATAATCGTTTTCACTTTACTGAAATATTTTCTGAACTACAACATAAGTATGTCAGTGTCATGCACATCTATAGCGCATATTTCCTCAGTTCAGCTCAGCTTCTACTCAGAGCCCCTTCACCCATGAGTTCAGCAAGACTGTCAACAGCCACATGGCACCTGAAAGGCAGATGATGAAACATGGCATCTCACGTACAGTGATGACTATGTGTTAAAAAGATGCATCCAGTCCTTCAGCACATTCAAGAAACTTGGGGCATCCTCACGGTGGTCTGTGTTGGCAGAATCCACTGCTCCGTTAAATGAGTGTAGCCTGAAAGGTTATGCCTTAATGTGAGAAATGAAAAAAGTAATTATCTGCTTCAGGGTTCTTTTTTATTGTTTAGCAGCTAGATTCCTGCATTATATCAGTTCTCTCTAAAATGGTTTTATAGCATGCTATGTTTGCCAGCACAACATTAAATGGTCCCCAGACGCTGTTTTAACTCACTTGTCATGTTTTCTACACTATACCTCACTTTGTAATTACTGCCTCCCATTGCCAATAATTCATGCCCTCCAGAAGGCTCTGTTTAAGACTGAGTAATAAAATACTGAGAGATTAATACTCAGTTGATGACAGATCATTTAATGCAAACCTTACCAAAACTCTCCAGTGTCTAGGAAATTGGCAGGCTATGGTTAATAGTTGCTTTCTGATGTCATTCAATTAGCAACCAAGGGTTAGTTCTCTGAAGTTACTCTCCAGAGTTTAATGGAGCAGATTTCTTTTTAATCTTCAGTCCTCTCAGGGAATTGTATGAGGTGAGTTTAAGTCATGTGTATTTGGCATGAAAGTGGATCTTTTCAGATTTCAAACCAAGACCTGCATTACTGTTTCAGTACTGTAGTTAGTAAATTTAAATATTTCATTTAATTGTGTGCTGATACTCCCAGTGAGGGCACAAGAGCTTTGCATGCATGGATCCATATTCAGGTTCTGAAGTCGCATGTTGCAGGCTAGATTTCCTCAAAATCTTATGGGAAATTGTAAACAGCTGCATATATTGCCAAGCACTTGGATGATTTGCCTTATGATTTCAAAATCGTAGTCCCAACAACTTAACTAATACCATAAAACATCACACCTGTTTCTTTCACTATACCCCACCTTTATGCCATCTTGGCAATACAAAGGAATTTTTAAATTGGTGTGGATGACATCTAATTTACAAGGTGTTTTCAGTAGGGGTGTTCATGTGAGTACATTCCAGCTGAGTCAGAGCACTGATAAACTGGCTCTGGTAAATTCAGCAGCCATAGTTTTTACTGTATGATGTCAATCTGTTCCTCTGCTATTGATTACCAGAAGAGGATATACCCCTGCTTAACGTACGTCAGCTCTCATTCAAGTGCCTTGGTTCCTCTGAAAGGCTGTTGATGCGTTAAGGTAAGACATTGCAACGTGGTCATTTGTGTTTTATTACTGATGGAGTCAAAGACTTTAGGTTTTAAACTTGTGAGAAGTGCTGAAGTGAAACCTGCTCTTCCCCATCCTCCAAGTCAGTGGGATTTGTCATCAGGGACTACCTTTCTGCCAGGGTTTCAAGCTCCTACTCCTGCCAAGGGGTTCAGCTTCTGCTCAGAGTGGGGAGAGAGGAAGGGAAAGGGCAGAGACCTCAGACATCTGGAGGGAAAAATTTGCTTTGTCTCTGAAATCCACCTAGGCTAGAATTTCATGCCATATTAGTACTGTTTGAGTGTATTTTCAGGATGGCAATGCTGTCTAAAGCAGGTTTTACCTGCTCACCCCCTCTGCCTCTCCCATATTGCTGTCCTCCCTGTGGTGCCAGCACAGTGCTTATGGGCTGTGTAATAAACCGGGTCAGTGAACCATAGCTGGCTGAAAAGTAATCTAGTGTGAAAAAAAAAGAGTCTTTTGAGTGTCAGATGTCTGATCCTGTGCACAGAGTGGCTTGACGAACAGCAGGAATGACACAGCTGAAAGAGGGGAGCTTGCCATGACAGAGAGACAGAAGTAAAGGCAGAGGAATGCCTTGAATTTGTGGGTCGTGCTTGCCCACGAACACTTCATGTCATGAACCCCTTCACCCTCATTTGGCATCCAACATTTGTATACATCAACAGGACAGATTATCTGTCACTTGATAGCTGCATACGTATCTCAGCTGGCTTGTTAACATGCTTTAGTAATAGCTGAACTCTTGGACATTTATAAGCAGTTGTGATGCTATCACTTGTTTCCTGAATTGACCACTTTCATGCAGATGAAGAAGACAAGCTGGTTACTCAGAACTATGTTCTTAATGGTCATCATTTCTCTGGAACTTTATTGATTCAGATGTAATAACCTGAGAAGATTTCTCTCCTTCCCCACTTGCCTTTGGAAATAAACAAGGTAGAGAAATCATTGGAAGAATGTATGACTGATTTCCAAGCTTTTTTGTGATTAGAATGATGACTTCTTTTTGTTTTGTATACGGAGATATTCTTTCTGGTAGTATCTTCATAGGTATTTTGTGAACCCTTGGATGTCTCACCTGTCTTTATTTTTAAAGAAATTCATGCCTTCAAAAGAAGGTATTAAGTTATAAATACTTTTCACCTCTGTTGTGATACTTGCTAAAGCAGTACTAGTTTGGTACTCAGTTAGAGGTTACTCTTCATAATTGTTTTTAGCATTTCAAAACCCTAAACTAGCCTTCGCAGTAGTGCGAGCACAATAGGCACAACACTTCTGAATTCCATGAATCAGGCAGGATAGGCAGCCCATTCATACATCAGTTCACTCTGTAGAAAGGTTTGCCATCACCAATAAAATGGAATAAGGTCATTTGGAACTGAGTGTTTCTTGTAGTTTCCTCATACAGTTTTTACTACAGAAGGAGTTGCATAATATACAGTAGTGGAAAAATAATGTCTTAACACAGCATCTGATGTATGGAAGAGTGGTTCCCAAGCAATAAGGCAGGACTCCCAGGCAAGACATGAGTTTATGACGTGCAGGAATATGCTCCACATGACTCCCGTGGGAGCTGCAAAACACTAACAGCTTTCTCAGGTGAGGTTTAGCTCCCAAAAAGGCCACTCAGAGTACTAAGTATTCTTACTGAACCATGTGTATTTTTCCCCTACATACCCCATATTTTAGTTCTTTCTGATTTTTCCAGTGATAATGTAAAAAAAAAATAATTAAACCATTTGGCTAGTATCCATTGCTTTAAGACTTGCCCTTCGTACTAGTGGTTAAGATTTTGGAACAATCGCATGAAAAGTGATGCCAGGGAATCCTTCCTAAGTTTACAGCAAACCTGTTAGCTGCTGAACACGTGTTAATCTTGCTGAGTAGGTGTGATCAGTACAATCCACGATTTATGTACCTCTCTAAGAGGACTCCAAGCATTGACTGAAGGAGCCATGAATTAAGTGTTGGCTACAGATTGGACAAGTAACTGTAAAAGTAATATACTAAAAGCCTTAAGATAAATCTGTTTAAAAGAGAAATTGCACGTGATGTAAAATGTTCTGCTTCCAGTTGAGAGAGAATGATTTGGGGTGATGTTTTTCCAAAAGTGCTTAACCATTGTGGTAGTGAGTTTATGTGCTTGCTTTTAAAAAGCAGTTACACATTCCTTTGCTCAGCATTTCAAAGACCATGTGGCTTAAGTTGTAGGGGCCATTCCTGTCGAGATGATCTTGGAGACCTTTGTTACCACCTTCTTGCCAGAAGTTACCAGTTCTGTAGCAGAATCAGCAGATTATTCTTGTCTACTAACGACCAAACTATTCCCTGAGCTGCCTCCCAATCTTTGTACTGGAGTGGCTACAGAGAACTTACATGATTTGCTATACATAGTCTTTTCTGAGTTGCTTACTTTTTAAATCACCGTGCATGCTTGCTCTCTGAGTACATGTATAAACCCAAGAGCATACACATGTGGATCAACGTGGTATGCAATAAATGAAATAGCTCTGTATGGGAAGCAATTCAGGTGAATTGATGGGATGGGATGGGAAAGTTAGCCTTGCTACGCGATAGAGCTAATTCTTCAGGTTCTTGTTGTTCAGGGCTACACGGGGACAGTGCTGACAGGGAAACTGTGTGGCTGTGCAGCGTTTTCAGTTACGTGACTCCAGCAGGATCAATGTGCCGCAGTCCTCTTGTGCTATAAGTCAGTGTTTGCTGGAACGGTTGTCCTGTTTGGGAGGTCTGAGCTAGTGCTTCTGCGGGTGCTCTGAGGACACCCATTAAAGGTGTTGGCTCAGGGTTCTTCAGTAGTTGCCTGTAACTGTGGTCCATGGCTCTCATTTGGTGTTTGCATACAGCAGTAGCTGTGGGGCTACAGTTGGAAGTGCTTGGTACTGCACAAATAGCTTTGGTGCCTTATCCACACAGCAGAACAGGCTCAGCGGACACAGACTTTTTCTCTGCTTGTTGCCGCTGTCATCTTCACACTCTGCTCGCATAAAGGCCAGGCTATACCTGAAAGCCATCAGAAAATCCCAGTGACCGTATTTCGTTAGTCATGAAATACAGTCTATAAATTGCCTGCAGGGACTCTCCATCCAGACAACTAGCAGGGTCAGAATTTTCATTTACAGGATCTGGGCTTGCTGAAAGGAGGGGAAGTCCCTGCGCACCGCCGCCTGGGTTCGGCATGCCTGGAAGTGACACGTAGCGCCGCGCCACCGGGGCGCGCCCTCCGCTGCCAGCCCGCTCGCCCGAGAGGTGTCCGGGCGTGGTTTGCCTACGAGCCTCAAGCCCGGCCCCGGGAAGGCACATCCGAACGCTGCCCGAGCCGCCGGGCTGGCGTACCCCGGGGCAGCGGGCGAGCAGCCAAGGCAGCCCCGCGGCCCAAACCCGCCCTCCCCTGAGGCGCTTCTGAGGCGGCCGCGGCCGGCGGCTGCTCCCGCCCGGGGGGTGCCCCGTCCCCTCAGCGGCTCCGAGGGGCCGGGCGGGTGGCGGGAAACGCGCGCGTCTCCACGGGGGCGGGGTGCGCGCTCCCTGAGGGGTGGTGAGGGGAACGCCGCCTCACAGCTGCACGGAGGGGTGCGTGGCGCATGTAAAGCCACATAAAAACCCGATCTATCTGCGTGGAGGGCGGCAGCGTGCCCGCTCCCACAGAGCGTACTCCTGCCCTGCTGCCGCCGCCGCGGTGACGCCGCGCCGTTCCGCCGCCTGAGGGGGCCCTCGGGAGGAGCCTCCCGGCCGCGGTAGCCGGGGCCGCAGTGTCCCCTAGCGGCGAGCCCCCGGCCAGGGCCCGGTGGGCCGCGGAAAGTGAAAGCCTTTCGATGAGAGAACCGAGTTTCGGGATCGGGGTGAAGAACCCGACGCTGACCCAGGTGCGCCGTTCTGGGAGGGAGGCACCCACGAGGCCGCGGCCTCGCCCGCCGGGGGCTGTCAGCCGATGGTGTCCCCGGGCGCCAGGGCGCTCGGCGCTCCTGAGCTGCTGCAAGGCGATCAGTTGCAGGATTTGGGCCAAAGTAACCAAGTTTTTATTGTTAGATTAAAAATAGAACATGTATAAACTGCTCTCCAGCCTACCCGATTCAGTTTATGACTTTTGGGAACACGTTGAGCTTTAATGATCTGATTCTGACAATGCTGCCCGGCCTGTCGAAAGCGGCCGAATCCAGCACTCTTACAAGAGAATAATCATCGTTCTAACAGAAATTCCAGCAGCCTTGGCGTAACTAGACTAAGTATCTGCTTTATGTTGGCTTGCTGTTAAAAAGCCAAACTCCACACAGCTTACTACATGTTTCAAATTAACTAAAATACAAGAATCGCATCAAGATGATGCAAGATAGACTCATAGTTTAACACAAGAAATATGTAAAGACCTTGCACAAGCCATGCATAGTAACTGCATCCTTTTGACACCAGTACTTGTCATTTGCTGACACAGTGCTGGGTTAATCTAAGAAGCAAAACACGTAACATTTCAAAGAATTATGCTGCTTGTTTGGGGGATGGAAGAGGAAACAGAAAGGCTACTTACACTTGCATATTAAGTGTTATTGCACAGTCTTATCTTCAGTCAGTGGGGGAGAAGGAATGGAGCTGCTGTGAATAAAGTGCATTTGAAAGCTTGTTTCACTTCTGCTTGGTGTTGCCTACCAGCCAGCCAGCAAGTATCTGGTTACTGCCTTTGAGCTGTTCAGAGGAGCTGATCCGGGGGATGGTTTGATTGAGAAACACGTACCGGAAATACCACATTTCATAGAAGGAGACAGTGAATAGAAACCTTACATTTGGGCTCTATCTTATTTCTCACTATTTGTACTAGAAATTAAATACCCCACAGCTTTGTGATCCATTGTTGTGCTACTCATAGCATGCTCACAGTTCACGTTGCAGCCCTGGAAGCACTGTGCATATACACAAGTTAAAAGGTCTCTGTAGGAGCTAGGCATTTCTGGGTTTGCGTGATCAAATTACATACAAGAACCAAGCTCCTCATGAGAAGAGTAGTAAAAGACTGGACTGCAAGCACTGGGTTTTGCCTTTTGTTGTATCTGTTGGAATTGGCCATTGATTTCATTCGTGCTGAAGTCTGTATTACTAGGGGCAGAAATCTTCATTGTTCACGTTGCCTATGAAAAGAAATGACTCCAGATTACATTCTTCCCCTCTAATTGTCCATGGCCCCTAATATTTCTGTTTTCACCATCTTCATTCATGTGGGTGGTGACTGGTTTCCTTAGAGAAGTCAAGAAAGATTCAAGGATCTGTCTTTTTCCACAAACTGCATATACTGATCTATGATTTATCAGAAGTGAGGGTATTTCAGGGAAATCCTCTCTTGGAATCATCTTCTGGGAATGTTAACTTCTGAAGTGGCCCTGAAATAATTTTTCTCTCTTATTATATTTTTCTCTTAGATTTTTGTCTGCAGATTATGTTGCTGTTGATCACTGTTCTTATTTGAAAAGCAGATGAATTAATTTTCCTCTGCCTTAAATAGTCTTACAGCTTTTTGGCACAATTTCCCATCTTTACCAGCTCAGGATTGTTGTATCATTCCATTCAATAAGAGCTGCTGGCACATCCCTGTAGGGGATGTTTGCGATCATTTGTTTTATTTTTACTCTGGTAAAATAATCTGTGTTTTACTCTTGAGTAAATGGAGATTCATGAAAGTAGAGCCAAAGAGAATCATCTTATCTTTCTTCATGAAGAAATGTCTACTCTTGAGCTTTTTATGGAAAATAAATCCAGATTTTCAGGGACTGGGAGAATGAAGAACCACCCACTGTAGGAGAAGATCAGGCTCAAGACCATCTAAGGAACGTGAAGGTGTACAAGTCCATGGGACCTGATGAGATGCATCCAAGGGCCCTGAGGGAACTGGCAGACTAAGTTGCTAAGCCACTACTCATCATATATGGGTAGTCATGGCAGCCTGGTGAAGTTCCCACTGACTGGAAGAGGGGAAACAACCCCCATTTTTAAAAAGGGGGGAAAGGAAGAGCCAGGGAACTACAGGCCAGTCAGGCTCACCTTTGTGCCCAGCAAGATCATGGAGCAGATCCTCCTGGAAACTATGCTAAGGCACATGGAAAATAACAGAGCTGATTGGTGACAGCCAACATGGGCTTCACTAAGGGCAAATCATGCCTGACAAATGTGGTGGCCTTCTGCCTTACAGCATTGGTGGCTAAGAGAAGAGCACCTGATGTCATCTACCTGGACTTGTGCAAAGCATTTGACACTGCCCCATGTGACATCCTTGTCTCTAAATCGGAGAGACATGGATTTGGTGGATGGACAACTTGGTGGATAAGGAACAGGCTGGATAGTTGTGCTCCAAGAGTTGTGGTCAACAGCTTGATGTCCAAGTGGAGATTAGTGGTGTTCCTCAGGGCTCGGTTTTGGGACCAGCACTGTTCAACATTGGCGACATGGACAGTGGGATTGAATGCACCCTGAGCAAGTTTGCCAACACCAAACTGTGTAGTGTGGTTGACATGCTGGAAGGAAGGGATGCCACCCAGAGGGACCTTGACAGGCTTGAGAGATGGACCCATGCAAACTTCATGAAGTTCAACAAGGCCAAGTGCAAGGTCCTGCACCTGGGTCAGGGGAATCCTAAGCACAACTCTGGGTTGAGCAGAGAATGGATTGACATCAGCCCTGAGGAGAAGGACTTGGGGTTGTTGTTTGATGAGAAGCTCAACATGACCTGGCGATGTGGGTTTGCAGCCCAGGAAACCAACTGTATCTGGGGCCACATCAAAAGAAGCATGGTCAGCAGGCTGAGGAAGGTGATTCTCCCCATCTGTTCCATTCTGGTGAGTCCCCACCTGGAGTACTGCATTCAGCTGTGGGGCCCCCAGCATAAGAAGGACATGGACCTGTTGGAATGAGCCCAGAGGAGGGCCACAAAGATGATCAGAGGGCTGGAGCACCTCTCATGTGAAGACTGGCTGAGAGAGTTGGGATTGTTTGGCCTGGAGAAGAGGCAGCTCTGGTTAGATCTTCTAGCAGCCTTCCAGTACCTAAAGGGGGCTATGGGAAAGCTGGGGAGGGACTTTTTACAGGGCATGTCATGATAGGACAAGGGGGAATGGTGTTAAACTGGAAGAGGATAGATTTAGATTAGATATAAGGAGGAAATTCTTCACTATGATGCTGGTGAGGCACTGGAAGAGGTTGCCCAGAGAAGCTGTGGAAATGTTCAAGACCAGGTTGGATGGGGCTTTGAGCAACTTGATCTAGTAGAAGGTGTCCTTACCCATGGCACGGGGGTTGGAACTAGATGATCTTTAAGGTTCCCTCTGACCTAAACCATTTTATGACTCTGTGAACCAGCTGGCTCTCTAGCTGTCTGTGTAACAACCTAAAACTTAAAGGCAGGAGAAAGTTTCTGATATGTATTAGTGAGAAAATTACACCTTCCTCTGGGAGATGAACTAAACCATGGACTCTCCAGATTAAAGTCCAGATTGGTCAGAATTTGTTTGAAGGCTGAAGGACATAATTTTGCCTTGATCTGTTTTGTAGCAGACTGATGAAAGATGAGGTAATAGGAAGCTTTCTATATGTTCCAAGGCTTAAGAAGCTGACCTTGAGCACAGCGTGCTGCTTGCTCTTTGTGAAGCCTTACATTACAGCAGCTTATTTGCCCATGTCCGGTGGGAGCAGTTATGTAGTGGTCAGATTTTACTGAAAATTAAAACTGGTATTGTAAAACAATAGCAACAGATTTTTTTAGTGCCAAAAGTTTGAAACTCTTTTGCTCATGAGTTTGTTTTTTGTTTTTTTTTTTTTTTTTTTTTATTAAGGGATTTATTTCTTTTCCTATTTAAAAACAAAACACTTTTTGCTCTTAGTAATAAAATGTTCCAATGAATGAGAACGTGTGGAATACTGTAGATCTCCCAGCAAGTTTCATGGGCTGGGTTTCGCATCCATTTAAAATAACAAAACCACTTTGTGATCAAACCTCCCTAGTCTCCACTCATAATCGGGAATTGTAACAACTCTTTGTACTCTGCCTGTCTCTTTCTAGGCAGAATTTTAGCACTTCAAAGAATGGTCCATTGCTTTGTATTTATCTGCTGTTTGGCAGCATAAGAAAGCAACAAATTCATATGTGGTTTCTAAGCAGTGTTTATTATGATGCATACTAAGACAAGTTTAACAATGACTTAAATCATGGTGTAAGTTTCTCATTGTATGTAAATTATTCCTAAAAGAGGAGTACGTGATAAAATGCAGTAACTTGAGCTAATTCAGCACTCGGCAAGCATGCAAAACAAGTGTAATGGAGATGCTTAAGAGGAAGAAGTGTGCAAAGATAAGCTATGTATTTGGGGAGAACTGTTTAAACTCTCCTGTTCAGTCATTCATGTCACCACAGGCTAGACATTAGGTGCTTTTGGAATAATTGCCATTAATGATGCACTCAGCCTCTCTGCAGAAGCTACGAAGTGCATACTGAGTGCAGCAGCACTGGAAAGTGTGGCTGAGTTTGAAGGAACTGGTTATGTACTGGGCTGATCTGGAAGTCTGAGGAACTGCAGGAAAGAGAATCAGAAGTGCTGATGGTTTGTGTTTGAGTAGGGAGGTGGGGGCCCTGAGTAGGAAGGGAGACTAGGATGAGGCTAGGACTGAAAAAGAGCTAGAGAGGGACAACTGTAGTTTTCTAACTTCTGTTACTCTCTACTGTAACACTTCCAAGTTCTGCTCATCCAGAAAGACAGAATGAAAAAGAAATGCTTTATTTCCCTCTTGCTTGGCCTTCAGCGTTCTCTGCCAGAAGAAGTTTTGTGACACTCTTGGGATGAGAGAGTATTTGGTTTTCAGTTTAAAACTGTAGCTTGCCTTCTGAGGAGATTAGATACATATAATTGAAAGCTTGGAGGGAAAAACTTACTGTCACAATGCTTGTTACTGCGGCTGCCACTGCCATCTGTATTTTTGCTTTCTCCCGTAAGGTGGATAATACTGTATTCATTTTACACGCCAGTACGTTACATTTGTGCAGGTTGCTCTCCCCACCACCTATCTCTGAATGGTTTATATTACCTGTAAGCTGATTCTCATCTTACATACTCTGAAGAATAACCGCTAAAGTCAATGATTTGCTTCTCTTAGGCACCAGGATTATAGTTTGTACCACTGTTTAGTCACTGTTAAATCTGACCCATAAAGTTTTGGAGATGCACATGCCTACCCTGCTTCTGAATTTAGCTCACTGCACTCTTACTAAGTAAAAGTCTGGAAGGGACAAGAAGAGACCTCCCTCTGAAATTTAATCCAGATCACACGTGTGGTACAATACAGAACAAGAACCACAGAGTCTGCTGCCAGTCCTAGATCTTATAAAAACTAAATGCACCAATAATCACTGATGTTATTTTTAAATGTTTAACATGACTCTCGAAGGCACATACACATTTAACATCTGTATCTTTTAAAAGTGTTATTTATTCTAATATATCACAGCTCTGGCAGTAATTTTGTGCTAATTGCTCAGAACAGGCTGAACTTTTGGGGATTATAAATCTAAGTATGACATTTACTGTGCTTTTCTTTTTCTTTTCTTTCTTTCTTTTTTTTTTTTTAATTTACATACTGAATAGTCAACTAACCTGACATCATTGGGAGCTCAGGCTGGTTGATGACTGTCCACTGCACTCCACAAGTGTGGATTTATTACCATGAGTCAGAGAAGTAGAATTACCTTTTCATGAGGCTGGAGTGATCTGTCTTTCCATATAGGATGCTACTATGGTAATGTTGCTTGTGTTACTAGAGTGACCTAAAAACATTAACTGAGTGTTTTACAGAGAATTAATTTTAAAGGAAACTGGGCATTACCTTCTGTTTTCTTACTAATGCATATGCTTATCCATACTTAGAAATACTCTTTAGTGCTTGAATTTTAGTTCAAGAACTAAAGCACCTTAATGGTGCTTAAATCCCCGAAAGGATTTAAGCATCATTAAGGCCACCATGACTTCAGCTCTCTGCTGTCTAACCCTAAATTTCTGTTCAGCTGGGCATGCACAAACATCAAGATTCATCATCTGCATCTTCATTCTGTGTGGTTGCACAGACCCATAGTTCTAGCAATGTGCTCTGAGTGGGAATTTGCCTGCCTGTCTGACCATCAGGATCTAATTCATTCTTTTTGATTGCACACACATTTCACAGATTCATAGAATGGTTTGGGTTGGAAGGGACCTTAATGACCATCTAGTTCCAAACCCCCTGCCATGGGCAAGGACACCTTCCACTAGATCAGGTTGCTCAAAGCCCCGTCCAACCTGGCCTTGAACACTTCCATGGAGGGTCACGGAGCTGTGCCATGGGAGCTATGTGTGTATTTAGAAGGCTTACTTAAGGAATTCACACTCAAATGGTTGTTCCATGATGACTATGTACATGGCACATGGCAGAGGCTGGGCTGTGGACGTTGAAATCTCTCTTTAAAACCACAAGGTTCTTTATCAATGCCAGCAGGTTTTTTGGTAGCATGTCTTGTCCAGTCCTTGTGACATTCACATCCTTCTTTCGTTTGCATGCACAGGAGTAGTACACTAATGCTTTACTACTTAAGGAGCAGTCTGGAATGCCAGACATAACTGGATAGCCTCTCAGCAGCTAGGACACCGATTATGTGTCTGTGAGCAGCAGAACTGGAGGCTTGGCAAAGAGAATAGGATCTTATATTACATTCAGTGTCCATGAATGTTCAGAGTGAAGGGATATGTTATGAAATAATTTAATTTTTTTCTACTTCTGCTTGTGACAGGTCAGTTTTTGAAGGGAATCCAGTTTCCAGGATATAATAATTGCATTGCTGTTTTTGAGCTAGTAGTGTCCAGAATGAGCTTCTCTGTGCTTTAGGAAATTGCCACTAAACAACTCTTCCAACAATCATGAATGGTGGTAGGGCACTGTGTAAGCAATTTGGATCATGAGACGATTAAATGCATCTTGAAATGCCTGAAACAAATAAAATGCTCCAAATGTCTTTCAATAATGGCACTGTATTTTTAGGAAGAGATAGAAAATGGTGCTTTGACCATGTTCTATGTCCTTCTTCTCTGATGCACTTATTCCTGTAAGTGGAAAGTGTCATTGTTAGTCTGGAATTTAAATATGTGCCATAGTCATTAGACTGGAGTTTCTAGGGGAGAGAAAGATGAGTAACCAAAAAAAGAGGTTAATTCAACCTGCCGTCCTACCTAGCCTCTTACCATTTCCTTTACAATCACGCAAATTTCTTATATGCTCTTTTTGTTGCACAAGTGCCACTCAGACATGGCCTTGGGTATACTGATGCCTTAGGCAAATGTAGGATTTTACCTGCTCTCTCCCATGTCCCTCTGTCTCAGAAAACACTTGTCCTTTAAGTTAGTTCTTTCTCCCAGTGAGCTTTTTGAGGATTGATACTCATCTGTCTGAAATAAATGCCTTTGGTTCCCAGATGCACCCTGGGAATGGGTGCCTGCAGCTCACAGAGCCCTAGGTTCAGCGACACAGTAAAAGGAATCTACTGTTCTTACCTCAGGGTAGAAAGGTGATGGCCTGATTGACTGCACGTGGAGGTCTCCTGTATGGAGGTGCTTGAAGTTAAGAGCTGACACTGCTCAGTAGTAATTTTCTGTCTTGTTTTAGAGATGGTGCTAGAAGTAGTTGTCATCTTGTGCTAGCTGCTTCTGCTGCTGTGGTCACAGTGTCCAGGAGGACCTGAGAAGCTAGAACTGCTTTGGAGAAAAGATAACATTCTTTTGTTCAGTATATTGTTACCTTTCTCTTATCTGTGGTTTCTGCCAAAGTGACCGATTCTGGCCTGAGCAAGATTATTATATTCCCTCTCAAATGTTTTTACAGAATTTTTGCATGTGCTGAAGAGGATTTGGACATGTCTTGCAAAAAAAGACATTAGCTCTCACACTGACTGAAATCATTACCAATCAAAGCATTTATTTTCTCAGTTACGCCCATGACACCTTTTGTAATTTAGATATTTATTTACAATATAATTATTAATTATGAGATGCCTTTGTGCTGCACAGACTTCTAGGTTTATTGCAGACCCTTACAAATCTTTTGGAATCCTAGATGTGTGGATGCCTGTTCATTTGAGTTTGTAACTGTGGTTTTCTTCAGTAAATAGCTCATAAATGAGACTATCTGTGAACTTATGTGCATGAGAGTAAGAATCCTGTGTGCATTATGTGTAGATATTTTGTTAAAATATTCTGTGTGTGTTACATACAGAACTGTGCAAGTTACTGCATATGCAGAGAAGGACAATTGTGATATCTTATTTAAAAATACTTGGTCACACAATTAGAAGATATTTCATCATTCATTTGTAAGATAGCAGAGTTGAACTTCTGCTTGCACTCTCAACAATGGCATTTCCTGCTTTTGAATACATATTTGTGCAGTTTAATATTTGCTTTAACTTCCTGTAGAATAGTTTCCCTTCTTTTTAAGGGAACCATTGTGCTGTGTGCTATAAACCAGCTTCATAACATTCTGTTCATTTGAGTAAGAACTTCTAGAAAGATGGGAAGGCTCAGTGCACAGAGGGTAGGAGGGTCAAAAATGCTTTGAAGAAACTCTGGTAACAGTAACAACAGATAAATGTAAACCAGAGTGCTTCTTGCTGCTTTTTGCTAGATGCAGAGGGGCATGGTATTACTTGAAAAGCAGATAATTTTCTCTTTGGTAGTTAATCTCTCTTCTATTAATTTTAAGTAATTTTTTTCCTTTGAACCTAATATTGGTAACCCTTCAGAATTGTCACTGTAACTGGTTTCTCTAGTCATCTTTTCCTCTGTCCGTGGATGGTTTTACTGTCAGTAGGGGAATGTCATATGGCTAAACCCAGACATCCAAAAATCCTGTTTAACAAAGACCCCACATGCATAAACAAACAAACCAGAATGTTTATTTCTAAACACAAAATGTTGTCTAATGCATTAAACTTGATCTATTTTCTCTTGGTTTCTGAACTTAGTAAACACAAGTAATATTTCTAAGGCTTTCCCTACAGTCGTGAGGAATGAGGATTCCACCCTATCACATGTTTTTCAGACCTGGGGCTTTAAGAATGTGTGATAAAACCCCAGGGATTAGCTACAAGTGTGGGAGTTACAAGCCTGGTGTGATTCAGTTTCAATGGTTGTAGTAGATCAAGAGGGGAAGTTCTCTCCATGCCAGCATCAGAGGGCTATGACTATCCAAGCCAGGAGAGAAAGGATCCCTGTTTTAGCTGATGAAAAGTAGCTGCACTCTGTTCAGCAGAGGGATTTTGTATACTCAGTTTTCCCCAACTATTTTATCTTGTTCTGGTCTCAACTCTTAACCAAGCAATTGTCAATAGATTGAGAATTTTGACTGCAGTACCTGTTTGGATGAAGTCATCCAAGGCACACATGTTCTTCCGTCACAGAAACACGTGCCTTCTGGGTGTCCAGGAAAACTCTGAGCTATTCTAGTTCTATGTGTGGTAATTCTGCATATAAAATAAATCCTTTGGAGTCAAGTAAATAGCCAAATGCTATCTTTTCCACTTACATTCCAAAATAGCCTTTAACTCTACTGTAACTTAAATTGTATTTGTTTTCCTCAGAGGATTTTTAAATCTTTTTCGGTATATTTGACCCACAGATCATTTACACCCATGGTGTCACTATTGCTGTTAAAGGCAAGAAGTGTAAAACAAATGAACAAAAAAAAATCCCAAAACACCCAAAAAACCAAACTCAAACAAAAAATCCCCCCAAAACCAACTTAAACTCCTAAATGTATTTCTGGGTTTGAGTGGAGTGCCATTTATTACAGGTGTTTTAAACAATTTTCCTTGAATGTTAGTGGTAATCACATGGCAATAAAACTTACCTTTCTGTTCAGTAGCTTTCTAGTAACTCAGCACAGTTTCGAACAAGTTTTGCAAAGACCCACAAAGACTCAGCCTTCAAAAGTAAGGGATTCTATTTTTCTTAGGATGAAAGAATGGCACCGCTAGCTTTTTAATTGGGAAACTCTGAAAAGAAAATATTTTGTAAATTATATTACAGTTCGGAAATTAAAATGGCAGATAAAATTCAATGCAAGTAAACACAAGGTAATGCATATAGGGAAAATCAGTCCTGGCATCATATATGAAATGTTGAACTTGAGTTTACCATTACTACTCAGGAGGGAGATCTGGGTGTTTATGATAGATAGTTGTACTGCAATAGACTTAATGCTTGGCAGTCATCAAAAATGCGAACCTGATTTCTGGAGTTATTGGTAAGGGGACAGTGAACGTCAAGATGCCGCTGTATTACCCCATGGCTTGACCACACTTTAAAACTGTGTGTAGTTATGGTCCCTTTATCTTAAACTACTGGAAAAGTCAGAAAGACTGGGTAACAGAAATGATCAAGGGTGTAAAATGGCTACCAAAACAAACAAACAAACAAATGATGTGACTGGGTATGCTGGAACTCTTTATCCTGCAAAAGAAACAACACAGCAAAGTATAAAATCATGTGACATGCAGAGGATGGATAGGTGTTCACTCTTCCAATTCAAGAATGAGGGGCTGTCAAGTAGGGTTATGGGGAACAGGGTCAAATGAAAACGAGCAATTTTCTTCTAAGTGCTGATAGCCCTGTGGAACTTGCTGCCAGACGTTACTGCAGATGCTGGTACTGTGAATGAGAAACTGGTCAAATACTTGAGACAAAGATCTATGGAAGGCTACTACCTAAAGAAATCATGTCAAGCTTGTGTGACTCATGAACCAAAAATAGTTGGAGTGTGGGAAAGCACCCAGAGGAAGCATACTTGCCCTGTTCTTATTCTTCCTTGCACAGCTGCTTTTGATCACTGCTGTAGAAAGAGAACTGGGCTGGGAGGACCTTTGGTCTGAACTGGTGGAGCTGTTTAGTTGGGGAATGCAGGCAGCTACTCAACAGACGTGCTGACCTGAGGAGCTGAACGATACCCGAGCTGGCTTTAAATGAGCTACCTCAGATGCCAGTAGCAGCCTGTCCTCTGGCTACACAGAGAGCTCATCCACTCAGTGGCATCAATTAGCCATTGCTGAGTTTCTTGCTGTCATCGCTGGGATGTTCCCAGTACTAAGCTTATACAAAAATATTGCTATGCTACCCTGCTATTTGCTGTGTGGGCATACCCATTGTCTAAGTGGGCATGGTGGTGCACCACTTATGTTGGCAGAATCTACAAATATGAAGTGGCTAAATTCTCAAATGCAGAAAAAAAGGATTCCAGCTTTAACTCTGTTTGTTTCTATTTTCTATTTATTCATTTCACAGGTCTGATAATTCTTCTGAGTGTCAGCTCTAGTACACTTAGCTTGGGGTCTGAAAATGATTAGAGTTGGTTGGTTTTGGGGTTTTCTTTTTTGGTTCATGCATCGCTGCCACCAACAGTAAAGATATGCAGCCAGAACTGATGCTGAATCAATAATACTCCAGTGTATTCTCTTAATTGTGATGGCTTTGAAGATCTAATAGCACTGAAAATTAGTAAATAACTATTTTTATCACTGAAGTCAGCAGTTCTGACTCAGGGTTTCCACTAGGGAAATGAACCTTAAATAACAGTATTTTTTAAAAATATAGTCACTCTTTATCTTAACTTTAAAAAGGAATGATGTCTATTATAAAAATGAAAATATTATATTGGTGTCATTACAAACTAATGAAGAATGTTACTAAGTACTTACGTCAATTAATATTCTTGCTCATTTTCATCATGTGATTCTCAGGGTCTCCAGCTGGGGGCACTGGGCAAACACAGAAACATGGCACTGGCCCGCACGAATGAGACTTGCACCTAGTCCAGTACTCTGCTGAAGGTGGGGCAGGGAATCCAACAAAAAAAGGATGTGAGATACAGTTGTCGTTCTGGATTTAGGAATTTTTAAAGATGATGCAGATTCCGTTTCCAAAACTCTTTTGCTACTAAGAAACAATTCTACCGTTGTCTTTTCATTACCCATAAATCATCCTGTTTCTTTTGCAAAACTAAGAATCAGTCATTTTAAAACCATCCCCTCACGCAATAACTTCATTTCTAATAGGCCCAGATAGAAAAGTTGTAAATTTAAATTCATTTTCATTAGACATTTCCAGCCTAGCATAAATCATTGCCTCTACCTACCTTCAATATTGCTATTTATTCATTTACATCAAGGGAAGAGCTAACAAAAAGTAGATACTCCTTTATTAATGTACAGTGTAAAGCCCAGCATGATTTAATGTCTGCATGGGCCTGTACACACACAGATTTAGCAAGACTGAAGGAGAAGATCCAATGTATTATTTTGGTCAAGGAATATCAATTATGCTATTAGAAATGTCATAGATACCAATGGTGGTTTCATGGTTTCAACTCATACCATTTAAAGAAAATATAATAAATTATTGGTTCAGGAACTCATAGCCCTAGTGTTAAGGTTCTCTAAACAGGCCAGGAAGGTGATTTATAAATTTACCAAATTAAAGTGAATTAGGTATTCAAAAGTAAAATTTGATAGCAGTTATAGGCGAATGCATGAAAGAGTGAAAATATGGATTGGGACTGCACATCTGTAAATGAATGTACTGATAAGGAAAGTAACCGTTCTACACTGCCAAGCTCATAGTAACCTAGATCTTCCTTCCAGCTGATATTTTTAACTAGGTTTTGCAATAGTCGAATGGATTTCCTGGTCCCTGGAGCTCCTGGCCTTCTATCTGACCCCTGTATTGCAAGTTATGACTGCTGCAAAGGACTGAAGCCAAAAGTTTTTGTCCACATCACCGGCTGTCAAAACACAGCAACTTCTGTCTGGGTGTATATACTTAGTTTTGGAAAGGCAGGATAGAACATTTTGTTCATCTTTCCTCATGCTCCTCCATGCACACACCCGCACACACACAGAGGAAAAAAACCCAAAGCTCTAATCATGCTATACTTTAGTATCTTCCATGTAACCATAGAAAGCAATCTATAAATATTAAAGCTTCACAGCAGCAAAAGCATTAAACCCATTAAGCAATCAGAAAGCTGAAATAACTATCAGCTTGTTGGTTGCAAGGTTAGGAAAGGTTCAGGAGTTCTAATGGCCAGTTCTTTAATCTAAGCCCTAGGCCACCAATAAGGAATTAGCCTCAAATTCACAATCAACCTTGTAATAACAAAACTGTTATTACTTTGACAAGCAGTGTACAGTAGCAATTTCACTTTATGTTTATTGTTGTAAACCTATAAAATGTGTTTGCTTTTTAATTTCTCAGTGTTGTTTTAAGAAAATGCAGTTGTTCTTGGACCTTGAAACTTAGAATGAATTAAATGACACATGAATAATATATATTAATTCTTTTTTATTAAAGTATCAAAACAAACTTGAGAATAGAAAACAAACTGCTTTTAATGCATTTTAAGGGTTCTCCTGAATAAAGTATACTTTTAGAAAACTCATGCAACATACTGTCCCTGTCTAGCTGTTTAAACACTTTTCTTGGGCACAGTCAAATGAACTCGAGTACCATCATTTCGAGAGTAGCGTGCAAGAGCACGCATGCACACACACACATACAAAAGCAGTAGAAAGCAGCTATGACTGCACATATAAAGAAATAAAAATAGATTATCTTCTGACAATAGTAGTGGTACCATATTAACATTTGGCATGCTAAGTAAATAACATCAAGCAACAAAAGCATGACGCCTGCGTCACCAGTGATATGGTTAAAAGCAACCATACAAATTCCCTAAGGGAGACACATGAATTCTGTCATTGTATTCTAGTCTCTGTGGTAACACTTTATAACAGTATAGGGGGCAAACAGTTTTGTCTGCTGGCATTTGATGCGCGAGAGGCAAAGCCAAGGTGTACAATACCAAGATGATGCCTTGGTTTTGTATTTCCACATTACAGAAGTCAAATACCAATGAACACCATTTGACAAGTTTATTGTAACGCACTTCATGTATACCTGTTGTCTGATAAACAGCTGGCCCAATTCCCTGTGGAACTTGCCCTCTAAGCCAGAGAAGTTGCAGCAGAGGCTCCATACTTTGCCTACAGAACATGAACAGAACTCTCACTGAAGTCAATGCAAGCTCTTTCTAACACAGAGAAGCATAATGGCTTCTCAGGACAGAATGAGACCAAGTATGTAACCTTTGTAATACATTCACTTTTCAGATACATGAAGTACATATCTTTTAAAACATGATACAGGACATTACAATATATCCAGACCTTAGGAAAATGTACTAAGTAGTTCTGTTGCAGAATATAACAGTCTTATAAGGATCAGGTATGATATCGGATAGACTCATCTGAGACTTGCAGGGTAAGAAGCTTATGGCTGAGGTATCTTTAAGTTGAACCTTTAGAACAAAAACACAACTTCAACACTGCGTAACTGGTGTAAAATACTGTGTACTCTAAGCTCCGTTCTTATTGTTTGCTTTGGTTAAATTGTGACATTGAACAGCTAAGACACCACTGATGGAGGTACAGAATTTTGGAAGGTATAGTGCCTGCACCCAGTCATTCAAGATGCTCAGTGCCTCATCTGTGGAAAAGATGAAGGATAAGTGTTTTCAACAGTGGTGTCTCAAATACAACTGGTGAAGTTTAGGAATATATAATATTAAACACCAAGAGATAAAAGTAAAAAGACAGCACAACACTTGTGTTTTCAGTTTTATCTTGCTCACAGTATTTATTAACTCTACTCATTAAGATATTAATGATAAATAAGGTTACTATTTTCTTTTACAAAAAATTGTAAGGATATATTTTATAGGATTAAACAATCTGAGAATTTCACAGAAACATCAGAATTTAAACACTCATAGCTCCAACTGTTTTGTCCAGCAGCTCTTTTACCAGTTCAAAAATACCTAAGGTTAGTATTTAATAAAAAATAAAACCAATTATTCACTACATCAAAACTCTTGCTTTCTTTAGAATCTAAGTAACACTTTTGATTGACTGTAGTTGCCACTCAAATGTAAAATAAAGTAGCTGCAGCCATAACTTTTCCCTCTGAATCACCTGGCAAAAGGAATTCTGACCAGGATGGAACAAGTTTTGCCAGGCTCTTACGCCTGTAAGAGCTATATGCATAAGCAGACACACTGAAGTCCATGGAACATCTTCTGTGAGTGAGGGTTAATAGCATGAATTAAGGCTTGTAGGATTAGATCCTAGATTTTTATTTTTTTTTTTTAAGTTTTCATGATCCATGAACTTGGGATTCAGTCCTGCAACTCAGGCAAAACCTGTATTGATATCCCTCCATAGTTAATTTCCTGTTTCCAGCGGGTCCAATTCACCAAGTCACCAAGTGGTGGTACAAGCTGCTCTTCAACAATTCAAGGGAAAATTGTAGTCCCCAAAGGATAGTAGGTGGGGTTCCAGCTCATAAAATACAAGCTTAGCTACATGGATATTTTGCAAGAAATATTTCTTTGTCACACCTACTAGACTCTCCAAATTCAGTCTCTGAGATGAGTCATAGAAAAAACCCACACAAGTGTTGTGGAAAAAAAAAAAAAAAAGACAAAGCTTAGTTGGAACTAAAGGCTTTTTGTGTAGTTTGTGTGTTAGGTTAGAATGCAACATTACATATCAATATATTCTGCCAGAAACCATCCTTCTGGAAACTTCAAAACTTTAAAAATACTCTCAGTCTGATTTCCCAACCAGCAACAAGGAAAAGTAGCGTCCATCCAGCACAGCTGTCTGTACCATGGTGCATCATCAGAAGTCATAGTGTTCTAGCACAAACATTGTGAGTGCAGATACTGTATACTAGCAGAGAGCTAAAACTTCTGAAGCTGTTGTCTGTAACTCCTAGGAACAGCAAGTAGACAGGTGCAAAACCTATATTTGAGGCAGAAGGCTCTTCAGTTTGGTTGAGACCACATCTTCCAAGGGAAAGAATCAATGATAACCCAAAATGACTCTTTCCATTTAAGAAAGCAATCTGCCCTTCCTAACGGCTCTTGACTAATAGAATCCTACACATTCTGTCAGATCCTCCATGGATTCTGGTAGTTGTTAAAAACACTATAAATATTCCCATGTTTGCTGTATCACTTAACCTTGTAATGTGCCTTCTTTGATCTGTTGAATAAAAAGATTCCTTTCATCTTCAGGTGTCCTTCCATTTTGTGCCCGAACTATACAAGTGGGCCTGTGAAGGTTTAGCATGTATATCAAATGCTGCTTCTCATTCTTTAGCTCTTCAATCTGGGCTTTTAATTCTGCATTGATAGTTTCCAGCTTTTCTGATTCCTAGTCAAAGGATAGACACAACTATTAGACTGAGTGCTTCAAATAGTTAATCGCAATGTTTATCTAATAGTTGCAGTCTTTTATTAGTGGGAAAGCATATGACTAGCAGAGAAAGAAATCACATGTCCTTAGTGTCCCATAAAGATGAAACTATACATTCACCAGTCAATAAGAGCCTAAACCCCAGACTGACAGTTACCTTTGCTTTTTAGAGAAGTATAATGAGAGTTGAAAAGCCCAATTCAGACTTTTATTCACTTACAATGACAAGTATCCAAAGCATTATTATTATCTTCTGCAAAATTACTCTGAACTTTTGGGGTCAAAAGTTGACCCAAAATTATCTACGTTTCTTATTAACTCCCTGAAACATCATGTCACATATCTGTAAACCCATGTTAAGCTAACAATGTAAGGACACAGCTTTTTTTTCCTGCCCCTAGATACAGGAATAAAAGACAGGCCTGCTGCTGCTGTAATACAGTTGTACATCATGGCAGAGCGGGTGCAGACCTGACTAGGGCTTTAGGACAGAGAATTCAGGGGTAAGGTACTATGCCACTCATTTCATAAAGTCGTCAGAAATCACTTGTCGGTGTTTGTAGGCTCTTGGCCTCCACAATGCCTATTATATGAAATGAGGCTTTACTTCTTTTTGTGTTCAGTACATATTCAAATTAATATTATCCCCATAGACAAGATCAGTCACTGAAACAGTAATCTTTCGCTCCTACCATGCTTTCACTTTATGCCAGTTTTAACATATAGCGTGTTCATTTTTTTTATATATAACTAATGTTTTGAAGGGTTTACAGAGTTCTGGGTGACATCTTTCTCTATTTCCTACTATGCTGTTTCAATCCTGGCAGGATGACAGATTAAGAACAATTCAAGCCAGCCACTTACTTTCTGCAAACATTCTGTTTTTTCCTTCTTTTTGTTTCGGCACTTTGCAGCAGCAATTTTGTTCCTTTCCCTTCTTCGCTTTTTTCTCTCATCCTCTTCAGGAGAAAACTATCTCATAAAAACAGATACACACAATGCATAAGACATTGTAAATATGCGACCTGATTTTGATAACTTCTGCATTTTTAAAAGCAGCATGGGTAGTGTTGTCAGTGCTCACATCACAAGTTACATAATGTTATTCTGACCTTGCTTACCATACAGTAAAATGGTAGTAACTCCATTAGAATTGTCAATAAAAACCTGACTGGAGTTTGGATGGATGTAATCCATGTGATGGCTCATTTTAGATCAATGGTACTCAAAAACTTGCCAAGTGTCTCCCCAGACTGACTCCACACCTCCATTTCCCAAGGAAGAGAAGGAGCAAGGGACATGGGGGGCAGAGTGGAGGATGCTTCATGAGGCAGTGAGAGCGCAGAGGAGTAAGGGCAGCACCAAAAAGGGGATATTAACCACTCGTTCAGGCTTTGCTTTGTTTCCTGTGGAGGCTCAGACCAAGGTGCAGCTATTTCCCTAACTTAAGCTGTTTCTCCACTTCATAAGGGAAATGTCTTTGATGGAGGCTATAATCTTAAAGTAAAAGCCTAGTGTGGACACAGTAGCCCACACGGGTCCTACTGGACTGTCCTCAGTGAAATAAAATTTCAGAAGTGACTTATTCCAAGTTCAGCCACAAGCAGGCAGGGAAACCAGATTAGCGCTTGCTCTGATCACTGGAAAACATTGTCCACAGACCATAATAAAAAATAAAATATCTAACTATAAGCCTCAATGGAAATGAGAAATACCAGAGGATTTCCCAGAAGCACTTAACAGAAAGCCAAGCAGCAGGCCTAAAGGATCAGTACAGTGGAGAGAGTTGTCTGTAGCTGACATAATTACTGGTCTTGTGATGAAACTTTATTAGAGAATTAATCATTCACACTGAAATGCTATATAAAAAGCCATACCTCTGTTTTCATGATTGATGTTTCAATTGGTCTTTCAGAAACTGTAACTGTGTCCAATGTAGAAGACATCCTGTGGGACTGACGCTTATTCTGAATGGCAAACCTCAGTTCCTCTTTCACCAGTGGGGTTAAATTTGTGAAATCATCAAACCCCAGTGACCCTGCAGGGGACAAAGTGGGAACAATTGCCGAGGCGCTGACTTCTAATGCAGATACCTGGCCTGAGTGTTGGACCATCATTTTGCTGAAAGGTAAAAAGAGATAATAATAATAATCTTTCAACAGCTTTAGAAAGGCAAATAATATCTCCTAGAGGTATATTTCATACTGTGAATACTACTGTATTTCTTGCACTGCTTCAGTTCCCATTCCCCATCTACCCCAATCTCTCACTAGAGACAAGCAGTTAAGAAATTGGTCTCTAGTAAAAACTTCTACTTCATGTTAACTTAAAGTTAGTATTTAAAAATAATAATAGTATTAGCACATCACATTTTCAATATTAAGATTCAGAAAGGCCTAGAAAAAAGTTGTGTGTATGTATGTATACTGACATTTTAAACAGACAATGTGTGGCAAATGAGAATTGAGTGAGTAGGAAGAGAAAGATAATAAGGAACAAAAATCAGAAAGCAAAGAAATATTTTATTATTTAAAGCACAAAAGGTGCTTAAGAGCATCTCCATCCTCAGAGCTATACCACCACAGATTCCATCTTCAAATGGATAGAGCATACCTTTATCTCAGCTATATTTAGGTAAAGCTCAACAAGTTCTACTAGAAGCTGAAGTCTGCTAACCAAAACAGGATCTGTCACAAAATTATCATGGTCAGTTTTACGAGGAGTTGTAGATCTGGTTACAAACTGCTGAAAACCGGTGAACAATAAGAGCTGGCAGAAAGACCGAAGTCTGTACATGCTCTGGGGCTTCAAAGCACAGGCTGAGTTGGAGGGATTGAGTCATGAAAAACGTGAAGCCATTTGTTTCATTACTTTTCTCTTGTAAAACCTGAAACTCTCTTCATGTGCCCTAAACGCAAGGTTTGAAATTCTTAAATATTTATGGTCAGATCTTCTGCTGACACAAAACAGTGTGCCTGAAGAGACTTCAGGCGAATTATGCAAATGGACACCCCACGGAGGAATCTAATTTCTAGTAGCTTTCCTAAGAAAATGAACCTGCCCAACAGTGCTCTCTACTTTCCTCTTTTTATTAATTCTTGTGAATTTTTTAGCCAATTTTTGAGGGAGAGAGGCCCCCTATGTGCTTTGTGAAAATTTCTGACCCCACTGAGGGAGAGAGAGGCAAACTCAGCAACCATCCATCCAAATATCCTGGGCAACCTAGCTAGCTGATGCACACAGCTCCACACAACACAAACCACCTCTCACTGACAAGTGAGATAAGAGATCTGGAAGAAAGCAGAGCACTTTTTGTGCATGGCTCAAGGGACAAAAGGTGCAAATCCATTAGAAAACAGATTGTATTTCTTCCGTTATTCATAAAGTGACTTGAGTTAAATTGGATTTTACCACATTGGTTTTCCAGCTTGCTTTGGTGTATAGGTTTTGGTGGTTTTTGGTAGCTGTATGGATAATTACAGTGTTATCTACTCTTGATTAGAACTGTAATAATTATAGCAAAGTCAATTATAATTAACTTAGTGCAGGTAAGCAAATAGTTGCCTCAGGGTAGCAGTGTGGGTAAGTTAAATTTCCACATGGTCAACCCAGAAGTGCACAGTTCCTTGTACACTACTTCTGTAACCCAGCAAGAAATGTTTGGGGTCATATGACTTCACAAGATGATAGATTTTGCTCAGAGATATCTAAAAATACACTGTAAATCCACATTGGTGCAAATGAGCAAGGTAAATATAAAAATTAGAGGGCAGTGAATTGCCAGTTGGTAGAAAATACCATGTCCAGCTGCAGAGTCTTCCTCAATTCTTCCTCACTCAGTCACCACCAAAGAGACGAACATTTCCCACAGTCTGGGGGTGAAATCCTGAACCCACTGAAATCAAGAGGACTTCTTCTGTTGACCTCAATGGGGCCAGGATTTCACCCATAGTTATTAAAGATGAGGAAATTATTTGGAACAATTTGTTATTCAGAAAGACCTTGGGAAATTTATGTAATTCTCTTCAGAAAGCCCCTGCTCATGAGTCACATTTAAAGTACTGATACGGTTTAATCCTATAATCTCAGAAAGCTAGCAGTTACTCTTTTCCAACAAGTAGAAACAGCCCTATAATTTCCAGCTGAAGTCCTCCCAGCATTATTTACCATTTAGCGACATTCAACCATTCAACTCATTTAAATAGGCTAATTCCAGATGACACCAAGCCCCTCACTGCTAGCAGAAATTTCAGCTGTTTTCACTGAATCAGTCTCCCTGGCTGCCAGCGATAGCTTGATTCAACAAATTCTGTATAATTCAATCAAACAAGAGTCTTAAATTAACAGCAAAACTGTTTTTCCAGCCTACAAAATAATTAATTGAGTTAATGATTTTCAAGCTCTGGTGGTTTATTCAATTATTTTTCAGTTTAGGTGAACTTTTAATTGAGGTCAGCAGCAGCACCAGAGAAAACCAAGAATGTTTGTGCCTGAGAAATTGTGTTAATTGTGGATTTCTACTAGTCTAATAAGTGTACCAACAAAACCCTACTATAATGTCTTCAGGTACTCTCACCCATCTGTCACTAATGTACAAAAGAAAAAAAAAAAAGAAAAAGAAAAGAAAAAAGTGGTAGAGTGCCCACAGGGAGGGGGAAGCACAGAGGGGGAAGTGTCCTTGACCGTAGAAACTTGCTGCTTCCCTGCCTGAACAGCTCACTGACCTTCCAGACATCCTGAAAGGCATCTCTATTTACTCAGACTTTAGGGAAGGAAGGGCCTACCAGGGGGCTGGGGCTCGTCTAAGGATTTCTGCCATGAGCAGAGTCCCATTTTGCACAGCTGTTTGCCACTGGTTTGCTTTCCTGGGGCCAGGCTTCTGGACAGTGTCTAGTAGGGTAGGCTTCCAGTCTGCCACTGGGATCGTCAGGAGTCATCATGATACAAATAACAGAAATAACCAGCCTTATGTCAATGTTACTCAGTAACCTGAATAGAATCCCTTTTCATAACAACAAGGTAGATGTTTTCCAATTTCCGGGGAACCAATCTGCTTTTGGAAACATTTTACAAGAAGGAAACCCAGATTTTGCTATTTAAAAAAAATGCAACAAATTGCCTTCCCTTTTTCCTAATTTTTGTACAAATTATACCTCTGTCTATAAACCATCAATAACACTATCTCATCTTCTCTGGGTTTGTCAAAGCTGTAGGAATAAGAATATCAGGGCTTAAAGCGTGGTTACCTCTGAGCCTTTCAGATACAATCTCTGTTTACTTTGTTAGACCATGCACATGGACCTGGGCTCCAGGCTGCTTTGAGTACTTCTGAAGTTACTGACATTGAAGGTGCTGAACATTTCCCAGACGTGCACCATAGAGGCACAGCTTGTCCCCAGTGTGAGTTAATGCTTCATTACTTTAGCCTTAGTTTTGGAGTTCTCCAAAGAGAACAGCTTTTCTATTAATGGTACCCTCCTAATTCAAGTAAATTCAAACAACTTTATTCATTTGTTCTCCCCCTACTTTTTGTTTGTTCTTTTGCTGGTGGTTCTTTCCATCTACAGTGAACTTTTACATCTCAACTGCTCATATTTTAATTTCAGGACACACTTCCCAGCTGTGCATTTTTTATTATTTAAGGGTATTCTTGTTTAATATTAAAATTGAAAGTGACTACTTTCAGTCTTTTCTTTTTTGCTTAACTGTAGATGGCTGACTGTGCCTCTTGGTTTTATTTCTTCACGTGAATTCCTTTTCCTCTGGTGCTGATGCAATAAACCCCGATAACCATTGAGGTTAATCTTAAACAGCATTAAGAGCAATTACAGTTCACAACCTCTGTGCACGCTGGTTGACCTTAAGCTTTCTGACATCCCACATCATTCCTGAACCATTTTCTGCTGCCCTCCAGCTTCTCAAACGGTGCTACTAGGAGGAAAATCGATTTCCAACAGGAAACCCGTTCTCTGAAACAAGTTTGCTGTTGTGTCACGCCTGACTCGATTAGGCAACAGTTTAGCAACCGATCTTCTTCATGTCAGGACACGGCGACAGAAAGGAAAGTGAATGTCGCTGGCTCACACCGAGAGCTCGCACTCGCGCTGTGTGGGTGTATGTATCTATAGACCTGAGATAACACCGCTGGCGGCAGCGCGGGTCACCCACCGCCTGGGCAGTCCCGCCCCAGCTGCTCAGCCCCCGCCGACCCGCCGGGGTCGCGGTGCCGCCGCGGCTCCTGCACCGCCCGGCGGGGACGCGCCGCGCTCCGGCATCCCCGCGGCCCCGGGGCCGGGCCGTCCCTCCGCCGAGGCCGCCACCGCGCGGTGCCGAGCGGCGCTGCCGGCCCGGGGAGAGCCGGGGCTCGGCGGGCTCCCTCCCGCCGCTCACATCTGGCGGCAGCCCGGGCAGGGGGTTCCCCCGGTGCGAGCGCCGGCAGGGAGCCGCCACCGGCGGGCGAGAGCTCCGGCGGAGGCTCGGCGGGGCCGAGGGCTCTCCCGGGGCTCGGGGGAGACGGCGCACCGCCGCACCCGACTTCGCTCCGGCGGCGGAACTTTTCCCGGCCGCGGCCCGCGGCACCCCCGGCGGGCATCTCCCCTCGGCGGGACAGCCTCCCGCGGGGCTCAGCCCCTCGCCCCGCCGGCACCCAGGGTCTCGGCGTCTCCCCTCCCGCTCCCACCTACCTTCCTCCCGCTGCTGCTGCTGTTGTCCCGGCCGGAGGGAAGGGGCTCCGCGCCCGTCCCGCAGCGCTGCCGTCCCGGTGGCCGTCCCCTCTCCTCCGCTGCCTCCTCCGGGAGAGCAGCTCCCGCCGCTCCCCGCTCCTCTGCCTCTCGCCTCGGTTGCATCACCCCCCTTATATAGCCGAGCAGGCAGCGCTGGTATTTACTCTGGCGGCGAGTCCCGGGCTGATGTCATGCTATTAATAGCCTCCCCGAAAGAGAGGGAGGAGGGAAGCGGAGCCCGCGGCGGTGATGCAAGGCTTCCCCGCCGGCACGGCACGGCACGGCGCGGCGCGGCACTGCACTGCTCGCTCGGCTCGGCTCGGCACGGCACGGCATGGCACGGCACGGAGCGGAGCGGACCCAGCCGTGCCGGGCGGCATCGCGGGTCCCCCCACCGAGGAGCATCCATCAGCACTCGGACAGACCCCGTCCTCGTTCCCTCTTTCCTTTCCCCCTCCTTTTTTTTTTTTTTTTTAAATTAAGGCTCCGGAGGTTTCTTTCTCTCAGCCTTTTTGCTACTGAGAATAAATCAAAGTCCCTCTCACGACACAAAAAAAAAAGGGGGGGGGGGTGAAAAAAGAAAAAGAAAAGTAGAGATTGCATAGTTTTCTAAAGAACTTAAAAGTGTGATCTTACTCTACAGGAAAAAATTGTTTAACGTCCCCCTCCACTCCCGTCCGTCCCCCTCCTCCTCCCCCCGCCCTGCGCTGCTTTAGATGACAGCTAAAAGTTCTTTTTAAATGAAGAGAAAGGCTTCAGTTTTTACTCTGAGGAGGAAAGACCCGTTTAATGAAATGATAGAAAGCTAAAAATAATGCGGATTTTTTTTTTAAACTTTTCTTCAAACACAACAGCGCACAATTTCCTTACGATTTCAGGGAAAACCAGAGAGTTCCTACAGGAGAGAGGGAAATATGGTGGTGGCTGTAGTGAAGGGGGTTTTGTTTAGTTCTTTTTTTGTTTCTGTATCTTCCTGGTTTGTTAAGCGACAGAAATTGCCTTCTAACAGCCCCCAAAGTGTTAGAAAATAAAATGTGTCAAAAAAGCATTTACCCAGGAGAGACACAGAAGGCTTACAAAGAGAGATGTACAGTGTTATCCAGTATGATAATATTCCATATGCAATACATACAAACTTGTCACTAAGACAGTCTTCAGGTCTCTGTACTAGGCAAGGAAAGATCAGGACATTTCATGCCTGAGGGTATTCTAACCAAACCAATATAAAATGTACACCCTGGTCAAGTGCTCCAACTGGTTAATTGATTTCATAATGTCCAATGTGGCTGAATTTTGATGGTAGGTGATATCTCTCAGGTGGTATGTTCTGGGATATATTAATTGCTTGGAGCATTTTGTCAAGGATCTCAATTTCTAAGACTTGTTTGAAAGTCCCTCTGTGTCTCTCCTCTCTGTGCATGTGGTTGCCTGGGTATATGTGTATATGCATAAATGTACACATTGGCCACACAGACAGGACTAGTAATCTTAGCGTTTTAAATGTCCCAGTGCTAGCATCCACTTTGCATACCTAACACTCCTTTTTTTTTACATTTAATTAACAATCTGGTGGGGAAAAGGAAGAATCTGGAGTAGGGACGTGGGCTTTCCTCCTGTGGAAGGTGCGGTGGCTCCCTGTTCTCGAACAATGCAGTGCACTTTGCAGAGGGCAGGAGTGAGTTCCTCTGACCTACCTGGCAGCTCTCTGTTTACAGCTCATGCAAGCTGCAAGCTTTTCTTGTTCACTCACCTATAGATAAATCATTCTCAGCTCTTTCAAAACATGTTTATTGCCTTATCTTTATTAATCTAGGTAAATCAATGTCAAGTATAATGCCAAGCAAAAACTTTGCTCTTCAGAAAGGTCTAGAGCAAGCTTTACATTTCAGCTCAGTGCAGCCTGTGAAGTTCTTTTTACTTCAGAGGCATAATTTTATAATTCATGCTGTGTTCAAGAACAGCTGGCATCGTTTTCCTCAAGCCTAGAAGGAAAAAAATCCCTCTCAAGCAGAGGCCAAATGTGGAAAATTTCTTTCCAAAAGATAATTGGTTGGGAAGTCCTGAGCATGAAGTTATTGTGGAAACATGTTAGCAACATCAGTTTTAGTGGCTATGAACAGGTGCCTGCTGTAATTCTGACAGAGATTTAGCAACTGTGCATCCTTATTTAGCTAGCTGTACCAGAAGTGGGAATTTATTTAACATATTTTCAGCTAAGCAGAGCAATGTCACAGAATAATGAAGGGCGATAAAAAGCAGCTCCCTCCCTTAATGTGGGCAGAAGCACCTTGGAAATCCAAGTGTTATTATCCTGTTGTTAAGAGTCACTGGCATCTACTCAACAGTCACAACACTTTACCAAGTAGGCAGATGATTATTTTGTTTTGAAATCATACTATATTATACAAAACTAAAGCCAAGAGATTTGTTTGCTATACAGTGCTGCTTCACCACTGCTGGTACTATTATTGCCCATAAGCAACAGCCAGTACTAAAAACTGACAGCAAGCCAGTTGCGTTCATTCTTGAACTACTCCTGAAGTGAGCCAGCTCCTCCCTGCAAAGCAAACAAAGAGACTGTTCCTGTGCACATTTAAGATTAGGCCACTGAAACATGTTCTGGCTTGAAATTCTTCAGTGAAAAAAGAAAATGAAACCACAGTGAAAAAGAAACCCAGTTCCACTGTGCAGCATAGGTTTCATCCTATTGCCCTTTAAAACCAAAGCTAACTTGAGCTCAGTAAAGACACAGGATCACCCTCCAGTTTAAAAAAAAAATTAAATTAATAGTTAAGACTATCAGGAAGTTAAAATAAAACCCAGTACAGCCACTAGATGCTCTGATGTTCATTGCCAGTTTCATTTTCTATTTCATAAAATATCTTTCATTTGTCTTCCTCTGAACATTTATTTACCAGTCATTTTCCATTTCATTTCTCTTTCATCACAAACTTCGGGGACAGTCCCCCTGAAACAGCACTCATTTCACAGAGGTGACAGTCACGCCATTATTTCTACTTTTCCTTAAGCCATGTACAGCAGCTTATAACCCAAAGACAAAACATGTTGGGTCCTTCTCCCTCTGCAGAGGTGTTAGACTGAGTACCATCCCATGGCGTGGTCCTTGCAGCCCTTCAGGAGTCTCCAGTGTAAAGAATTCTTTCCTTTACCTTTTCCTGACCAAATCCTGCTTCCACATCCCTTGACACTGCTTCATATGCTGTGGGTATTTGCTTAAAACAAAAATCGGGCTGTCTCCTTGCTAAACAGAGCTATAGACATCATTGTAAAGAGGGACAGACTCCCATACTTACAGCAAAACTTTCTGCTGTCTCCTGTCCTAACATTTATGCAACTGTAGGACATCAGTCAGAGTAACAAAATTAAAATCCCCATTTTCCATCCAGATCCTATGCTGGTTTATGGTCATGCAGTTTTGTTAAACCTATTTGGTTTGGTGGAGATATAATGAGATGTAAATATATAAAATGTGTAGTCATATCTTGAGTAAAACCTGTCTCTCTGTGTGCTTTGCAGTTTTAAGTGTATTAAGTTTTTAAATTCCTGTAACCCTGACAGGTCCAATTTTTCCCTGCAAGGCACAGAGAACATATACAAGAACATACATGAGAAAGAGGTTTCCAGTGGTAAGACTGTGGTAAGACTCCCCTGTTCCCCAAAACATACACTAGTTTTGAGACAATTTTCCCATCTGACTGGACTAACACCAGAGCTGAAACTTGGGACTATTTTTCCAAGATTTATACTGCTACTGCTTGAGCTATGGGAGTAATCTGCAGTATAACTAGCATCAGCCATCTCCAGCCATCCCAGGGCTTTTCAGCTGCCGTCTGGGGACCCTTTAGGCATCTGTGGGCTACTTCCAAGAGTTTCTCTAAAAAGTGATTAAAAAAAGCCCCAAGCCTACAGTAGTGAGGATCACATTCACTCTGGAAAGTTTGGATCTCTACAGGGCTATGATGTCCAAAAATTGAAGGGAGTTAAAAAACTTAAGAGTCAGAGGACAGACTCTCACAGAGGCTGTATGGCAAACCCTGCTACCATCTTGCATTTAATACCACCCAAGAGCATGAGTATATGTCTTGTGGAAGGAAATAAGTGCACTATTTTCTTTATTTTATTCTTTTTTTATTCTTACTTCTTTTATTCTTTAACACTGAAGATGAAATTAATTTGTTCCTTGCTTTTCTTTCCTTGGCTTACCTTTCTTTCCTTACTGCCTGTTTCCATTACTACCCCTCTAAATCCATTTATTCTCCATGTATTATCTCCTTTGAATATCCCATTTCCTAGTATCTTTTGTTTTGTTTCAGTAATAACCACCTTTCCCATTTCCTTAAACCAGCAGCTTCTACTTTTGCCATTTCCCTGTTTCTTCTGTTCTCACTTCTCTCTTTTCCCTCCCCGTATCCCTGGATTCCGTCTTCCCCCTTTCTGTTCCCTTTTTCCAGCAATTTTTCTCCCATTGGTCCTTCTGCTCCTGCACAGAAGCTTCCTAAGCTTAAATGAGTCATTTTGATTTTATCTTTCACTTTCTGTCATTTTACTTTTTGTTTCTCTGCTAATAAGATGGAGGCACTGGTAACAAAATTACTGGTGGGTGCAACAAGTCATGTATTTCAGTACCATATTCCAGAGCCCAAAAGTACTACGAACTGCAGTGGAACTTTACTAAATTAAATGTTCCACGATATTATATGGAGTGCTTTGGGAGTGCGGGGTGGAGGGACAAGTTATACAAACATCCCTTCTCTCTAGCTGAGAGGCAGCCCTGACGCTGGGCCAGTCAAGTATATCTTTAGTTCTCTTTTGCTGAAGCCTTTCAAGGATTTTTTATCAGATGGACTTTGTGCACCAGTATAGAAGCCAGATAAACACAACAACCTGTAATTACAAGTTCTGATCTCTTTGGATACATCCAGATAGTAACGAACAAGGAAAAGAGATCCCATATATCTAAGCATCACATCTTAAACTGAACTGAATAAAGCAAACTCACTGGTTCCACCGAACAAGTAAAATGATAGGCCAGACATATTAATTGCTTTCAGGCAAGCATAAATTATATCTCTTTTATGGTGCCTTTATAGTCCCATGCATTTAATGGCAAGAAAAGCTCTGTCATCACAGGTCCTCCCCTTCAACTCCCACTCCCCATCCTTTCTTTCCACCTTGTAAAAGCATGCCAGATTTTGTTTGAGAGCAGTTAGAAATTCACACTGAACTTCATCAATGGCTCTATGTGTAAAAAAATGATCACCAATTAAAGTACTAAGACTTGATCCAACTTTTATTGAAGTCAGTGGAAAGATTCCCACTGACTTCAATGAGCAATAAGTTTAGCCCCCAGGGACTATGAAAAATCAGCATTTAGTCACACTGCTTCTCAGTGTACAAAACTCTCCTCTTGAAATTACTTGAAAGAAATGCTAGAAATTATTCGCTGATGGTGTATGTTTCTCTTAGGTGGACTAAATTAATTATGGTTTGTATTCTCCTAGTCTTCCAGGTAAATAAGGAAGGTGAGAGGAAATGAGTGAGAGAATATGTTTATTTTTACTGTGCCGAGTTAGAAATATTTTGGATATATTATGGAATCATCATGCTGCTGCACACAAATATACACACGGACCCATACCCCCCACAAAATTATCTGTTCCCATTGATTGCCCTTGGAACTGTGCATATTTAAAGACTTAAATAACATTACCGACACTTCAAACAGTTCTTCTCATCTGCCTGGCAAATATGTAAATTACAATTTGCCATAATAATTACAAATGCATATTTTTAATTATTAAACATTGATTTCTACATAAATACCATTTCAAATAAAAACAGTGAGTAACACAGATTTGCAATCTACAGAAGATTCAAAACCAAGGCTGCCACTGCAGCTTTCACTCTGCTTATTGTTTGTCCTCCCACCTACTTCACATGTGCCTTGCCATGAAAGGAACACATGAATGACCTTAACTTTCAGACTCTTATCTTTCCTGGCTTATTTTTTTGGCTTTAACTGTACAGTAACTTGCCCAGATAATAAGAACAAAGTATAAGTAAAATGAAACCAATAGATCTGCACACGGTTTTAAAATTAGACTGCCTTAATTGCAAACACAGAAGCATTCCCTGAGCCCAAATCCTGACTGCTCTGTGGGCATGGGAGGCTGCTTATGATGCCACCTCAGCCATGGGGGAAGATGCAGGGTGTCACTGCACCCACCTGGGGTTCCCAAGTGACACCAGTGCAGTGGGGAACACTGCCCACTGTGGGGTAGGGTCCATCTTCTGTCTGGTGACTCCCTGAAGCAAAATGGTTACAGAGAAAGAAAAGTGGACGGCAGGATGCCCCTTGTCCAGGGCATGTCCCTGCTGTAAAGTCAGGCACAACTCAGTTTACTGTCTAACCGGCTCGTAAGTTCATGATAGGACAGCTTGAGTGGGAGAAGTCTAGAGTAAGATTCTCCAGATAGCATGGCCTGTCAGTTTGTGGTTAGATCATTTCTCCTCAGAAAAAGGGGACATGAGTTTCATTCCTCTTAGACAGACGTGAGAATTCAGTTCAGGTCTTTCTCTCCAGACCAAGTGCTCTCGCTGACGGGGTTTTAGTAAGAGACCAGCGCAATCCTGTTCCAAGTTGAGAAGGGAAGTCTGCTGCCATGAATGTCCCAATCACGGTGACACTGAACTCTGCATTGCAGGTTAGATGGTAAGTGGGAGAGATAGGAGCATTCATTTTCACCATGCCCAGCATCCTTCTGTGGAGCTGGGCTTTAGTTCTCTATGCTGGAAACAATAATTCACAAGGCAGATGAGGACAGTGCTGCTCACGGGACTGGGAGTCAGGAAATGAGAGGGCTCCTTATTCACCGTCTTTGTGATTTGGGATAACCTGATGGTCTTCCTTTGGTTCTGTTTCCCAGTCTGTCGAAATGGATAACTGCATCTTACATTCTAGGGTGAAGGAGCTGAGATTCCCAAATGGAAATCATGGATAAGGCTGGTGTATTTTAATATTATATCTAATTTTAATTAGCGCACTAATGGGCCATCAGATCTGGGCCTTTTGTTGATGGATGCTCTCTAGATGCATTATTATCTAGTCTTACTGTTCAATGTGTGTGTCGCAGTAGTATTTAGCAACCCCAGTAAGGATTCTGGGTGTTTTTTTCATAAGAATAATTTTATATTGAGCTCTAAAAAGGATAACAATCCTTCAGCTGTCAAATAGAAGCCCAGATTCAGCACAACAATTAAATACATGGCTGGACAGGCCATGTCCAAAAGCCTCGCCTAACTTAAGAGCTGCTGTTATTGAAAATCTAAAATAGCCTCTCTAAACATTATAACTTATTCCTGTGGAATTATATTTCTTCTAACACGTTTGGGATAAGATCATCTGACAAGGTATAATATTGTGGTCTTTTGTCAAGGTCCTTATTTTAGCAGTTTTCTTATGTGTACAGGCTGATCGATTAATTCATTACAGACCTTTGAAGTTCAGTAATTACTGTTATTTTTCAAAAACAACAAAGGTTTAGAATTTGAGTAGATGCTGACTTATTTCCCACAAAGGGAAAGCGTAGTTCAAGCCTATTTAAATGTATCATTTTTTGCCATAACTGAAAGCTGATCAAAGTAAAACGTGCTTTACCATCCCATTGTAAAGAGACAGATGCCTGTCATGTTCTGGAGAGGAAGTTAGTTTCATTGCTAATGCAGAAATATTTCTTGCCCTTGCATACGCCAAGATGTTCCACATAGTATCAGAAAAATTGTGAAATGTTAAGTCTACTTCAACTGACGTCCATGTTGTGGCACAGGGAGGTATCGGGCAGCCCCCAGCCCAGCCTGGCACTTCATTTTGAGTTTGTAGCTGTGCCCAGCACTTCAGAAGGAGTTTTGTTCAAGTTGGTACTGCAGGATCAATCCTACAACTTGTTTGGAAACCATAAATTAGGCTCAGCGTTATGCTTCCTGGCTTTAGTGAGGCTGTATCTGTTAGTACCATTTATACAGTACTTTAACCAGTCAGATAAATCATCAGCTTCGTAGCTGGAGCAGAAACTACAGATATGACAGAGTACCCAAAACCAGCCATGAACTCCCCCCAGATATAAATTGGTGTGAGTGCTTTCATTTCATCACCCAAGGATTTAGCTCAGGGTGGTTTAGCTTGGTATTTTTTGTTGATGATTTATTTTGTGTTCAAAGCATCTGTATGAAGCAGAGAAAATATGTAACCTAACATTTAAATTTGGCAGGTCTTTTTTTTGCAGGTGATTTGTGCTTTGTGCAAAAGTGGGGTTTTAGGCTCTGAAGTTTTCTCAACAATTTCCTTACTGGTCTGTACAATCTCTTGAACTCAGGCTGTAAATCAGCCATGTGTAAGGCTAAGAGTGCCTGTAGTGAAAAAAGGCTCTCACAGCAAGTGTGATTTGCACACTGTTTTCTTTGCAGTGTGGGGGTTAAACATGTACTCAAGTTGCTGGGGTTTGGTTTACAATTATTACAGGTCATGATAATTTTTATAAAAATAATAATAAATAATATAAAACTCATTTTTCCATGAATGCTCTGTATCCATGCAGATGTCTAATCACCGTAGGTTTCATCACCAACTTGAATATATGTTTAAACACTACACTTTTCCCCTTGTAAAATGCTCATTGTACATATTTTTACAAGAGGTGTTGTAAAAGTAGCATTCCTGACCGCAGCCCGGCTCCTCGGGAGGCCACCGGCACATCCGTGCAGCTTCTCCCCCGTCATGGGTGTTCCTGCCACAGGGTATTGGTAGGACAGAGCCATGAGCCTCCTCCCTGAACTTATTCCTGTAAAATGTGTAACAGGGGAACTTCAGCATCCTTTGGCTTCCTGACATAATCTATTCTTTGAATCTTATTTATTTGTGAATGTGCCTGCCCCAAATGGGCTGCTTACAAATTCTGGGGAGGTTATAGTCACCCTTCTTCTATTACCTAGTTCGAGGCCTGTCCTTATCTCTCACGGCACCTGCTGCATATCTTCCAGAGCTCAACAGGGTTATTGGGTGAAATTCAGCAGCCCCAGGAGATGAGATGAAATGAGCTAACAGTCATCAACTATTATCATCATGGTGACTTGTTAGCACCCTGATTACCTACCAGTACAGTCATCACCCATTTTCCTAATCCCCTCTTTGGCTGATAAAAGTAGTCTTTGCCCTCAACTCTTGATCTCAGTTCATTTTGGTCCCAATTCTCCTTTCACTTCCCTGTGTGACTTCATGGACCCCACCTTAGCTGCATTTCATTTGCATTAATGAAAAGGGAGTTGAGCTTTGAGTCCAAATTCTCAACCACCTTTGGCCTAACATCCTTTTACACTTATTTGATAAGACACCTAAATATCTTGCAAGGAAGGAGGGGTAAGTGCTCTTTCATGGCTATCCTTCCTTCTACTATGGCATGGATTATTTTAGACTTTACATGTATACCTCATTCTCACTGTAGTCTGTGAGGCCACATTTCCATCGATGTAAGCATTAAACCAGTGGCAGGGTTAGAGCAGGCCCTAATTATATTACAGTTTAATAGGGAAACAGATTATGTCAAGTGGGAGGTCAGTAACGTATTTTTGGAGCACATCTCAAAAGTTCACACAGTACACATCTCTTCCTTTTACTGGAATATTTATAGTTTGTTTGTTTTAAACTGGAAATATCCTTTCTGTGAGCTTCTCCTGAGAGCCGTTCAGGACAAACATGGTGTGCAGAACCTCAACCACAGCCATCAGCCACAGGAGATCCAGACCCTCCTTTTCAGACTCTCCTGTGATGGATTAGGATGGCAGCTTTAGAGTAGACAAACTATAGTAACCTAAAGAAAGTGAATCCCAAGTTTGTTTAAAGAAAACTCTTGCCCAGAGCTATAAACACACTGGCACCCTGATCTTATGTGTTGCAGTCAGCAACCTTCATGCTCCTGTGTACCTCAAAGTTTCATTTCTGCACGGGTACTGAAATACATCTGCTACCCAACTAGGGGCCTTCTTCAGGACTACCTCCAATGGGTTCCTGATACTAAATTCTTCTCCAGCGTGTTTCCTGATCATGCCTATCCTATGCAGTGGGAGTGAGCACCTGCACAGGGTAGACATGCCTGCCTTTCAAAACCCAGGTGTGCCTTTTAGGGCACTTGCTTCAAAGAAGTGAGAACAGGGCTCCATTTCTGCTCTAAAGAAATGCTTGTGTAAAATCTTTGAGCAGCCCTGGGAGTGCAGACCAGAAACGGAGTCTGCTCCTGAGCCGGTTGTCCTCTCTATTTTCTGCATGGCCTCAGCAAGGAGCATGGAGGGTGCTCCTCTCATCATCTATAGCCTGGTAGCTCAGACAACCTCCCAGATCAAAAGAAATATGGGATTAAACCTCATTAGCCAGTGGAACTGAACCTGGCTCTTACATATCCCTACCAAATGCTTAAAGGAAGGAGCACTACCTCATCCTTCCACCAGCATTTGCAAGAAAGGAGTAATGCCTTGCTAAACTAAAAATAAGAGACCAAAGCACAGGCAGAGATCTCAGGTTTGGGGCTCTCGAGAGGACAGAGGTGCCTCCCTACAGCCCAGGGGTCCCTCATCTCCCACTGGGGAGGCTGAGCTGCCCACTGCACACCTTGGTGGCTGATTTGGGAGCCACTTCAAGGGGCTGACATCTTCCAGCTGAGGATCAAGACATGTAAGACAGGGGACCTAGAAGTCAGGTATTGCTGTGACTAGATTTTGGGTGGCTGAGGTTTTAGGCAGTACTGTGCTGGCTCCTGAGCCTCTTCAGTATCTTTACATCATACAGTAAGGACAGCAATTATTAACAAGTCATGAGAAAACAATTTGCTGTGACGATCCAAGCACACCACCACCAGGGATAACTCTCTTTTAGAAAGCAGTGGGAAAATGTTTAGACAGGAGAAAGTCTCCACGCCTCCATAACGACTGATTTTGAACTTGTAATCTGACAGAACTATTGTGTGATCATTTTTATGAGTGATTTAGCAAAGTTCAGTACAACTAGTAAACAAAAAAGCGTATTTCCACCCCAAAGTAAAACATTGTTTTCGTTCAGAGTTTTTCTGGAAACATCAAACTCATGTTGATAGAAAAATGAAATAAATGCTTTAAAAAAAAGGTTCATCTTTTCCTTGAAACAGGTCACCTTACTCTAAAACAACCATATTCATCCCAGCTGATACTCAAAATATTAAAGTAAGGATTTATCTTTCCTAGTAGAAAATACAGCCACCCAGGCAGGTAATTACAGCATTGGAGTGTTTCATTTTGTTAAGCTTGATATAAACTCTTTTTATAAGATACTTTGCCTATGGAATGACAGTAAATCTGTTAACATAAACACCAATGGAATTTTGTTATGTGAATGAGTGGTTACTAGTTTGTTGGGTTGTTGGTTGTTTTTTTTACTCTAAACAAGTGAATGAATTTGGAAATCCTGACCTTGAAACACTTTCACACATGCTTAATTTTAATTGTGCACATAATCCCAGTGAGTCCAGTACTAAACTTATGTTTAAATTTAAGCACACACGTAGGTGTTAGCAGGACTGGGCTTTAATATAACGCAAAATCTAACATCTAGGTTTTCAGCATAAAAATTAATACTTTGGTAACTTTAGTTTTCTAGAAGAAGTCATTATATGAAACAAATTATAAAAATGAAGCTGAATCTAACACATATTTAACTGAGAGATATATTATGACATATAATATTTCTAAATATATCTATTACAATACATAATAATTCTAAAAATTACTAAGAGTCATGCGGGGAACATGACACACAACCTCGTGGAAGAAACCCTTAGAGGGAGGGCTACTGAGGGAGGAAAAATCTGGAAAACTCTGTTTCCTCGCAGTATGTCCCCTGGTGCAGGAGCTTCCCATCAGTTAGCAGAACAAAGTCTCAGCTTCAGTATTCATTGACTTCAGTGAGTTTCCTGCAGAGCAAATGTCTCCACAGAGGCACTTAACTGCCCTGCACTACCCCATGGGGAAAACCTGGGAGCCCTCCTCAATCAGCTCTTCTCTTTCCAGCCTGCAGATGTGAAAAGGCCAGCTCACCCCCTGCTGAAGCCACCTGTCTTGCCTTCATGCTGACTTAGCCCTTCTCAGCCTGTAAGCACGTGCTGGGGAGCCACTGCCATCCCAGCTAGCAGTATTTGCTGTTCATCCATGGGTTTCCCTCAGTATTTCCTAACAGAGCTCTTGTTCCTGGCAGGTCTGCTCGACTTTACTGTGGTGATGGTCTGACATTAACATCCACGCTGCCAAATCCCTTGGCAGTCATGGAGGAGGTTGCTTGTGGTCTCCTGGTTGTCCTCTGGTGGGATATGGCAACAGCCCATGCTGCTCCATCCAGACTGAGGGAAGGCAATGCCTCTGGGGCCTCATCCAGGTAAGGACTGGGATTAAATTATTTTCATTGCTGTTGGCACGGGCATGCACTCCCAGTTCTGTTTTCTGCTGCTAATTCAGAGTAACATGTTATCAGTTACCACCAAGATAGCTATTTTTATTATAGAAATATTGGGCCTTGTTAGAAAATATAAATACTCTGACAACTCAAAAAATTGGTATCAGCTGGCTTTTCTCTAATTCAGAAAACAAGCTAAATCTCGATGGATCTGTTTACTTTTATTTGCTTTCTAAAATCATAATGATTTTCTATAGTGAATAACTGTCTATGAACGTTTTGTTTTGGGAGCTCAGCTTGAAAAACGAGCTAACAGCAAAACCCAACCAACCAGTAAGGGCAAGCAGTACTCACAAGATTTTATCAGTTATTTCCAGCAAATGCCCCTCAGTGCCTATTTTGCTCTGCTATTTTAAGTTAATTTCCAAAGCATCACCAAGGAACAAAGGTTAAATACTTGGAATTTGCACAGGTTGTATGTCACCACAGAATGCTAAATAAATGTTACAATTAAACGGTAGCTGCTCCAAGAAGGAAAGAGTTGGGGGGCACAGGGTGCAGCTGTCCTGAGAGTCATTATAATAAGAAAATTCCTCTGGAGCCAAGTGGGAAAGCAGGAGGCGGAAGGACCATTGGAGAGGTACTGCTTTCAAGACCACTTCTTTAGGGTACTCCAGCTAGGTGTGGAGCTGAGCAGGACTATTTTACAAACATCTCTCTTATGTATTACTCTAAGGAGTAACACAATATACACCTGTAGTACAGGAACCTGCTCTGGTAATAGTGGAGTACATTTTAGCAACCTGAGCTGAGGGTTGAACTTTGGTAGTTAGGGATATTGGTAATTAAAACCAGTGAAAATAGATGTAAATCCAATGGTACAGCACGCTACAGAGGCAAATACTCGTAGTTATAAAACTACAGTCCTGGATGAGCTTACAGCTAATCGGATTAAATGTAAGTGTTAAATTGTGCTATGGGAACTTATTTCTGTTGATGGAGCCTGGATTGTTCTGTTTGTGTTTGGGTTGGGTTCTGCTGGGTGATTTTATCAACATGATAAATACATTCATGCTGGTTATTGTAGTAGCAGTTGCCATCCACAGCTGTCTCCTAGTAAGTAAAAGGTGGACGAACTGAAGGAAGCAGATCTAGAGTCTGCCCGTGGTCATGCAGCATGAAAACCATAGCAGAGAAAACAGAACATTTCCCAAGTCTTAACTCTCCTGGCAAATGGGGATTGCTGTCAATACAAGGTGCTGTGGCAAACCTTTCCTCCTCCAGCCTTCCTCAGCCATAAGCAACTTTTTTACCAGTTTTGGTCCTCATCCAGCTCTGAGAGTCAGTGACAATAATTCAACCATGCCAATGGCTGGTCTCAAGTTTTCCTCGTGAAATAAAGAATGGGGGGTGATGCGGAATTTTTTTCTGAATTCTTCGATTATGTCTCCTGGAAAACAAGCTTTCTGCTAACAGTTCTGCTATCGGCACACATTTTCTGTATTTGACCCTCTTTCTCACTTGTATTACTGTGGTATTTTATAGGAAAGTTGTTAACTGGTTATTTACAGTCCTAGTACTCTAGCAAGTTGTAGTTAGTTTGCGTTGACATTTCAGAATTAGATTTCTACCTTCGTGGCTAATCCTACAAGAAATTACGTGTCCTCAGCTCTTCAGAAACTAGTGCTCTGAGTGCTCAGCACACTACTGAATAAGGCCTTATCAGAAGGATATCCAGCTGAAGTTGTCAAACTTCTAAATAGAAAGTGCCCCAGTTTCATTCAAAAGCTACTTGTAAACAAACAAACAAAAAAAAACCTCAGAAAAAATTAACCTGTTTCTCAACTAACTTAAAATCCTGAGAAGTCAGTAATTTCTAAAAATTTTGGGGAACACTTGAAACAAGTCATCGCTACTAAGATTTTGTTTTATTTTTATAGCTTTTTCTTACGGCTTACACATTTTGTAGCTACCTTTTCTGATATTCATTCAGAACATATTCATTGTAATTCTTCTCTCTACCATTATCACTAGCCTGCAGATAGATATTTTTATTACAGAGAAAAGATATCTCATCCTGGCATCAGCACCCAATTTTGCCTTATCAGTTTTCTTCCTCTGTGGTATACACATACACACAGTTCAAAATATTTGTGAGACGACATCATATTTTTGTTGTTGTTGTTTCATTTTGATCTTGTTTTCCTGGCTGAGAGGACTTGTGTCACTTGCGTTTTGAAATGAACTCTGGTAAATACAGCCACTTCTTGAAAAGATCACTCCTCTCATTCGAGCACGACTTTGCCATAAATATGCAAGTGGGAAGAAAACTATGAAGACTTCTTGTGCAAACTACCCACGGGCTCAGCCTTCTCCCCGTTACGGCACAGTGCTGCTTCTGGATCCTTCTGCGCAGAGCACACGACCTACCTCACAGCCGTACATGACACCGAGTGCCAAAGAAGGATAATTGTATTATAAGACTTTTTAATTCCCCAACTTACTTCAGCTGTTATCAGCAGCTGGTTACTTCAGCTAGCTGATATGCCTCAGTGTCTTGTAAACATTCGCTCTAGTATTGTGCATTACTCATAGTTGGAAAATCACTTTGACTCCTGTAACATAATTATGTTAATGTCAAATGAGTCACAGGGAAACAGAAAACTTGTATCAGAGCTGCACCTTAAGTGCCAGTTTCTGAATGCTCCTGTTGGCATGATAGAAGTAGGTTAGGGGATTTAGGGGGAAAAACAACTTTCATTTAAGGAGTGATGTGAAATTATGATAATGACTCATAAAGAAGCTTGCGTGACAATCAAATTCAGATTCACTGAAACATTAAATTGGTAAGAGAATAGCCTGCCTGATTATTTATAAGAGCGAGAATGAAAAATACTGAATTTTTAAAGAATTACTTTCCCAGGAAAACTTCACAGGTATCTTTTGCATCTAAACAGCTTTTGACATTCATTATTTAGTTCCAACGGCAGTAAGTGATTTATTTAAACTGACATCTTAATTAGATTACATTTCAGAGTCAATCATCTCCGATGTTTTATTAATTCTACTTCTTTCTTGGCTTAGTTAATGCAAGTGATCATTCAGGAAAAAAAAAAACCACCAACACCCTTTTAGCTCAATTTTGGATGATACCGCAAAAAGCCAGAGGCACTTCAACAAGCTAAAAGTTCTTGTAACGTTATCTTGTCCTAACTTAAAGCAGCCAAAGGGACAGTAAGAGCAGAATCCATTCCAGAGTTAAAAGACATGGGGACATACATCTGCAACACACTGGCTGTCTCAGGGCTAAGCAGCAGCATTTTTTTCCCTGTAATATAGAGGCAAGTTACTCTGGTATTTGCCTACCAGGATTTTACATGCTCAAACACATATCAATATTCCCACATCAGCCTGATGAGTAAGATATACCATCTGAATGTAGATGGAAGCTTTTTTTTTTTTTCCCTTTTCTTTTTTTTCTCTCAGATGGCTGGAGCATCGTTCTTGGAACACAAGAGTTTTAGTACTCTTGACAGATCCTACTGCGCTATTCAATAAAAAGGCTCGAAACAAAACAAAAGGCAAAAGCTGAAATGAAAATACTAACCAGACAATTTAAGTCAGGGGAAAAGAACCAACACCCAGGGCAACGTATCAAAAATATTTGTTGATAAGTAACTACATTTATATTAATGTCTTATTTCAGAAGCTTAGGAGACAAGACTTACATTTCCCTGGGAGCTGCAACTCCGAGCATTTCCCCTTCATCTGCTGCCTTCTCATCTCATGCCTTTTCTGACTTTCCACTTATCCTAGAAACTCAGTTAATAAATTAAATCTCACATGCCCCATAAGAAACCAACTGTTGTTACTAAATTGAGTGGGAATATAAGGTCATACCATAGGTGACTAAGTGCACCCTACATTTCCCTGCGAGCCATGATCTAAATATGATGCCACAGCATCATCTCGACCTTATCCTGAGTGAGGGGCTTTATTTCAGAGCACATCCCCGTGCCAGAGATAACCTACTATGGACAACACCTGCAGTTCGATGCCCTCAGCTCTCAGCCGAATGAAAAATGGGCGAGTTTTATCACACCGGCCACGTTCACGGCAAAAAACCTTTATTGTCGTTCTCGGCGCTTCTGTGCTTCAGCTAGAAATATACAGAATATACATTAAGGACTCCGTCCTTCGTCAGCGCCGTTTCGTTGGCGCTGGGTACCTGCGGTTCGCCCTACAGCGGCAGCCAGAGGCTGCCCGTGCGATGCTGCTGCCATGGGGCAGGACCCGGCACCGCCCCCGGCCCGCGGCCCAGCCAGGCCGGCGGGGGGCCCGCACCGGCACCGGCCCGCGGAAAACCGCGCTGCCAGCGCGGCCAGCGGCGGCGGGGATCCGCCGAGTACCAGAGCCCCCCACCGCGGGCCCGACCCCTGCCCGGGGCACCGCCTTCCCTCCGCGGGCGACACCCGGGCCGGGCCGCGCCGCGGGACGGCACCAGCTCCCGCCCGCCCGCGCCCCCGGGGTCGGCGCCAGCGCCTGGGGCAGGGGTCGGGACCCGCGGCGGCGGCACCAGCACCGGGGTCCAGAGCCGGGCGGAGCGCGGGGTCCCGCGCCGCCGACCCCCCCCCCCCCCCCCCGCCAGCTGCGCCCGTCCGTCAGGGCCGCCCCCCGCCCGGGGGCGGGGCAGGGGGACGCTGCCCCTTTAAGGCAGCGAAGCCCCGCGCGCATTCCAGCGGGCTCCCCCCCAGCGCTCCGCCCGGCGCGTCATCGTTCCGGGAAGCGGATGGTGTCATCCCGTCCTCCCGTGGCGGTTGCCGGCGGAGGGCGGGGACTTGAAACAAAGGAGTAAAAATAGAAGGCGAGGGAGGGAGCTCGGCAGCCGCGGGCGCGTCGGCACTGCCCTGCCCGCCCCGCCGGGTCCGGTCCCGGAACCCGCCCCCCCGCCCCGCGCTGCGCTGCGCCTGCGCACCCCCAGGGTTATTTATAGGCGCTGGCAGCGCTAGGGCTGGTGACGTAACGCGGCGGTTACCGCCTCACGCCTAGCCCGGGCTGCGCGTGCTGCGTCACGTCACGTGCGTGACGGTGTTTACTGCAGGCGCCGGCCGTTGCTGGGCGACCGGGCCTTGCCGAGGCGGCGGGGCGGGGTGGGGCCGGGCCGGGCTGGGCTCCCGCCGTGGCTGAGGAGGCTTCGTCCTCCCGGGCCGGGCTCCCCTCATCCCCCGGCCGCAGGGCTCGGGCCGGTAGGCAGAGGTGAGGGAGGCGCCGGCCGGGGGGGGAGCGGGGCCTGTCGCCGCCCTGGCTGAGGGGAGGGCGGGCGGGTGGAGAGCCCGGGCCCGGCGCAGCCATGCCCGCCCCGCGGGGCGGGGGGCCGCGGCTGGGGCGCTGATGGCTGCGGGTAGCCGTGCCTCTGAGCCGGCCGGGTTTATGGCTGGCGGAGCGGAGAGGCCGCATTGCGCCGTGCCATCGGTTGGCCTGCATTTGGCATCGGCGGGGCGCTACGGCGCGCTCGGTGCGGTGTGCGGTGCGGGAGGGTACGGCTCCCGCGGGGGCAGCCGGAGCCCGCAGCAGGCCACCGTGCTCCCAGTAAAGCAAAACAGCGCCTTCCCGGGGGGAGGGCTTCTGTGCCCGCTGGAACATGACATCACCACAAATAATTATTGCATAAGTGTCCCGTCGCGGATGCCATTGATATTACAGTCTTTTTGTTTAACTCCAGCAATGACAGCAGCAGCTTCTATCTAGAATCTCCCAAGGATACTGTTTAACTTATATTCCAGTTGCCAAGTCCATTTCTGTCAAAAACAGCCTTTGTGGCTGTGTACCCTTTCTGTGAAAGCCCAAAGCCTTGGTGTGTTTACACTCCCCTGCGGGAGCTGCCCTTGGCTCTTTGACTTTCTTTCTAAGGTTCCGATCCTCCATCTAAAAAGTCTACACTTCAAAAAATTTCTACATGTAAAAACCCAAGTGTTACAGTGATTGTATGTTTGAAAAGATATTGGGCCATGTGTGCAAGCTTCTAGTAGTGGTGTTTGGTAGTTGAGGCTTACCCACTTGTTACTGTAACTGTTTGGATTTCAGAATTGGGTATTACAAAACTGCTGGGTCCTTTTGATTCCTTCTGTGTGTGGCTTTTCTGAAAAATTGTGCATAGAAGTCAGTAACTGGCTGTCTCCCAAAGCTGTTGTTTTCTGCAGCCACACCAAGCGGCAAACAGGTCTTTAGCTTGGGATGTCATCCTCTCAAATTGAGCTCAAGGAAGATGTGGTGGGTCACGTGAAACAAGGAACTTGAATTACATCATCAGCAAGTAGCTTCTGGTCTGCTAGTGACTGTGAGCAGGTGAAAGACCTGAAAAAATTCGCTAAGAGTTATGCAATAAGTGCTAAGTAAAGGTGTCTATGAGAGAGCTGTGAAGTAAGTTAAAATTGCCCGAAGGCAAAATGAGTGTGCCAGCTTCTGTCCCCATATGGGTCATGGGTCTGCATCTGCATACACAAGCTCTTAAACTCACCTTTTTCTATTGGAAAGATAAAGGTGTTGAACTAAATCTAGCCTAATCTGAACTAATAAGAGACTAATGTGAACTAAATCTGAAATGGGAATGTTTTCATTCCACAGTTCAACCAAGTAGTTCATTTAAAGTTATTGCCAAGTGTTTTTGCATAGTCTTGGCCAAATTTTTGATGGGAAGATTGAAGAAAGTAGAGATTCAGCCCTTCATGTGTGGCAGTGCACTAGAAAAGATAGTTTAATAGTTGTTGATAATTCTAATCCTTGTTTTTCAGTCTTCTGTTGTGGTAACACGGCATATGTTCGCAGAGGTTGCATATCCAGTGTGAAGGGCTTTGTCGTGCAGTGTAATGATAGTGTAGTGCAGTGCAAACTTCAGCTAAATACTGCTGTCACAGAGCATTCCAAGGGAAGATGCTATGGTTAGTGAGGAGTGGCTGTGTCTCTTATTAGACTGAATCATATAGAGGGAGAGAGGAGAGCAGTGGGCAAGCTTTCAGGAATACAAGCCTTTCTTCTTCAGCTGCTTTAAGAAAAAGAAATGTTGGAAACCTATATCAACGAATCTGTGCTGTTCCTAAAATCAGAGTGGTAAAGCTGTTCTTTGTCAAAAACCTGGATTACTTCATTAGCTTCTAGAAATGTAATAGCTGCTGCTTTTCCATTAAGCTGTTTCCGGTTACATGCTACTGTGAACGCACCTGTCAAACAGAATGGTGTTTGGACCAATATACATGTCATTGCACAATTAGTTGCTCTTAAGTTCAACAAAACAGCCCCAGGATATATCGGCAGTTCTGGAGATAACACTGCACCTCTTCTGAAGGGGGCGCTTACAGTCCTTACCTCACCATTACAAGGATGACTGTATGCTGACAAGGAAACAGGCTTCTGAATGAGCTACCAGAATACCATTGCAAAGCTTCCTGTAACTCCAAAAGAAAATCTGTACTGACTTTACATCGCTGCCTGTGATGTACTATCCTACACTAGAACCTCTCTGGAAAAATAATTAAATAATCCCCTCATCCTGGAAAAAGTTCTGTGCTTTGAAATAAAGCTTTCCCAGAATTTTCCATTTGCCCTATGTAGGTTTCAGGTGGTGCTCTGTGTGAAACAACCTTCCTGGAAGTCAGTGAGTACTGAGCAGAATTGGACTATGTGTGAGCCGTGCATAATAAATGCCCTCTACAGCAGAACTGCCATGATCTATGGATCCTACTCATTCCGATCCCAGAATGTGACAAACTTGCTCAATATACTGAATGTCCTCATCGACGTTACTGGGACGAACCTGAAGAGCTACCAGCCATTAGAGTGGCTCTCACAGGCTGAAGGACAGAAATGGCCAGTCAGCAGCTGAAGAATATTTTCACAAAGCAATCCAAGTGGACCGATGGAGTGCCTCCAAAACATATTCCCGGAGCTTCACTTTTTTAACTGGGGTGGATGCTTAAAAACTGTGGTTTCAACAGAAGCATAAATTTGGTACTTAATCTTGTCATTATTCTTCCTTTCAACCCTTTGCTTTCACATAGGCAATAATTAACAACTGTTCTTTAAATTCCATGATGATTAAAGCCCCTCCTCACTTCTAAATGCTAATATTCTTTTCTCTATTAAACATCTAGATTTTTACTGGAATCGGAGTATTTTAATTCTTATTAGACGTTTGAAGGGCCACAGATTTTTAACAACTTAGATCTATTAATCTGATTAAAATATATATTTTTCTTTTGCCTTCTGTCTGGAATCCATTTTCAGCACAGACAGAAGGAGGGAAGTTAAGAAAGAGATGTGTATTCCCTAACTCAACAGGGCTCTTTGTTTTCAAGCAATAAAAATAAAGAGGATCTTTTTTGAGTTTCCTTTAATTATGAGCCTGAGGGTAGAAGGAAAAGAGGAGTGATTTTTTTTTTTTTTTTTCTCAGTATGATGTTTGTGATGTAGTTCTGCCTGGAGGAGTTGCTGTTTTGTTGCTAAATTATAACTATCTTTCCTGTGGCTGTAGAGGAGATTTGGCTGTGTTACATTTCTGATTTGTGGTTGTCTTCCTTTTTCTGTGGGAGCTCTCCAAAATGGTAAATGGGAGTTATATCTGTGACTTAAATGTGCTACTTTCTGTCTTTCACAATCTTATGGATTTCCTTTTGGTATGAACCAGAGCTGAGTGTCAAGTCAGTTCTTGCAGTCTGGCTTTTTCATTTTAGAGAAAACATGATGCATTTGAAATGTATTTGAAATACCATTTTCTCATTAGATCGTTAGGTTATGCAAGGTGGAGGATGGCAGTTACCCTTAAAGCGATTTATTACATTGTGGTTGTGAATCTAATGAGGGAAGATGGGATTCAAGAAGGGACATGATAAAAGTTTTTGTAGAAGTGGGTATAGTCTGGGTGATGAAGGGATATGAGAAAATTAATGTTTAAAAAAAAGTTTAAAAATCCCTCAGTGTGTACAGTTCTGCTGTTACTTAGGAGCAGCCCTTGATCAAGCATAGGCACCAAGTCGTATCCTGTAGTTTTCTTCTTCATGGGAGTCTCCTGGTTTTTGAAGCAGCAAAGTCAAGAATGCATGGCTTTTTGAGAAATGAAGAAATTATTTTGTCTTATTCCTTAGGGGGTAACTTCCTTTCTCTGAGCAAGTGTAAACAGAACTGTCAGTGATCCTGAGCATTTTTCTTTTCAGGTAGAAAAAGAGTAGTTAAGATGTGAGCAAGAAACTTAGGAAGTGTGCAGTCTACTGCAGGGAGTTTTAGGTAAGTCATGTAATGCTTTCTGACAAATAGAGATAGCACGTTTTGGACCTCAGAGTAATGTGGTGAGCATAACATTAAGACCGTTTGCCATGTGAATACCTAAGATAAATAGAAATTGCACATTAAAGCCTTTACATGTTTCTTTTGAACTTTTACTACTTTCTGCAGAACAGGTAGCGCAGCATCTGTATGAACTGAAACAACACAGCTATTCATAGAATCTGCTGTAGTCTAATAGTCTCACAAATCAATTTATTCCATTTGTGACATTTGTTACATCATTGAAAATTTGAATAACTTATAAAAAAACCTCCCTTTTTTTTTATTTCTGTCCTCAAATTTTGGTAAGAGCTGAAAGCATTCAGCTCTAACAAATTTTGTGATAGTTACCTGAGAATCAAACTTTGATTCATGTAATAGCTTTTCATTTAATACTAAACTATTTCATAAGTCTATTAATTTCTAATTGATATTTCGTCAGCTCGTTTATTCACAAGGTCGGTGCAGGATTGTTTACCTGGTAGTGTTTATATTGAAATTATATCATGCATGAATTAGAGAATTTCTGAATGTTTTGTTGTTGCTACCGCTGTTAGCCAACAGTGTAACTTGAAAGTTTACATTAAACGTGACTCATGAAGCTCAGAAATAGATTAAGCCCTGTTGCTGCATTCTCCATTCTAATTCTTCCTGCCCTCGCCTTCTTCCCCACCCCCAAATCAAAGTTTCCAAGACTGTAGAGTCAAAATGTTTCACATAAATCTTCTTGACGCAGCTCAGGCTCTTTGAAACTTTTGTTCTGTTCTGTTTATTTCTTCCCAAACTTCCTGTCACTTCCTCTGTATCCACTGGATCTTTTTTTGTTTGCTCTGGCCTATCAGCCTTTATCTAGGACTGCCAGTGGACTGGAACTCTGGTTTTCAGCTGATATTAAAAATGTATAACTTTATTAATAAAGTTCATAAAGAAAGAGCTGTAGTATACTGTGAATCACAATGGGAAATGTATTTTGCAAAGCAGGAACAGTTGGGTAAACAAGTTAAAAAAACCACGTTGTTTTCCCGAGGGCTCCTGGTTTTATAGCTGTTGAGGTTCATACGTTCTTTGGGACTTGTCTCTTGCTTTGGAATGCCTTACTGAATGTGTGAAGTTGAAAATGGACTCAATAGATCATGACTACCATTTTGAAACTTCCATAAACAGCAGGGCACTGCGTACTGTGGAACATTTATCTTAAGTGAGCACAATGCTTAAAAATCCTTAATCTATTGCTCATTCAGTTGAATGCACAGCAGAAGCAAAACCATGCATGAACATGTGTGTCAAGGCAATATATTTAAACATTAGCAGAAAAGCACCATGCAGCTTACATTAGAGGAGAGAATTGTTGCTTTGTGAGTATTTAATCTTTCATTTCTTTGACTCGTCTGGATGTTTAAATCTCAAAATATTTTTTTATTGAATGATTCTGAGTTGGTATCTTTGTTCTGCCCTACGTTTAGAAGTAGTGCAAGTAAGATAAAGCTGTTTCCCAGGGGGGTGTGATCCTGTCCCTGTTGAGCTCAGTGACAGTTCTTACAAACTGAAGTGATGCAGGACTGGGTGAGTAGGTTCTTGAACGGGAGAGTTTGCTTCTTCTTGGTTTCCTTTCTTCATGTGGATTGATGTGTGACCAAAAACCACGTGTTTGGCTGCTGAAACACACAATCTACACAATGTTAAAAGTGAAGATAGTTCTAAAATTTGATTCCCTTTCCGTAACTGCTTTTAAGATAATTTTAATGTACTGGTTTTGTTTGTAGTCTACTGCTTCCCCCCCTCTAGTAGCAGGTATGTAAATTGTACTTCTGGTCATTGGTTTGTGTTTGAACTCAGATAACTTCTTACATCTACGTTGTTGTAAGCAAAGACTTTCTAATTAGTTTTTGTCTAATTTTGCATACTTTCTGGAACTGAGAGATTTCCCACAAAAGCTCGGTTCCTCCCAGTAAAATCACTAACTTACTTTTGAAAATACATTTCAGTGATACAGCATGCCTAATTACAAGTTGTTTTTTTTAGCTTTTTAAGTTGATTTCTGTTATAAATAATTAAGTGATTTTTTAAGGATTGAGTTGTATACTGCTTCAATTTTATTCAAGACTCTTACTAAAAACTGATTTAACTTTCACATGATCTATTATTGTTTTATTCACATTTTAGAAAAATGAAAAATTGCAATAATTCATCGTGTTAGCTTATGTCCTAAAAGCCCTTTGTAATCTGGGAAAATAATGTTTTTTAATCTTTGTGCTATACTAAACAGTACTTAAAGTCTAGTTTTGCTTTAACTTCTGTAATTCCAATTGCTTTTAATAACTGTGATTACAGTGTAGTATCCTGCCTGCCTCCTGGGCAGTTATGCCATCTTTAGTGCAATCTTTGTAAGGGCTTGAAAATGCAGATAAAGAAAGCCAGGTTTTATTCTTTTGCTACTTCATCACTGCTATAGAGTTTTGTTGTTTTGAGATTGCTGTTGTGCTTAAATGCTGGAGTTATTTGTCACCCTAAAGAAAGATTCTTCAGCTGCTGAAAATAAAGAGTGCATCTGTAATAAAGGTTATTATGATTAATTTTTGTGCTTGTTGTCAGTTCTTTAAAGAATATAATTTCAAATCTAAAAGGCATATGATTTTTTATGTAATGAGCCCTTAGAATATGTTCCTGTGCCACTGAGATCAGTGATAGTAGGATGAGGTAAGAATTGTTTATTAAAGGTTAAGATTTTTAAGTTTATTGAGAGTTTTATCACTAGTGGATAATATTCTGCACCAAATAAAGTAGAAATTACCACTTATTTCAGAAGGAATTTAGGGTGAGGCTGAATTTGCTGAAAGGTCTGGTTTTACTCAGACTTGGAATATGAGGATTGTCTGTTGACATATGTATTTAAACCAAACTGGTGTGAATACAAACCAGATGTTTCTTGGGAACATTTTTTTATAGTGCATTTGAACTGTAAAACAAAGTGACACTTTTTGGTTTTTTTTTAAATCAGCATTTCTGATTTTGCATTGAGGAAATGTGTATTCTAAGGTCTGGTAAATCCAGCAAAGTGTTACTTTGCAGATTCTTGTCCAGTTACAAATAGCAATCTTGTACAATATTAAATGTTGCAATGAAAATCTAGATACAAAATATAATGGTCATCTGTATAAAAAAAATAATGTTGACATGAAACAAATAAATACTCTTTTAAAATAATTTTCAGCGATTGTTTTAAAGACGAGGTTAAATCTGGATTTCCACATCCTTTCTCACTGGGCACATGAGAGGCTATCAGCAAGTAACTGGCTATGTCTAATGAAGAATCTAGTACTGAAACCCCCTTTGGTATTGTTTACCGGTACCACACCTGGTTCCATTGATTTGGGGGTACCTTGTTATAAAACTTCTACTGTGCTGTTCATTCTCTACCTGCAAACTCACCAAGAGTGACAGTGGAGATAATGTATGGCCCCTTTCTTACAGTCTCTTCTCCCCTCATGAATGTGCTTCACGAGGCTGAGGAAGAGATGGGATGGTGCTGTTTTGAAGCTAATCCCTTCCGTGCAAGAGTGGGTTAGCTGCACCCATAGACTGTGGTGTTGGAATGTGTTAGTGCCATAGGTGTTAATTTATATTCTTTCCAGTAACCAGGAGTAAGGGATGTTACTTGGAGTTATTTTTACTTTTTTTCCCACTTGATGTTTCTCAAAGATGAGCTTGACGGTTTCTGGTTTGTTGTAGTGCTCTAGCATTTATAACAAAACATTTTGTGATGATACACTTACTAAAAATAAGCCTATAATTTGGACAATTAATTACTATAAACTGTTCCTGTAATGCGTTGTAGTGTTAACTCTTGATTCATTCAATCATAGGAGTTTTGCTGTTAATATGATTGGGAAGATGACACTCATGGTTTTTGCCTGGTTTGCTAAATACTTGGATCCACAAAAGAGCATTAATTTCTCTCAGAACTGGATTGTAAGTTTATAACAGAATGCAGTAAATTAAAGGAGAGCAGCTGCACAGAGGAAGAAATATTTTCTAACCTTTCCTGAGACTCCTTATTTTTTTTTTCATTGTGTGATGCGATATACAGAGAACATGCTGAAAGTCCCTTTTGTCCTTTTTTTGGTATCTTCAGATACCTTTTCTCTAAAGCTTAATGGTTTACGAAGAAGTCCTATAACATCTGACACTGGACATGACCTGAGGTTTTGCGAGTTAATGCTGACAATTGTGTTAGTGAAGCATTGTGTAACATTCAGATATGACAGAATGTCCTTCCTTCTTGTATCTGCTTTCTGACAATTTCCATTTTAGGAATATTAGCTCACTTTCTGATAATACAAGGTACAAGTTGCACAGATGGATGCAGATTGAAACCAACTTCACAGAGATCGGATGGGTCCTTTTCTGAAATACGCTATGGTTGTCTGTACCATCTAGTTGTGCACAGGCAGAAATACCCAAGTTCTGAATAACCTTATGGTAGCCATATGTCACAGCATAGTGTCTAGTTTGGGTCTTTAATGTGGCACAGTGCTGTTGTGATTCATGTTGGAACTGTGGCTGAGACAATATAGAAGCTCATATTGCATATTATAAACTTAACTTTAAAACTATTTCTAAAACTAGGAAGTTCTGATTTAGAAGAGGATAGAGGCAAAGAGCATGTTGTATAATATGCTTATACTATTCCTTTAAGATAAAGAATAATTCATTGATAATAATATAAACTGGACGTAAAAATGTAGTGATAACTTGACCCTCTACACTGAACTATAGATATGTAAAATGTGGTACAAAAATGCAGTTAGGTATTTAGATGCTTGTATAGCTTTGTCAATATTGTTCAGCTGCACAAAGGATATGTTCATTTAGCAAATGGTTTAGGCTTGCTTGTACTTTTTTTTTTTTCTTTTCTCGGCTGGGTGATGTTAACCCCTTGCAGAAAGGCAAGAGCATCTTAAATAATAATGAGTTTATTGTGCAAATAAGCCATAGGTATTAGTAGATGCCCTAAAAGGTGTCCAACAGTGACAAAGGGTTTCTAGCATTGCTTGCAAAGCCTGGGTATATAAACTCTGACCAACATGAAGCTGAAACAGCTGCCGGATTTACTAGCGGTTAACTTTATTTGTGAGTGCTCAGAAGTCTGGGAATTTGACTAGTCACAGACAATATATCACGTTGGGAACTTCAGTCATCCTTTTTTAGTGTGTACCCAGGGATTTGATACCAGCTCTTTTGGGGTTGGTTTGTTTTTGCATCATGACTTGTTTGATCCAAATGCTACTGAAAGCAGTACGAGTCTCTCCATTGACTTTGATCCCCGGATGACATAATAAGCATGTGTTGATCAATTCTCTGCAGTTCCTAATATACACCCTCACATAAAGGAGGACCGTTAGTGGCCATTGTCACCGTTAGTCAGTTTCCAGTAACATCTCATTTTTATTTTCAGGTTCAAACCCCCAATCCTACACAATATTACAAATAAACCATATAAACAAAAAGTTCTTGTCACATTATTGGGATAGTAGGAGCAACATTTTCTAAACTTGGTACTTTCCGAAAATCATGCTCATAGGTCCATGTGACATATTACAAAAGTTGCTGATGTCATCGTTTGGTTTTTGAACATGACTTTCAACTTGTAGACAACTGAAGGTTGCTGCAGCCTGTAGGCAGAAGGACACAAAGGGCAGGGTGTTGCGTAGCAAAGTGTAACTATGACTCAGCTTTTGCTGAAAGTAACACTCATTTCAGTTCTCCTACTTCCTCCTGATTATAAAGAAATGCCCTACAGCACTGGAGTAAAGAAACAGTGCACACTTAATACTTTCAAAATTTACTAGAAATAGCAAACTGCGGAAAAGCAAAGCAGTAACTAGCAGTGTTTCTTTCTTAGCTGTGAAATTTGTGGGAAGTACTCATGCTACAGTGCTATTTCTGGATTTTATGAGCATAATGTCTATTGCTTCTTGTACATAGATGTCATAAAACATTGGACAAAGATGAAAACTTTCTGTTAAGATATCTCCTAATACAGTTCAGCTTCGCTATAAAGATACTGACCTGTGATAGCAGCACAAGTATTTCGGGAAAACTTAAGTGAAGTTCTTCCACTGATAGCATGTTTTTCATGCTTGGTATCTCTGGTGTCTATCTCTGACATCAGAGATGGAAAAATCAGTAGCATCAGGACAGGATGGGCACTCATCTCATGCAGACCTTTCTGACCTTTTTTTTAATGTGTATGAGAACTGGTGCTCTTAGATTCCTTGAACAATTCTGTAGTGTAAATAGCATAGTGGTAAATAGGTAGGTTTGTGGGGGTACTTTTCATTAAGTTTGTCTTTTATTTCTTTCTGCTACCATGGACCATGATTTCTACTCTGCCCCTCATACCACAGGAATTCCAAAGCTTCCATGGCAGCATCCCCTACAACTCTTTTCCACATTTGCCCCAAGACCACAGAGTGGAGGTAAATGTAGCACATTTGTTTTTAAAAAAACTTCAGGAGTTACCAGAGAGACACCAACAGGATTATTTTCTTGAATCTTTGTCCCACCTTCTGTTTTTGACAAGAGGAATGCCTGGTCAAGAATCACAGGATTATATAGATTGGAAGGGATCTCTGGAGATTTTATGTAATTCAAACCACTGCTGAAAGTGTGGCCTACTTAGTTTGCTCCAGGCCTTGTCCAGTCAGGTTCTGAGCATTTCCAAGGATAGAAATTCTACATCTTCTCTCAGTAACTTGTTCCAAGGTTCGACTGCCGTCATGGTGGATGATTTCTTAATATTTAATCAAAATTTCCCTTGTTGCAGCTTGTGTCTGTTGCTTCATCTAATGTAGTCCTTTCACTGCACATTTCTGAGAAGAGTTTGATTTTACCTTCTCTACACCTTTCTATTAGGTCGTGGCAGACAGCAATAGGAGTCCTCATGATCTTCTCTTCTTAAAGCTCTGCAATCATGTTTTCCTTAAGAGTGCTGCTTTGGTGCTATTTAACTCTCATCTGTTAGGTTGAAGGTACACATCTCATCTTTGGACAAGAGAAGGTTTGTTCTGCCTTCAAGGCATTTTTGTAACATTCCCAGAGCAGTAGCTGAAGGATCATTAAAAAGCCTCAAGACTGGAAAATATATTGAGATACCTCAGATATGTGTCTGACCTTTACAATGGGAAGTAAGAAAAAGAGCCAAGGCTTGATGCTTTCCACAAACAAGACTGGTCCTCTTTACAGCTAGACACAATGGCATAACAAAATTGCTTGAAACTCTGTGCGCCTACGCATCAACCCTCCCTTCTGGTAATCTCTAGGACCTTTCTGGTGCCACCCCTGCTAGGGATTTGTGTGACAGCGTTGGTTCTATAGAGGAAATTTTTTTTCTTCCGTTGTCTCCCTTGTTATGTATCAAAGTATCCTTCTCACTACTGAAAGGTTTAGCATGTTTAGTAGTTCTTACCTGGGTATTCCTTTCCCTCCTTTGATTCAAATGCCACTACAGATCGAAGTGTAGGGTAGAAACCTCTAATGTCATTTTTCTTTGAGGCAGGCACCCGCATTGGCATTGCGATCTCTACTGATGTTAGAATCAGCATCAGACTGGCAACACCATCCTATTTTTACTCCTGTTGGTATAGCCTCACCTGTGCCAATAAACTGCTTACGCCCACAGCTAAATTCCAGATCTGCTGGAAACGCTGCATGTGGTAGATCCAGGAGCCGTTCTCACACGTTTTCTCTGCTGTTCTCTACCCTTCCTCTCAACTGGATGCATGTTTTCTTGAGGTAGGGGGAACAGAGCAGGATTAAGATAAAAAGCTGGAGATTACTCTAGATTGTGCTCTAGAGAATTGCCTTTACAGGTACCTCTCCCTGCTGCGGGACAAGGGTGGCTGCTGGGGGCTGCAGTTCTGCCAGTTCCGCCCCACAGAGCGTGCTGTATTCAGGCCGTATCTCCAGGAAAGTAAGATGTCAAAATGGTGGCTTTGGCTGTTATTTCTTACTCTGCATCAATGAGAAAGATCTCATCATTCACTGGGAAGCTTTAGGCATTTCTCTCCCTGGAATCACTTTCAGTAGCTCTCCCCAGCAGCTATTAACTACTTCACAGAAGCTCAGTGTTGCAATCAGCTTACTGAGCTGAGCCGCAAGTGACTTCAAAAGCAGAAGAGCTGCTGCTTTGAGATGCTTCTGCTGGAGACTGATATTTGCTACCCTTTTTTTTTCCTCCCAGATGCATTCCCAGTTTGTGAACTGCTAATCTAGACTGCTGGTCCAGATTATTCCAAGAAATGTGTTTGCACAAACAAAGAATAAATAAGCCATAGAGCCAGAGACAGGTGCTTGGAACTTGTAGCAGTAGTCCTCTTTACCATGGCATGGTCTGGGTTGTACCTGATCCTTTCTGTAGGGTGTCCTGCTCTACCAATTTTTTTAAATATGGGTCATTTGACTTAGTCTTTCTATAAAAGCCTTTGCTGTTGTGTGACTGTATGGAGTGTTTGCCACCTTTTTTCTCTTGAGTGAAAGTCCAGCGTAAGTTAGCATTTAGTGGTGGACTTGGGCAGTGTTAGGTTTGCAGTTGGACTCTTATCTTAAAGGTCTTTCCCAACCTATATGATTCTATGATTCTCTCTCTTCCATAATCTCCAAGGACTGTAGTCAGCTCTGTGTCTCGTTTGTGCAGGGTTACCTTCCATATGCAAGCAGCTGTCTTACCAGGTAGCGTTTATAAAACTTAGCATCATGTAGTCTGCCCATAGTATTTTCTCATCATCACAGGATGAGAATCCCGACATAGTCTGCTGCATGAGATGATGTTGATAGTTGCTAAAGGGTTGCAGATGTTTCAATGGGTGGTCTTCAGCTTCTGGTGCTAGGTAAGGTCAAGTCTATTTGGCAATGGTATGATTACTACAAAAGATCTTGTTAACTTTTAATAACTCCAAACTAATGTACTTATCACTAGTAGCAGGGTGGGGTTTTTTTTGTGTCTCTTTCTATAAGGGCAAAGATCTTCAAAGTTTTATCCAAATTTTTGACATAAAGAAGTACGTATTCCATTGATATTATTTATCTTCAATTTTCATGACTGAGCTTCATAGGCATAAGGGAGAGGGAAGGTTTACAGCCTCGACTGTTTGTTTAACCCTCTGTGTTATTCTAAACTGAAGCCTTAGCATTATCCTCTTTATTCCACATGTAGAAAAAATAAAACGTATCCCTGCCTATCCACAGATACTTTCTAACATGCGTTGCCAGAGCTAAAGTGTCAGCTTATAAATTTTTTAGATTACTATTGCATTACCTAGATTACCTTGTGACTTCTAAGTAGCACATGCAATGTAGCAGGGAAGTGAACCTTTTTTGTAATTCTGCAGACTAATTACTTGGTCACCCATTCGTATCATTTCAGAGCACTGTCACTGTGAGGGCTGATGCAGGTTTGGTAACGTTCATGTCTTCTAAATAGACCATGATTCTCAGGATCCATGAAGTACACTTTGAAAATCATACAAAGAAGAATTATAAACACAAGCAAAGTATCAGTTTTCCTTTTTTAGAATTGCCTGCTCTGTGAGGTCTCTTCTGCCTTTTCTTCCATTTCACCATGTGTTTCCATCAGTAACGTCACATAATGGAATGGGAAACAGGTCAGAATGGTATCTACTCTGGTCAAAAGCACAAAGAAATGCTCATTTCACTCAGTGCCAAGAAAAACCTGGCTCAAGTGCCCAGTAGATGCCTCAGCCAAGAGTGGAGGAGATGTATCTACTCTGGGAACAGGATATGAAAAGGTTAGTAACTGGTTTTCCCTTCCACATAGAATGTGCCTGGCCATGTAATGTACCTCACAATGGAAATTATTGCTGTCTTAGAGAACTGTATACAGAAAAAAGTCAGTATAAGGAAACATTACATTGCTTTTTAAATAGAAATGTGCATCTGTTGAGGGGATGGGCTACTTTTTCTGTAGTAGCAATACTTATTATCTCTTTGATTAATGTTGCTGTTGTCTTCAAGCGTAGGAAAAGAAAGGTATTTAAGTAGGTTGTAGAGCATATTTTTTTTCCGTGCAGTAATGTTGCTGTGTTTCTTTGAGTGACAATTAGATAACAAAGCAAAGTATTGTAGTGACATTTTTACTTACAGATTAAGCTTTTAGAAGGAAATTTTTCTGATGGATCTTCTGTAATTATCTTAGATATTAGTGTTTTTCTTGATTGAAGTCTCATTTCCTGAGGAAAAAGAAATGGGTAATAACTGTAACAGATGAAAAAAATATTTTGTTTACTAACATGTCAGCATGGTTATGTACTGATTCTACATTTAGGAGCTGTTTTTTTTGGTCTGCCTTACCCCATATGCGGATATCAGGGGACAAGAGAGCCAAAAGCTCTTGTCTTCCTCCCTCTGTGCTCTCTGTCTCTTCTCATAGCCACTATAGCCTCCTGCCACTGCGTTCCTCACCCCTGTACACAGTCAGAGCACAGAAGTCATTCAAGTGGAGGGAGCAGTCAGAATGCTTTTATGTACAGTTATCCAGCAATCTTGTAATAATTTACAAGGATTGTATCAGGAGCACAAACTGGGGAATCTGGAGAATTGCCCTAAGCTGTGCTGATGGTTGTACGTGACCCTGACCCTCATGGAGGAAGGTGCAAGCCACCTGTCTTACACCTGTACCACTGCAGGTGTAAGAACAGTGATGAGTTTGAGTTGATGTGGATCATCTATAGGTATTGAGAGAAATCACACGGTAAGGACAGTCACTGTGAACCTGTCTCCAGACAATGGGCTTTTTTTTTTTTCTGCTATGTAGCTTAGGTCCTCAAGTCAGCTGAAACTGGGACCACAGTGCAAAGTAATGTGGGAGGTAAAATGTCGGTACAGGAAATCCACCCATTTTTGCATGCTAGGCTGAATTCAGGCACATATTTCCTGGATTCTTTTATTGCAGTGGATTTTGCTACTCTCTGAATTATTAGTGGATTGTTTGTATTGGAGACATGGAAGCAATTGTGAATGTCTCTGAAATACCAGTAGCATATACACATTGTAAGCAAGTATCCACACTATGAAGTGGTGGTGTGAGCAACTGATGAGTTGTGTAAATTGACTTTTACTTGTCCTTTAATTTTCCAGTGCCATATCAAGCTAGGGTTTTCTGGTGTGTTGTTTTTCTTTTTTTCTTTTTTTTTTTTTAATGTATAGATAGGATTTAATTTAAGGTCAATATTTAACTTGCAACTTGAGCTAAGATTACAGCAAAACCAAATCTAATACCAAATTTCAAAGAAGCCTGCAGGAGTGGCTGTTAGATCAAAAACTAATAGTTGATCTGACATGCCAGTCTCATTCACGTATGGGCCTTTTGAAGAATGAAAGTATTAATTCCTATAAACATAAAGGCAAATTCTAGGAAAGCGAGGGCACTTTATCATCCAAGCACATACTCTGAATTGAAGATTACAAGGAAGCATAGTTATAGATTTGATTTGGTAATATTGTGTAAGGATTCAAATTGTATTGCTGCTGTAAAGTTTTCAATTCCATTGAGCTTCCAACTGCCCAAAATAGACCATTTTGCTAGCAATTGCTGAGCTCTGTGCTGCCCTGCCTAGATTGCTACAAGTAAGTATCCCAGCAAAGTATTCTAAAGCTAGAACAGGCATGTCTAGATTACACTGCAGCCAATGTTATGACTGCATTTTTAATTACTGTGCGTTAACATAATTTTTTCCTTTATGAGGATAACTCTTGGAGACACTTTTCTCCTTTGATTTTATTGTTTCTGTTGGTATAAGATGAAAGCCACTCAGACTACAGGAGTGTAGAAGTTCTTTTTCTTAAGAAAAAAATACGTATGCCAGTGTGAATACATCTTACATGAAAAAAAATTGTCAGTTGTACTTCACACTTTTAAAATTCTAAGCAAGGATGTACACAAGAGGTTTCAAAGTCTTTAAACAGGACCTTATGATGCATACATTTTGGACTTTCTAAAAGCAAATATTGTGTTATGGAATTATTTTTACACATATCCAGATTTAGTCATTTGTAGATCAACTATAGATACCGATGTAGATCTGTTTTGTGGTAGAGAAGTAACATAGCAAGCAGTATAGAATATGAAACTGAAATGGGCTAAATTTAATTAATCTTCAGTGTTTGACTTAAATTCGTAAAGGACGTAGTTAAATCCTTAAATTCACTCATACTGAACAAGTAAGAATTAGAAAATTGCTATTTATAGTAGCAAAAAATGGCTTGCTAGAATACGGGGTGACCTGATGTTTTCTAGTCTAAATGCCATTTAATCTAAGTATTATTATCCGTGGCTCAAAAAAAGTTTTCTGTCAAAAATCATTGACTGAAATAGAGTGTGGTTTGTGAGTAGCCAATTTAAGACCAATATGAACAATCACCAAAACAATTTTTAGATGAGGACAGAAGTTCTGCTTTATAAGAATATTCTTCTGGAAGCTAGCGGTATGCTGAATTTCCGTTAGTTTCCCCATGTGGAAGCAATCTTTCATAGCTACACATCTGTACCCGCTGCCACCTTCGTGAATATTGGTTTACTTCTCGAATGCATGCTCTGGGAGGGCCTGTTGGCATAAGTGGAATGTAACTATGCCCTGGAAAAATAGGATTTCAGGGTTCTTGTTTGTTTCCTGTACTGAATGTACAGTGCCTGGTCTTGCATTGCTCTGAATGCTGAGCAGGCATTGCACTCAAAATATTAATCCTGCATAGATAACTCTTCCTCCTGGGTCAGCAGGAATGTTCATGGAAGTGCTCAATGCAGTTCTGCATTTCTGGTTTCAGTTACTGTTGAAATGGCTATCTTTTTTACCTGATAATGTGAATTTTTCACATGAAATCAGGCAATTTGTTCTGTTTGATGTTGTCAGTGTGCCTATACTAATCTATAACTTTATCTCTTCTGCCAAGTTTTTCACAAAGGAATGTCAAACTCCTTATATTTTGCATAACAATTTATTTGTTTTTTAATGCATAAAATATGGTATTGTTTTAATGTATATATGGATGTGACACTCCATTTAACAGGGGGATATCAGTGGGAGTGCTGTTAGAATAGGCTCAAATGCTCTGTTCTGTATGGTGTGTGCATTATCTGTATTTAAGATAGGTTGGGTACAAATTCCAGATTCTAATCTCTACGTTTTGATGTGCATATGTATTAATATACCTTAGCATGCAAACCACTGTATTCATATGCGTTCTTTACCAAGCTGGTGTTCTAGATGAGCACAGATTGTAGAGTTTGGTAACACGTAATTTTATGTATGTGTATGAATACATATAAAAATAACATTTATATCTATCTATAACATAAAATCCATTGGAATAGCGGTAATTTTAACTTTTTGATTGGTTGTAAATTAGATTTATTTCTCAGTTTAATATTTGCTGTATGACTTTCTAATCAAGAGTTTTGTCATGCAGAAGAAAACAAGGGAAGTTATTAAAACCTACCTGTCGCAGATAAAATATTTCCTTGTAGTGGATGTTGCCTCATATTGTCATGTGCAAGTGAAACCTTTTTACAGCTGATTGATTATTAGAATTGCAGAGCATATTATAAAAACAACAGTCATTTACAATAAATGTAAATTTAGTTTTCTTTAGTTTTCAGTCTTGTGTTCTGGTAAGACTGTTTGGAAAGAAACCAAATATTGGGATTTTGTATGACTCACTATGGTAGGTAATTCTTAATCTCTGAAGAATATACATTCTGCAGTCCTTGGGAAGTACCCTGTTGATTGTATAGGAGGTATTTGAATTGTTTAATGTATTACTAAACATTGGATTAGCAAATAATGCTTTACCTGAGTGAATTTTGCTTAGAGAGAAATTCCATGCTAGATAAAGTATACCACAAACTTAAAAGTAAATGAGAATGTGTTTTGTTTTTCTCAAGTCTGTGATCTGGAATGACAGCATCGGAGGGAGTTACGCTGTACCAGCAGCTCTTGGTAAAATCCAAACCCCCCACAAAATACATCTAGTTTCGTGTTTTGTTCTGTACTCTGTATGTGAACAAGGTTCATCCATGCTTGCAAGTCTTTTAAAATTATGTTATTATTACTGATGTGGATGTCTAGAAAATGTGTGCTAACTAATGTATACAAACATGCAGAGTGCATATTTCTGATGTTGAAATATTACAGAGTTAATGAAACTGCATGATTTTGCGGTCATGCAAAAATGTAATTGTTCAGAGGCAGTGTTATGAATAATTTTGGTTGGGTTTTGGCACTAAACTTGAAGTTAATCTTGTTTTGAGAAGCAGTGTCTTTTTGGGGAATGAGATATGTGTTAGATTTTGTAAACTTGTTCACAGTATTTCCTCTCACTAACAATCATTCTTATACCATGTGTTCTAAACTAAACAGTCCAGATTCCAGATGAATGTTGATGTCTATAGTACAAACATCTATTTTATCATCCTTTAGTACTGGTGAGTTATTTCCTCGGTTCAACTCTTAGGTTGTCTATGGAAAAATTACCTATCTATGAATTAATCAGGTCCCCTTATCCCCAGTTACTCTGGTTTCAGCACAGTACTTCAGGTTCAATGGGGGTATTTTAAACCAAGCCTTGCTCTGTTAATAGCATTTGAAGTTGCTACTACTCTTTACAGAAATGCTTTAGGTTTTTCATAGGTGAATGTATTTATGAATGTATTCATAGGTTCTTATAAACTAGTTTACCTAATTCAATTTTTTTTATTTGCTAAGTTTTTGCCATATCTGAGTTATTCCTTCTCCTCTTATAATCCTATATATTTGAAAATTAGCTGTAGATATTTTTGCTAAGTGTATGATAGTGTGACTTTCTTCATGGAAGTCACATCTCATATTTAGTTGCTTAATTCATTGAGCTTGCTTGCTTAAATGCTTTGCTGTATCAGGGTTTAAGGATTTAATCCTTTACAACACTTAAGTATTGCATCACATAGATAAGATTTAAAAAGCCAGTGACCAGGCCAGATAATGCTATCAACTTCTATATTAATCTGACGAGAACTGTGAGTTAATGGTAGTTCTCTCAGGCATGTTTATTTTCCCTCCCTGTTTCATTTCTGGTTTGAGCCTTTGAGAGTTTGGATTTTTCTGAAAGCAGCTGAATACCAGGGTTGTTCTCTGAAGTACATGAAGAAGGCAGATTCAGTGTGTTAAGTTCTGCATAGATTCATATACAAGAATTTAGTTAGAATATATGTTGAAGTGTTGCATTACAGTTGTGAGATTAAATGCACACTATGAAATAAGCTATCAAATAAGAAACAAATTATACAGTCTCCTTTGTGCAAGGATCTGTCATCCTTATATAAGCATAGATTCAGGTATTTCTCCAAGTCCAAATCCAGTGGGGTTTAACACACCTTTTTTTTTTTTTTTTCTGCCCTGATATTGGGAAGGCTGTCCAAAGGATTTCCTTGTTGCAATGAGCTTGCTGCCAGGCTTCTGACAGAATTCAGAAAACGTATTCAGCCATGTTTATTAATTCAACAGAATCGTATCAGTAATACTGGCTGAGCAAAGTCTTAACACTCAAGTCATTAACATTTCTCTGACAAAAGCACCTTAATTTTTAATGAAGCCATACTGTTTATTCCAAAACTTCAAGGAATGTCCTCAGTATCATTTTGAAATTTCCAACTGGTAGTGATTATATATGAAAGATCTAGTTTCTGTTAAGTTTATTTGGTTTTACTTCATGTATCTCAGCCCCCTGGAGTGGTCAAGCAACAAAAGTCAGAAGTGCTCACTTAGAACAGAAAAAACAGGGGCTTGCGGTTTTGGGGGAGGGAATAATGAAAGGCAAGGGAAGTTATGGTTGGTGAAATGGATGGAATAAGGATTGATGGAAGGAGGATTCTGGTAGGATTTTTTTTGTTGTCAGAAAATACAATTTTTCAAATGCAAAATCCTTTCTTAAAATGAAAAGCATTCTTGTGATTTTATTGAGAAGCAGATGAGCTGCTCCATTTTATCTCTGTTTTCCGGCCAAGTAAACAAGAGCCTGAGGGAAGCATGGAGATACACCGTTATTTCATTTACTAAAATGTAGCTATTATTTCTTCATTTCCAAGGCCTCCTTGTGCAGAAAGCTTCCACATATGAAGATTGACATTCACTGCTTCACATCTCCCAAGCTGAAAAATATTCCATACAGAAGTCATGTAACATCATGCAGTAAGACACTTGGAGCCAATTTTCACATTGCTCCATATGTGGGGTTTTGTTTTGCCATGGTGGAAAGAACTGTTGCCGTTGGGCTCTGTTTGGATCTGGAAGGCACCTGGAAATACATCGAGCTGCTTGCAGTTTAGTCACTAACTGGGGAGCAGTATACCTCGTGAAGCAGCGTTCTGCTATTCCAGTCCTTTTCCTTTTTTTTTTTTTCCTGATACAAATGGCTTTATGTGGACTGGTGTACTAATAAGTCAGGTCAAACATATTTCATGTGTCACATTATTGTTTACTATTGGAAATTATCCATTTCTGACTTCTTGGGTGAAATGAATAGCATCGTTGAAAAAATGTAAACTGCCTCTGGCTTCATTGTGACGTGCTTGTATGACTGTGATCATGATGACACCTACAGTTTTTTATCGATCTCCAGCAATTTGAGCAAGGAATTCTGAGGTTTGTTAAGATGGGAAATTAAATTATGCCTTTCTTGGTCCATGTAACCAGTTTATCTTTCACACATCTACTGCTTCTTAAGGATGCCTTATTAACTATATGGAGTTTAAAAGTCAGAGCATTATATAATTCCTTCCCGTTTCAGTATTTCAGAGTATGGTGGTAATATACAAACTGTTGATGGAAAATGTATAGTAAGTTAACAGTACAGTTATCCCTTAATGTATATGTTTCCAGGAGTCACAAAAAACAAAACAGTTTATCAGCCTCACGTATAAAATATGTGTATGGTGCAGATGATTAACTGATATGGCTCACAGTTTTTATTACAGTGCTTTGATTTTCTATGACATTTTGTGAGTCAGGGTCCATTAGCTTCATTAAAAACTTGGTTTAGAGACATACACTGACCATGTCTGTGTTTTAGGAATTGGTATTAAAAATTCAATATTTGGGATTCAAGCTTAGAGGAAGGTGTAGTGGAATGCTGTGATACAGAGGTGTCTTTTGGAAAGAAGCCATTTGTGGTCAGTAAAGATTCTTTTCAAGGTTGTTAACCTTTTTATCCTTAAACTATACTTATATAGCTGCCTAAATTATTTCTGAACTTTCAGTTGGAATATATTCCCCAACCAAAACAATTGTGTAACACAGATGTTACCTTTTGCCCCATAGAGGTGTACCTTTCAGTTATGGCTGAAGTAATCACTGGGTAACTTCTAAGATAGATTCACTGGGTAGAATTTTTCATATGCATCTGTTTGAATATTAATTAGGTTGTTAGGTTTATTATTATTATTATTATTATTATTGCATTTGTCAAACAGACTTTCTGGATGACTGTCCTATCTGTTCGCTTACAGTCTTGCCTAAGGCATGTTGGCTTGACAGCTCTTTCCTTAGAATTTGGAGTGTATTTGTTGTATTCAGCTATTGTTGCTAAAATGTTTAATTCTGTAGTGTAAATGCACTGGAAGGCTATGACAGATGCATAGTTTTATATTAGAAATATTTAAATTTCAGTCTTTATGAATGCATGTTATGTGCAACTGAAGATTATAAAATTATACCTTGTTCTGTTTCATTTTCTCTTGACAGTGCTCATGTATTTTCTTCCTCTCTCATTAGTCTCAGGTTTTGCATCAGAATGGCATGTTCACATTTCAAAAATTTTTCACCAGAGACTTGCATCTTTTTCCAGGATGCTGGTATCTTACCAGAAACTTGTCTGTAGCTCCAGAGAGTGTGTGAGCTAAGACAGCCCATTACAGTTTAAATCTTTCCAAGGTCCATCCATGTTCCTCACTGAAGAACCATGTGATGATGAAGTATTTTGAGGTTAGTGTGAAACTTTAAGGTTGATTTTTTTTCTTTCTTTCTTTTTTTTTTCTTCTGACAAATACCAGGTCCAGATTTGTACAGCCTATCTGCCTCTCAGAAATCTGGCTCAGCTCATCATGTCTGTCTTTTTTTCTGTTATCACAGGTGTAAGAGTATAGGGACTGATTTTTATCATGCAAGATATGATGGAGCGTATCATGTGAATTATGGTAGTATTATGTTGCTTCTCCAAATAAGTGTGCTTTGATGGATAGACTTGAGAAACAGTGATAGAAGCTTCCTGTGGAACACAAGAGGAAAGAAGTACTTAACTAAGTGCCCAAGTCAACAGCGTAATAAAAAAAGAGGCACTTCCATTTCCTTTTCATTTCATTTCCATTTCCATTTCAAATTATCTTTATAAAAGTGAATTCCAAGCTCTGAACAAATGGAGTTTGTGTAGTAAGTGTCACACTGACATTTTGTGCTGTCCATAATGAGATGAAGCCACAGCTTATAGCATTAGCTACATCTACCTGTCCTGTGTTTCGTCTAAATCTACCTGTCCTGAAGTGTCTTATTGTGAGTCTTTTTTCATGTGGGAAAGGAAATCAGTCTTAATTTTGATACTGTGGGTAGGCTGCCTGTTCTTTCACGTGCATATTGATTGTAAAGAACTCTTATCGGGTTTGCCATGGGTGTGGCCATGGATGATGTTTCTAGAAGGTGTAACATCTGTGGGATGGAAGGGCTTCACCGCCTTGCCTGTGGCAGTAGTGAGGCGGTTACGTTAGTGGTTGATCAGTGTGCACTGTGCATGACACTTTTCCATATCCCTGATCAAAACTTGGTCATTTAGCCAGAATCATTTTTAAGCTGCATAAGTAAGAACGTTTCTGCAGTGTGCATTTTTAAGTTCTCTTCTAATGGACGGTTACTTTGTCCTTTGCTAGGCCTTTCTATTTTAATGGTTGCAGAGGTTAATTGGATGCCTTGTGTTCAGATTTTAATGTTACCTTTATATGGCTGCAGAAAGTGGCTTAGTGATACAACCCTTATATTTGTAAGGCTGAGGATCCTTGGAAGTGTAGGTCAGTTGCAGTATATTAAGGCTCTTCTTCACTCAGAGCCACTAAAATTTTAACATTTTTCACGTTTGTATGCGAATAGTCATATATTGTTAATTGCACAACTTCCAGGTTCCCCCCAAAGCCTTGTTATGATGAGCTACTGAGCTGAAAGTAAGAACCTGTGTCCCCATCTTGGGCTCTGTTCCAGGAGCGCTTAGGTACGCAGGGACAGATGCTCCTTCCTCGTACTGTCTGCTGCTTACTTGCAGATGTTACTCAGTTCCTTTAAGTCACAGCACTGGGATGCCAGCAATCCTGATACCTGAGATACTGCTTCATTTCTCCCATAAAGAAATCTGATTTGGCAGGGTATTTTTATTATTTGACTGGAACTTTTTAAGACACCTTAACTTTATGTTTTTCGGCTTTCTGTAAAATACTTCATACGCTGTAAATGAAGATGTATCATCTCAGAATCACGAGTCACATGTTTAATTGCAAATGACTTGAGCTTACTGCATTTTGGTGTCATTCTATGATGTCCTCACCCAAGAAACAGCACATGATTATTTGTAAGTTTGCCATATCTAGGAGGAAATTTGATAAGGCTTTCAGAATCTGCGTTGTAAGGCCAGTAATTGCTGTGATCCAATAAGGGAGCCCTCTGTGGTGGCATCACTCGAGAGAGTAAGCGTGGTGTGACTGTTGCTGGCTTCTCGGATCATGCTGTCTAATGAAAGATTAATGAGGAGATGATGCTTTGTAACAAACATCTAATACTGCCACCAGGTCACAAGTTTGATTTGAACCAATCAATGTAATTCATTCTCCTAAAGGTAGCTAATGATAGCATGTTTATGAGAAATGAAATGGCCTGCAATCTAAGACAGCCTGCTTGTTCTTACTGTGTCAGCTTTAAAGAAACAGTATCAATTTTATAGTGTCATCTAAACCTTGGGAATAAAGTTTAAATTCTGAGGGAAAATGTTAGGAAAACTTTTTAAAAAAATGAAATTCGGGAAAACTGAACTAAGGGGATCCTTATATTAAAAATAAATTAGAATTAAATCTCAATGAAACATAAGGCAGAGGGGGAAGAAAAAAAGTTTCTTTCTCAGAGTTAATAGTGTCTGAAAGAGAAAAGAAAGCTTGATTTTTACCTTGGGGTTTAAGGATCAGATGTACATTAATGTCTGTGTTCTTAATCTTAAGAGCAAGTCACTTGCCTCTGAAAAGCAGGGGGTCAAGTCCTACTGTCATACTGACATACTGACCCATCTGAGGAGAGAGGGAAAGAAACTGGACTGTCATTCTTCTCCTCTTCTTTTACTGACAGAGGGCCAGATAAGTTTTTGATGTAACCTAGATGACTCTTCTGGTTTTTTAGTTATACTAGCTATATTAATTCCTGAAAGCAAGTATAGGACGCAGAGGAGGATATGTATTCAGCTATTTCCCTCAGAGATAATCCTATGCGAGACTGATCAGTCAGAGAATTAGAGGGCAGAATGAGGAAACACAAGGCAAGGGTTTCTTCTGACCTTCGTGCTAAAACCTTTGAGCTAGATCTTGCTTTCTTGCTTCTAAGTAATATTGTGCTGTGAAAGTGTTGGCAATGAGTTACTGTAGCTGCACATGGAATGAGATACCGTAAAATATGAATAATGGAGCTTGACTTTTGAGCTCTCGACTATGAGATTTTCATTTTCCAAACTGCAGAGTGGGAACTTGTACTCTTTTTTTCTTTTTTTATTTTTTTTAAAAGAGAAAAGTTTAAATTACCTAATGAAAGATTCTAATTTTCATGGCAAAGTAGTATTGCTGTCCTCTAGGTATATATAGGACCATACTGACCTGGCTCCAGTTACTTAGATACAAAATATTTTAAAAAATCATGCCAATTTGTTTCCCAAATGAAAATAGTATTTGCTGAATATTTAGGATACCTGCCTGTGTTATACTTTCTGTCTAGATTGGTAATATCATAAACCTTGTAAATGTTAGCATTATTTCTATTAACAATGTTACATTCCTAGTACCTATAACAAATTGAAATTGTCATTAAAATATCGATTTGTCATTGAAATACCAATACAGATCTAGAAAAGACATTAAAAGCCAGGAGAATTTTCATGCTAACATCATTTTCCAGAAGCACAGGTGCACCAAAACACTCCCTTGCAGTGAGTAAGCAGTCTGGTGAGTAAGCCATTTCTAAAGCACTGAATAGCAATTCTAATAGCAATTTCAGACTTGTATTTTGCCATTTCTACACAGTTGTAAGAAAAGTTGTCATTGGATTACATTTCTCGATGTTTAGCTTTCTACTTTTCATTGTACAGTAGGGGTGAGAACGAATTAATCAGCCTTAGCTGCAATTTGAGCATCTGTGCTTCCGTCACTGAAGCAGTATCTTTTTATTTGATTTCTTCCCCGCTGTATTGATTGCATTTTCCTTGCAGACTGCACTGTGATCAATTGCTATTGTATTTCTTGGATTAACTTGGATTTCTTATCTTTTCTATTTCCATTTCTTGTTTTTTTCTGTTCCAGTAAGTGCTTTAAAGTTTTAAATGTTTAAATAGAACCTCTTTTCCATAAAGCTTGGAATTTGCCAGGATCTCTTCCTAGAAGAGGAGCATGATCTAATGGTCAACACATAGCTGAGAGATGGACATTGCTGTGTTCTTATTCTAGTTGATTTACTTTTGTGGCCTTAGGCAAGTCTCTAACTACCTACCAGGAGAGCTATGAGGATTAATTGAACAGGCAAAGTGCCATGTAATCCTTGACATTATGTCTGAATTCAAGACTACTACATGTTTACTGCCAACCTTGAAAACAAAGTCTGTGATGTTAGTGGGGGAAATCCTATTTTTTCAGTGATCTTGCCTGAAGAATGATAATAAGATTACTGATTCCAGCAATACGAGTTCGTAATTGCATAGACTTTCTTTTCATGATGAAATCAAACGCTGTCATTTCTGTTTCTCCTTGGTAACTGATATTTCTGCTAAATTTTCCTGTAATTCTTAGTGAATAATGGAATTTTATCTGTATTTGTTTAGGATCCATGTTGAAATACATTTTAGAGTTTCTGTTTTCCATGCTCCTGGAATAGAAGGTGGGGAAAAAGAGATATTGGAAGAACAATTTGCTAAAACTGCTGTCTAGAGAAACATAGTAGTACATAATGCTGGTAATTTTAAATTGTAATTATTTACACATGAAGTATGTTGAAAAGGAAATATTCAAAGTAGTGAATTTTGTCACCTTGTTAATAGTTCGATCAGACTTTTCTTTCATAACAGACATTTTATCTACTTCTTCAGCATTTATCTTTTTATCACTGTGTTGTCTGGGAGCTCGTGTCAGACTTCTCTGTAATTGCTCTATTTTGATTTAATTTTTCTTGAATATTGAATATGAGTGAAAAGACCTTGTATGTAGTATGTTTCACTCAGACTAGCACTTTGTATCCTGAAAATATTTCTCTATCTTTCCTGGCAACATCTCACCCAGAATATCTTAGTGTTATCTGTGCCACACCACAGTGATTGCTCATAGTCATTCCCTGATGCACTAATACACCCTCTTCTTTCTCATCATTTGTTATTTCCAGCTTGTCACAGGAATTCTGACTCCTATATGTATGACCATGCACTTCATCTAATTTCATTCTGTTTCTGTTATTGCAGAGTTACCCGTTCTCCTTTGGTGTGGAATACAGTCTGTCTTTGTACTAACAGCTTATCACTTAATTGCTATGCCAAGGTCACAAGGGAAAACATAACATTAAGTATGTCCAAAGATAACTTGAGAAACTACCCTAACAGTTTCTCTCCAGCCTGATACTTTCAATTGTCTTCTCTTTAGCCAGTGCTATAGAAATAGAAGGGCATATATTCCAATTTTTTTCTGTTAAGTTTATACATGGATCTTAGATTGTATAAATCATACTGACATGTAAAAATGTATCCCCCAACAGTGATCAGAGAAGTCTCAAAGAGGTTCCAGACATTCTTCAGGTATCTGCAAAGCAGCTCCACTCAGACCACTGTGCCAGCACTGAAATTTCCAAAAGAAGGTATCCCCGCAGTTGTTACTTGCTCTGACTCTGTCCCCCTTGTAGCCAGGGCTGTGCTTTGGAGCTACCAGTGGTGGCATGTGTTTTTGAGCATCTTTTACCAGCAGAACAAGCCAGTGTTTGTCAGTAACTGGAATTCGAGTTGTGGGATCCATATGCACATGCTCTTTATTCAGTCAAGTCTTGAATACTGCCAAGGATGGAGACTACACAACCTCTTTGGACAGCCTGCTCCAGTGCTTGGCTGGTGAAAGAGTTTCTCCTTACGTCAAATTGCAGCCTTTCTTGTTCAGATTTGTCCTTTTGTGTCTCATCCTTCTGCCATGCAGTGTTAAGAAGAGCCTGGCTCCATCTTCTTGCTAAGCTCCTCACAGGAACGGAAAAGCTGCCATTAGGTCCTCCCAAAGCCACCTCTTCTCCAGGCTGAACAACCCCACTTCCCTCAGTGTCTTCTCATCCAGCCTTTGCTCTAGCCCCCTGACCATCTTGGTGGCCCTTCAGTGAACTCTGGTTTACTCTGGCCCAAACCTGGGTGCAGTATTCTCAATGCAGTTTAGAAGCATGCTGAGTGAAGGGAGATAATCACTTCTAATGATCTGCTGGCTATGTGCCTGATTGTTCAGCCCAGGATGATGATGTCCTCCTTTGCTGCCAGGACACACTGCTGGCTCATGTTGTTGCTGCTGATGTCCCCAGCTGCCCAGCCAGTTGGTCTCCAGCCCGTACTGCTGCATGGGGTTTTTCCTTCCCAAGTGCAAGACTTCCATTTGTCCTTGTTGAATTTCATAATTTTGTATCAGCCCAACCCTCTAGCGTGTCTGGGGGCCTTTGAATGGGGGCCCTGCTCTTGAGCATATTTTACAGGTCTGCCCAGTTTGGTGTCCTCTGGAAACTTGGTGAGAACACACTTCATTGCCTCCTCCAGGTCGCCGGTAGATTTAAAACAGAACAGGTCCCGATAAAGGTCTGTGCTATACTCCACTTGTTACAAGCCTCCAGACTGAGGACAGCCCATTAACCACTACCTTCTGAAAACAGCTATCAAACCAGTTTTTTACCCATTATGTCAATTCATCAGTATCACTTTTTTCTGGTAATTCAGTTATTGCATTAAGTAACATTTTATCATAGAAATGCATTTAAGCCATGATAGTGAGGGACCAGGATAGTCTGGAAAAGCTGCGGGTAATACTACTGCTTTTAAATCTGAACTGATTTCATTTATTTTTAGCTGATCCTGAGCTAAGAAGTGTCTGAAACTGGCTGCTCAGTGGAATGTAGTATAGAGGAACCCAGGCTGGTGCATTATAATGATTTGTAATGATACCTTAAATCTAGTGAGATTCATTAACCCAGGTGAAGAGCTGTGTGAACCATGTTACTTCTGAACTCAGGCTTGCCTGGGAATCATTATAGTCATATTTGTGTGCTGTTGCTTAGGCATGGTGCACTTCAGGTAGCATGGGCATTACTATTTTAAGTTTCTCTGCACCTGTGTCCTGATTTATCTGCAAAGAAGGTGGCCCATCTGGAAACGGAGTTATTGATGATGGGCTGAAAATGGGGTCTCTTAGTAACTAGGTAGTTGAATCTGAGCATATGTCTTTATTCATATTTTCTAAGGCAGCCTCCTGCTTGTATTTTGCATCTGACTTGGCAAATACAAATTAAGTCATTTGGTAAGCTTGTTAACGGATAACGTTCACAAATTAAGCAAATGTTTAAATGATCCTATTTACCTTTGTATTGTAGACTAAACAGTGAAGCAAGAACCCCTTTAAAAGCTAGGCCTGGAACATTTTGGTCTTGATTTTGCTTCAGTTGAAACTTTTGGAAAACTTGCCACTAATGTTGATGGAAATAATGTGGGGCATGTTTATAGAATAAAGGCATTATGTTGGCTGATAGTGGTGCAATGTGTGTGAATAAAAGTGGTTTATCTCACTAAATGTTAAGAGGTTTGCCTGAAATCATTTTCAATATCCTTTCTTGTTCTCTATACAGTAAAATATGTAATTAGGATGCATGTTATACAGCAAACTCAGTTTGAAAAATTGATTTTTTTAAAGCTTAAAAGAGGCAGTGACTGAAGTCCTGCCAGGCTCTATTGAATACTCACATGTATTATGTTGTAAACATAATATGATTATACTGTATGTTGTCATAATAATTGGCAGTGGTATTGGAGTCGGTCATTGAGTGCTTTGTTCATGTGGTAATAGATGACAAGGGCTACAACATTTATTGGCAGCACACTTGTTTTCCTTTCTGTTTTTCTTAGTAAATTGGTTTCAAAATAGTTTTGTGGTTTTTTTTTTTAAACCGACTGTCTTAGGATCCAGATGGCTTTATCTCTTTTTAATGAGATTTGGGACATTCTCCTTTAAAGTGGTGTTCACTCAGTGCTGCTGCAAAGGCCACATTCTTCACTTTTCTTAAAGCATGGCACTGTGGCAGCAGAGATAGGGAAGACTTAGTAATGGTCAACAGCACGAAGGGGTGGATTAGGTGAGATTCATTAGGATCCAGGGCTGAAAAGGCAGCATGAGTCAGGAGAGAACATAAAAACTGAGTCTGGAGGCCAGTGAATAATTTTAGGTTATTGCATAGGAACAGCTTATCCATTGGTCTCCATAGGCTTGATTCTGTAATCCTAACTCATGCAAGCCGTGGGTTCCGGTGGGCTGTCATGGGACAGGAGCTATTCCTTGTGAGTAAGCATGGCAAAACTGCTCTGTTCATTTGCAAAGGTCCTGAAGGGGCAGCCAGGATGGATAACAATTGGGAAAGGGGCATTTTTCCTGCTGAAACTTCAAGACATTTGTTAGTTAGTTGCTGGAGTTTTGCAGGACAAGACCCTCTTAAAATTGTCTCTTTTAAGATCCAGACCATATGTATGGCAGGGTTCTGCAGGATCATGAAAGACAATTTGTGGTGGCTTGGGGCATTCGCTGTAGGCATGCATTTCAGTTTTGATGGAGCAATTTTCACATAATACAAGTTTAACAGCTGACAAAAGTTTGCCTGTACCAGCTTTTCATCTTCCCTCAAATCCAGACTGCAAGCCTCAGCTACGTACCTTCAGATTCCTGTGAAATCAGCACCAATGCACGCCCTGTGCGTCACCATTCTTTTACCTTGACGTATATCCTTCACTTTTTTGCCAGTTTGAGTCAGCGCTCTCTGATTTCAGTTGCACATGATATAGCCCTGTCCTTGTGTCAGTAATCTTCCATTTCATTTCACGTTTTGTACCACTCTCCATCTCAAAGTCAAGTTGTGTCTGTTTTCATTCTTGATGTTATTCTTCAGTGGCCGATAGTTTTTCAGTAGTCTGCTTTGGATTACTGCCTGCAGAATATGCCACCTGCATCTGTCTCTAGTTCTGCCAGCAGAACAGGAGTTGCAACATAATCAGTTCTACAAGAATGTGTTTTCTTACAAAGCAGACGTAGTTTTATTCTGTTCTGCACTGACATAGACACTTTGGCTTTTTGTTGACCACACAGGTTTTCTGAATTTGCCCAAGTAGTTATATAGAAGGGGGTGGTATTCGGCTGCCGATGCCTTTGTCACTAGTCAGCGTTTAGAAACGCTGTATATCTGTGAGTGAAGAACAGAACAGCACCCTTAGTTGAATCTTCAGAGGGAAATGGAAATTGGTAGAATACTTACCCAAAGATATATTTATTGTGGCCTCTATCACTTCTTTTCCCTTCGAGATGTGTGATCTGTGTGATACGGTGCTGCTCAAACAACAGAGGGGGATTTAGCCCAGTACTGAGTCACTGGGAAAAACGGCATTGATTTGAACCACTAATAGAATTTGGAGTAATATCTTAGTTCTTTAGGGGCCTCCTGTCCAGAGGATGGCCTTCTATAAGTGCATTTAGTTTGTGGGCATCTTTTAAAAATCACCACTCAAGATGGTTTAGTAATTCAAGATTATGTTGAAAAACAAATTAAATAGTTATTAAATATAATATCTCAACAATTTCCACTTAGTCCAAAAATTATCATTGTAATTTTTTTTCAACATTATAAGGTTTTTATTTACCTACCAGGATATTGTCTGGTATCTGATGAAATTGCTGTGGTTTTTCCTCACCAAGATGTGGTGAGGCGTGTGGGGGTGTGTATTCTATTCTCAACTCATGTATAATCATTGCAAACTGCAGATGTTCCAAGTGTTTTTCTCAATATTCTGATTGATAATTATGTGGCTAATCAGCGTTTTAAAACAAAATTTGCACATAAAGAATCTGTTCATCCAATGGGGCCATGCTAACAGGTTCTCTTCCTGCACATGTGCTCTGCACAGTAAGATGTGTTACCTGCCCGGGATCAAAACAGAATCAGAGCAGGAGAGTTTCTGTAGCATACAAAGTAGTTGAAAATTGTTTTTCAAAAGTGCTATGAATTTTTCTTGGTGTACTTTATACCCTGTGAGAGGAAATCTATTCATGCAACAGTGCCCACTGGGGACTGATTTAGTTTGTACTTTAACCATGTAAAAAAAAAATCCCGATGTCTCCACAGTCTTTTGTGACTTTTGTCCACTCTGCTGCTTTAGCAGTCAAGCTTTTTAGAACATGAGGAATCTTGAAGGCACGGCTGTACTTAGCCACACTTTCTCTGTAGGAGAATCTGATAGAAAGTTCTCCCGTGCTAGAGCCAGTAACCAGAAGTTGGGGCTGTTTATATCCTCTACACTGGAAAATTCAGAAGAGGGTAGATTTGACATTCCTGAGATTCTAAGGTAATATGTTTGAAGGCACACGACAACCTAGCCTTGGGAAAATACCCTTTCCAAATGTTTACAGCTTTTTTGTACCTTGTACCAAAGAAGGAAAGGAGCATACAGACACAGATTTTCCTTGATGAGTCATTTTATTCCTTACAATTCTCCCTTTGATAAAATTATTTGCAAAGAGGCTTAAAGCTGTTTTCTTCAAAGTGACACCATTTATTAGAAAACTGAAAGATCATGAGTTAATTTCTGCATCTTGAACATTGATAAAGATAGACCTACCTTGTTTTGGAGGCAATTCAAAGGGCAGATGCACTTTGTAAGCATGAGTGCTGCACCACTTTGCAGTCATGCTAAACTCTTTGTACTTCATAGCACACTACCCCATCAACAAGTACTGTGGAAAATGTTGGCTGTCATCCTTTAAACAGTACAGTTTGTGCATTTCTCTTGATCATCTGTCCCAGAGCAAAGTTCAGTATGTTGAGGAAGTATTGTTTAAGTGCAACTGATCTAAAAATACATCAAAAGGAAAACTACTGTATATGAACAAATTACAGAGAGGCTTTATATAGGCTTGTTGATGTCTGTAAATACATAAAACGAGGAAGCAGAAGCTTATGACATAGTTATTTTTGGAAAAGTGGAAGATGTGACTGTCATTGTTATACCATGCACAGAGCCAAGTAGTTGCTCCTCCAGAAATTGTAAGTGGAATTAAGAACCCCCAAATTAGAAAATTAGGAGTATTTCCATAGTGCTAGGAACTCTCTACTGCAAATCTTGCCTCTGCAAATCAGTGACATATCACATATTAATGTCAACGGAATCAGGCTTAGGATTTTTGCTTTCTGCTCCTCCCTGCCTTTTCTTTAAACCCCTTTTCCTTGCCAGGGAATACCTGCTCTGATGATAAGCCTGAGGATCTGAGAAACTTTGGTGATTTCTGACAGATCTCAACAGAGTATTCCTGAATTAGTGAAGTGGTGTCAGCTCACTTCAGAAGAGAGAATAAAATGTTTACTGTAAGCACGGGGGGGGGGGGGGGGGGGGGGGTGAAGCTAGAAGGAACTATGAATTCAGTTTTTTGCTCTCTGTATTGTAGGTCATAATTACCCAGTTACCTCTGTATAGAATATTTTGTGTTTAACTGCAGTAGTAAGCATGCTGAGACATGACACTCAAAAAGGTATCTGGACGTGAGGACCTCAAGAACTAAAGATGCCATTGAGAATTCCTGTAGTAGTTTGAGTAATAAATAACTTGTTTAATATGACGTGTTTCCTACCTGAACTTACAGTTACAGCTGGCTTAGTTTATTAAGTGATTCAAATTGTTCTACATTACTATCTTCAGCTTTCATCCTCACAATTTTATTAATCTCAGAAATCTTATTATCATGGATGTATATGTTTATTTCCAAGTCACTGATGGATGATGGTTATTTCCAAATCACAAAAGCCCTGAAGTTTATCTTACAAGTCTCCATTCATTATTACTTTGTTAGATTTTTCAGTTTACAGTCCATTTAACACATTTTATTGATAGTGTTTTGCTAATTTTCATAATGAGAATGTCATACACTATTAAGTCAACTGCTCTCCACAAATATGTTGCAGATATACAGCTACTTTCATAAGCCAAGTAAATGTCTGTCTCACCAAACAGTTCAATAACTTTATTTTACAAGATCTATTTGCCAAAAACCTGAGTTGACTGATATTAATTATATGCCGGTACTTTAATTCTTTATTAATTTTGTAACAGCTTTATTACCTGGAAGTAACGTCAGACTTAACTGTCCATTAGCTCTCTGAGTCATCTTGCTGGCCTTTGTTATTATTGGCACAACATTAGCACTTTTCCAGTCAAATGGAATTTCCCTGGAATGTTTTAATTTATTAAAATAAACATGGTTAGTTTTCAGGTCTTCTTGGTCTTAGTTCTTAGGTGTGGGTTAGATGGATTGGTTGATTTTAAAATGTTTATTTCTAGTACCTGTTGTATAACATCCTGCTTGCTTCCTAAGGGACTGGAAAATAGTTCGACATCATCATGTGACATAAGAACATCTGTCTAAATATGGAACAGAAGTGTTTCTAAAAATTTTTGTGTGCCCTGAATCACTATTAAAAGGTTTATCATTTCTATCTGGCAAAGGGTTAACTGCTAGGACTGTTGTAGTCTTGGCATTTTAATTTTTTTTTTAATTCTTCATGTTACATTGGTCTTATCAGTTGTGGACTTTCTGCTGATGTTTGTAGCTTACTTTATTGATTTCCCCCCCCACCCCACCCTTTGTAACTCATAATTCATATGGATTATTACTGTTTCTCTTCATTGATAATATAGTACTTTTCTATTATGAACTACTGATTACACTTGAGTAGTGAAAAATGATACATTTTTAGCCAAAATTACCCTCTCCTTGACTGTGGACTTACAAATTCTTGGCCATCCTAAGATTTCTTCTTAAGGAAATTCTCACTTTTATTTCAGTCATCATTTTAATTACTCTGCTAGGAGACCAAAGTTGCAAATTACTGACAACTGTAACACAGGTACCTCACTCACAGCTTTATGCCCTCTCCTACCTCCTACGCATTTTGCCCTCTTACTGTGGGTTGGGTGGTGGTGTGGTATTTTTAGCATTTAAATCAAGGGAGTTATTGCACAACATTCACTAATAATGCATCATTCTTTTGCATTGGTGATAATTTCATGTTCTCTGGCTTATTACCTCTTCCAATCTCAATACATAAGGCCTGAAAAATGTCATCTTTTAATATTCTTTGCTACGCTAATTCAATTTCTTTAGGAACTGTTTGAGCATGTTTTGCATTTGCCTTCTTACCAACTTCCTCAGATGTTACTTCTTTACTCCTGCCTCCTCCAGTTTATCTCCAGATCAGGCAGAAGTAACACTTGCACTGTCTTCTTTCTGAGTTTTTCTAAAAGGTAAGGTTACCATGGCAAGTGGTTTTTCATAAAAAGCCCTGTTAAGTCTTCCTAGCTCATGCGCTTGTTTGTCTGTTATTCATCTGACCATACTTACTGTGAGGATAATGCCATCTGTTCCAGAAGCGATGCTGCAAAAAGGAGATCTCAGATATATTTCATCACAACATTGTTTTCTACACAAAATTTTCACCAGCGGTACACCGCCTATCACAGTAGTATAGCAGCAGAAGCCAAAAGTAAACCCTCTTTTTTTTTTTTTTTTTTTTTTTTTTTTGTCTTAAACAGCAAGCCCTCCTTTTAATTTTGTGCATCTTGTGTCTGTGACTCAGACTCTTGCATATCTGGAGGGTGTGTCAGCTTTTTATTCCAACCTAGTGTGTGTTTTTCTTTCTTGTTTTAGAATACTATGTGGTAAATCCAATGGGATAACGTGAAGGGTGTTGAGGGAGCTACAGCATCCAGGTGATATGCTAGTGATGTGAAAGGCGGCTCTCCAGGAGTACAGCACACTGCATACTTTGCAGCGAGTGTTCAAATTTGGTCAGCATTCAGAAACTAACTATCTGAAGGTGATAAACAAAAAATGTGGCTTGGACGTACCTCCTTGCTTTAGTATTTTAAATCAAATGCCTTCCAAAGACAGGGCCCTTAATGCAATTCTCCCCTCTGACTTCCTGTTTCCTCCCTAAAATAATATAATAGTCACTGTAGGTTCTGCTGTCTGCAGCAGGTACTCTCAGCAAAAACTGTTTCCTTGATACACATATGCTGCAGTTAAACTGTTTTAAAAATTATTTTAGTAATACTTCTGCTTAAACCTGCCAATTAGCACCGACCAGAGAGGAAACTGGAAGTAAGGAATTGTTTCTTTCAGTGCATTTTCCTATCTGAGGACAGAATACTGAGAAGATGATGACCAGAGAGGAAGAGACAGCTGACCTAATTCAACTGCACCTCTTCTTTCATGGGCATGCGGTCTGCTGTGTAACTGAGGAAGGAGAGGAACAGCAAACAAGCAGAATTAGAATGTACAAAGAATTTTAAATGCAGGCTTTTCTTTTACTAATTCCTAGCTGTTTTGTACTCTGCTAAAACGGTCATCATCTTAAACAGATTTCATGTGGTATTTTCTAGTGATAAGAGATTCAAAACCTAATGGTTTCCGAGTGTCACACATTTAACCTGTGGTCTTGGTATGATTTGTCCAGATCATGTTGCTAAAAAAATCTTTAGATCTCATAAGTACATAAGAACATTTACTTCCTTCCTGAATGAAGATCATAGAAGTACTTTCTGTAAAAAAGCCAGTACAGTCCTACTGTAGTAGCAGCGCTCTATTTGACATGATAAATGCAGAAGAAACTAAGAAAGAGTCATAGTGGCTAAGCCACACAGCCTTTCTGAATCTAGACTTGTTTGGATGTTTTGAAAGGGAAAATGAAAATGTCACATGGTTGCTGATTACATAGTGACTGAATTGTTTCAAACTACGTGTTCTTTGGGTGATCGTCTGCAGCTGGGAAATCCCCAGCATGTGACTGGTACAGCTGTGTTTGATAGCGTGATTTAAGCTTTACTGCAGACCTGAGTATTTCATCGCATTACATCTATACCTGTGGGTGTCTGCCTGCTGCAGCATTCAAGTAACTGCCAAATGTTCCCAGTCTTTCAGAATTTGTGTCAGCGTTTGAACATCCCAGCTGCTTGAACTGTGCTAGTCTTTTGCTGATAAAGCAATGGGGAAACACAGTCCCAAGTGCAGTGAAGAAGAGAATTTCTCTTTAAGGGTGAACATAGTAGCTTTAAACCAGCTGCACTTCTGCCACACTGCCAAAGGACATAAATAAATGGTTAGGAAAAAGGGAAGCTTGGACTTCTGCTTTTCTTCAAGCTATTTTTGTGCTTATCCATCCCTATCTTGTTCCTATGTTTCTTTGCCCTGTGGCATCTTGTCAGCGACTGAGATGGTGTGTTGTTTGGGATGGGAGCTCTTTGTTACTTATTGGTACAGTGCCAAGGATAGTTAAGACCCAATCTCTTACGGGATTTGTAAGATATATTTTTTTGTAATACAAATCTGTGATTTCACCTAATAGTTTGTTGGTTGACTCATTTTGACCTACTGCACTGTCTAAAGAAGTGTCAGGCACTGGGTCATGCAAACTGTCACCATATTCATGTGGGAAAAGGGAGATGCTGTACTGTGGCTTTGAAGTAACCCCTTGGAGGGTTGCAGAACAGCTCTCTAGCTACATGGTTGGAAATCTGGGTCATTAACAATTGCAAAGCATCACTGTGGTAACTTCACCTGGTTAGTAGTCAACTGTTTTCACGATTCTGCTGCTCCTTGGAGATTGTCTAACACACTGTGAGCTCCACTGTCTCTCCCAGATGCAAACTCATAGTGCAGCCTGGTAGCAGGCAGCAAGCTCCGTGACATTCCAAGAAATTCTCTCTTCTGGGTTTTAGGGGTGCCAGTTATATGGTCCCTAGAATACTATGATCTCTGACCAGAGCGAGCTACAAAGAAATTACTCATCTGATTTAGAAAGAAAAAAAACAACAACAGTGAAGCACCAGCTTACAATGTCTTTTATATTGTGAGAAAAATGCCTGGTTTTCACTGTTTGCAAAATATTTGCAGGGTGGTGTTCCTTGAAAATACATTTAGCCTTTGCTTCTCAGATTTATCATATGCTTATTTTATATGTATGTTATCCTGGTAGATTCCAGTGGAGCTCTGATCTTTCTTCCCTATCCCAGCTCTGCTGGTTGGAGTTTGGATTATAATGGTGCTGCTTCAATCTTCCTGTCAAATCTTTACATAACATTTAAAATACATTTTCCTCTTGATGTGTATCACCTTATGTTTCTAGAGACCAAGTAGGGCTTTTCCTTTGATAATTAATTGTTTCTAAATGCCTAATGGGGTGAGCTATTGCTAGTAGGTGCTTGAGAGAATTTTGGTGTTGTGTTTAATTTTTGCCTGCAATTTATCACATGTTGTAGTGAAGAGATCTGTGGTGCAATACTGTGGCGTGTTAACCTTACCTTCCCTAATTCAAAGCATAAACTGTGTTGACCAAATCTAACATTTGTGCTCAGGGTTGTTTGTTACCAGCTTTGCATTGTAAGTGACGGCAAGAAAAGTTAGTTGTATAAATAAGTGTCACTTTTTAAGTACAGAACTAGATTCTCTATCTGCAGGGTTGGTACATTATTTATATGATGTTGTTTCCTTTTATAATATTTTTTTTTAAATTATGCCTTTGTGAAGCCTCTAGGACCTAGAGTTTTAGGTATTCTAGGTATTCGCGACCTTCACTCATTTCGTAACAAAGAGCAACCTATGCCTTAGGTGGTACAGTTAATTAGTCAAAGGATAGCAAGAGAGGACACAAATGTTTGATAGAGCACGTAGTAAGGATTAGAACAACAGCAAAAAAAATCATGAGATGAGCTATTATTATTCCCCCAGTTTGTTGGTTCCTGATTTCCATATGTTATATATATTTCTGTGTATTGTGTTTGAGGAAGTAGTCAGATGAAAGGTCACAACTGTTTTATGAAAGTGGGTGAATCATATACTGATGCACTATGTATAGGCAGTGTATGCTTAATGCATTTGGACTGTCCATTCCTTCATTAGCTTGCCATCTGTTCTACTGTGGGAACCTGACTTACAGGGGATGAATTGGGCAGAAAATTGGTTAAATAGCAATGTTGTTGCAATATAGCTTTATGGACTTGAATGGGAAATTATATAGGTCATGTAAATTGCATACTCATTACAAATTTAGGCCGCATCCCCAAAATCTGTGATAGGGAATTCAGATGAGTAGGTATTTGCTTGACAAATGCAGGGTGCAGGGAGCATGCCCATCGCTTTGGTCATGAGGTGGAGAATGTGCTCCCTTCACAGACCTTGTGATCATATGCAAGTGTCGTAGCTTAAGGACATGTTGCCTCCCCAGATGAACGTTAAAATACAGTGAAGTTGAGGTTGAGGGCAGGGTCTCTGGGATAGCTCAGGGGACCCAGAGCAGCCGTTTTGCTCTTGCTTTCCAATTATTGGCACTGGAGGTGGGAAAACTCCCACAGCTGGAGCTTGAGGAGGACCAAGAAGGAAAATCATGTGGCACAGATGAAAATGTGGAGTAAAATAATCACCAAAGATTGTAGTCAGGATGGTGGAAGAGTCCAGGTTAGTTTTGTTTTTTTCTTTAAGGTTGTCCAGGGCAAAGTTGACACATTGTTAAATGCCACATCTGCTCAGTCATTTGGCTAATGTGCCTGCTTCTTTGTTACCACCAAATTATGTAACGTGGGATTTAGCCAGCCTCACATGCTTCACCACTGTGGTAGATCACTTGACAGTATGAGGAACATAATATGATAATTAGGGAATCTTGTCTTTCTTCTTCCCCCCCCCCCCCCCCCCCCTTCCCGAATAGACAGTTTTAGCTTGTGGGAAGGTATCATGCTAGCAGTTCTGGGAAGCAACACTTTCTCTTTATCCTCTGAACAGAAACCATACCTACGGTTACACGGCAGATTTTTCTCATGCTGGCATGACTGTTCTCACATGGAAATGCAACCTTTAGGGCTGAAAAAGCAGATCAGGGCAGCCCATTGTTACTACACCTTCTTGCTAAGGCTAGCAAAACTTTAAAACAGAAGGATTCCCTGTAACTTCAGCCAGAGCAGACAAGAGTCCAGGTTATCAATACTGATGCAAACGTGAAGCCCCATCTGCTAAAGGTACTATCTTTTACTTGAGACAAGGAACATCATTCTCGTAAGTCATATAGTACGAAACTTTAAAACTGGCTAATACAGCCCCAGGCACAACTGTGATGTAGGAAGGGGTCTGCATGTGCATTAAGCAATCCCGTGGCTACATCACTACGGACTGAAGTAGAGGGAAACAGTCCTGTTAGCAATACTGGTAAATCTGCTGTAAAGTACGTGGAAACCCAATCCACATTTAGGATCCTGTCTAGGAAAGTATGACTGAACTTCTGTGTAGTACTCAGCAACTGAAAGCTAAGCAATTTCATTGATACATTTCTGGACTGAGGCCTTGGGTTTCTTCTAATGACAAGTATAATTGCAGCTTCTCTGCTCTGACCTTTAGTTGGCTTAATGTAGGCATCCAAGCTTGAAAGTTATACATTGTACAAAGGGAGTTCAAGTTTGGTTTTCTCTTACTACACCTACAAGTGGAATGCCAGTCTGATGTGCTCAGAAATGAAAATAAACACTGAGCAGAACAAGTAGAAGCACTGTTGGACACAAGGGTTCAGTATAACTTGGGCACCATAACTTCATTCTTATAATGCCATCTTGAAGATTTTTTTACAGCAGAAATAAATCTAAATAAATTATTTTTCAGCCTTTCCTCTTCACAAATTTCGTAACGTTTACAGTGCATGCCTTTGGAATTACCCTACAACATACTTACTGACTATTGCTTCATTCCAGCAGCCACTGTGTTTTCTGCAGTTAAAAGGAGGTTTTAAAACCTGATTTGGAATATGAACTAACAAAACTGGGAGAGAGAGAGAGCATCTTGTAAAGTGTCTGTAATTACTTACCTTCAAATATGAGGGCATTATCGAATACAGGATCTTAAAAGTGATTTTATTCCCTCTTGACAGGCATGGAGCTTATCTCTTTTTGAGATCAAAACTTATAATATTCAAGGGGAAAAAATCAGGACTACTGATTCCCCTTTAATTTGTTTTTACAATTATTTGTATAAATTCTCTTCTTCTGTGACCAGTTTAAGCTGTTTGTTTCATATGCAATTGTATCCAAGGGCAAGATGCAGCTGGGTTAAAGATACGTGTTTGTGTATGTGCTTGAATATTCCATTGTTAACTAGTGAGGTGGTTTCCTGGAATCAGGAGGTTTTACTGATGTCCTTTATTTTATGTAATTTGATGTTGAAGAAATTACATTGTATTTTAAAAGATAGTCAAGCATGTCAGCAATTCTGGAAAAAAAAAAGTAAGCGTAGGCTTCTTGGATATTTGAACAATTTGCACTAATGGGCAATACTAAATAGTCTGGGGGGGAACACATACAAAGAAGAAAAGGAGCTGAGTTTGGGAACTAAAACAGAAAAACCACAGAGTGAATAGGAAGCATATTTTGGATAAGAGTAAAGAAAAGCTGAGCAAGAGCTCTTGGGGCAGCACCCTGCTTGACCAGCTGGGGGCACTTCTGGCTATCTCGTTTGTTTAATTCTTGAACAGCTGGGAAAGATCTGACCCTGTAAAAGGGGCTTGTTAGTTTCATCTTGAAAGTATAGCTGGTAAATTGGAGAGGGAGGGGAGAAAAACCACGACTAAAGTCAGTTTTTGTTTCTGCCTTCTCTGTGGGAGGTTTCTACCCCTTCAGCTAGATTGCAAGTACTCAAATAGGTCGGGTACCTGCATTTGTCACAGCTGAGAGGCTGAAACTGCGGTGAGGAGCACAGCCTGGAAACAATGTCAGGTCTCCTAAAAATGGTCTGGCATTGATGAAAGTTTCTGTGCTCTCAGCGGCAGAGGTGCTACAGGAAAGTCTCAGTCCTCCCCTGGCTCCTTCCCCCTGTGCCCCCATTATGGCAAAGGCTAATCCAGCAACCTTTGCAGCTGTCCCATAACTGATGGGGTAGAAAGTCCAGTGAGCAAGGTGGAAGTGGGTAACAGGCATGAGAGGATGGAGGAATGCCTTGAAATTACAAATTAATACTAGTTATTAAAATGACCAGTTAAAAATAATTATTATTTGTAAGCTTGATAATAATTAAACCAGTTACTATCTGAGAGTTAAATCCTATACGAGTATCTTCTAACTGGAAAGACCACCTGAGTGTGTCTAGGTGCTCAGGTTAAAATGTTAAGAGCTGTATAGTTCAGCTGGTGCCGAAGCCAAATGTGCTTCAGCAGCGGTTAATGCTCAGGTTCTGCCTCCAGCAGAGCTCTGGTTTCCCAGACGCTTCTTTCTCACAGTAGTGTCATCCTCTTGCTGTTCATTCTTGCTTGCTGCCCACCTCTACCTACATAGCCGCTCATGTCAGTGTAATGGTTTGCATGACTGCGCAGTGAATTAGATCAGGAAACTAATTCCGTTTTTAAATATTTTTTTTTTTTTTGGGGGGGGGGGGGGGGGTAGGGGAGGGTTATTTTCTTCAATGCAGTTCAATGTGTGCCCGTACCAGCAGTTGTCCTGGCACAAATAAGGTTGTGGTGCACGGTGGGAGTAAGTGGGAGGGAACAAGGTCTTAAAGCCAGCACTGTTGCTGAAAGAGATGTTTGTGAAAATACACCTTGTTTTGGTGCAGAGCAGCAGGAAAGAGGGTGTAACTAACTCTTCCGGGAATTGCTGGGTTATGTGTGGTCATTTTGCTCAGAACAGAGACCTCACTCTGAGTGTCTGTGGACCCCCATTCAGATCCCTCTTTTCTGTAGCAGGCTGAAAGAAATCCCATTGCTTCTAAAGTCTGGAAGAGCATGCTGTGCGAGACTGGAATGATTGTAAATTTATTCCCTGATAGGAAGAAGAAAACCCAATCAACCTGAAATTTTCTGCATGATGCTGTTGTTCTTTGGTGTAGTCATCTCACTGGCCTTTTCTCCATTGTGCCCTGGGCACTGCTGCCTCAGGAGATGCTACAAGTGGCTCGTCATGCTGCACAGATATGCGTCCTTTCCAAGTATTCACCTCAAATCTGGCATTCCTTGTGCTGTAAGTCCCTCCTGGACTGCAGTGGCGGCGCAGCCAGCCTGTTCACTCCTTTCCTGTGTATCTCGCAACTGCCCCTGAACTGTAGTTCCCTCAGGTACAGAGGTTCTTTGCCTTCCTTTTTCCAGGTGTAATATAGTAAGATTTTTGCTCTTTATCTGGTGCTTTCTACGTACAGTTCTCACAGCTAGGTAGGCACCTTCTCATATCTTACACAACAAAGTAGACAGAGTTGATTGTAGCAGCTTGACCAAGATCACAGCCTGGTCTCTCTCAGAGGGTGGAATAGTTAAGTAGTTACTGCCCAAGTCATCTGCATATCAACAACCGACCTCCTTCTGGCAACTTGATTTGCTTATTTTTGTGTGTGCATATTATGTTTCTATGGTATGTATTTTTCATTAATATGGCCTAATTGGGCCATTAAATAGTAAAAGCTAACCAAATTCTTCTGTATGTCTGCATGCATCTCTCAGTGCATACCTTGGGACCAGGCTCACGTGGATCACTTCTCTTGTTCCAATCCTAAGTTCTTCTTGTCCTGTTATTGCTAAAGTACACAGTGCTGTCCTGATGCAATGTATATACCTGCTAAAGCCCTTTGATATCGTGGGGCTCACTTACCTGGGCCTGAAGGGGCTCATCTCAGAGTCAGAAACTGAGAGGAGCCTATACATTGAAGTCAGGGGCTTGATTCAGAAACCTAAATGGGATAAGAGTTTTGTTGTATGACACAATGGGAAGATAATGGTGTTGAAGAATAAAGAACAATATCCCCTGACATTATCTTTGTTATATAAACTCGTTGATCCCATCAGTTCTGTGCATAGTCTGTTAACAGGGCAGCTACTTGAAGCTTTTTTCCAGTTTTTACTCAGTTCTTGGTTGGGCAGCTTCCCCATCAGGATCGATGCCATTTTGCTTGAGTAAGAGGACCGGTAAAAAGGAGAGAGCATTTTGGAGTTTGTAGCGGTGTTAAGTCTGTAAAACTTCTTAAGCCCCAGCCAGCCGGAGAAGCTAAGACACCGAATCGGCTCTGCCAGGCACCTGCAAGCATGCTCACACCCAGGGTTGTCATTGCTGCGGTCCTGTGTATGTCCCCGTAAATCAGCAATGTGCCGGCTTTCTCTCCTCCTGGCTTTAGCGCTCGCCTGCAGGTCGTTCTGTTTCTGCGCGGGGGTGAAACCGTGTGTCTTCGGCGGCAAGTGCAGTTTCCCGGCGGTTGCGTTATGCTGCCCTCTAGTGGTAAGATACTCTGGTCGCAGCCTTCTCTCAAAAGCAGGGCGCTCTGCGGCGCCTCTCTCGCTGCCTCGTTCACACGTTAATGCTGTTCTGGAAGAACCGTCTTGCTTTGGAAAGGTTGTCTAAAAGTAACAAAAACACTTAGGAAGTTCTTAACAGAGGAACTTTGTAACAAAGTTGATGTGAACTGAGAATGGGACTTTGACAACATGATTCAGTTTCAGGTTTAGTTTTTAGGTTTCCGTTGGCTGCCTCAGCCATTCTTCTGTGGTGTTCTTTGAACTCAAATGGAAGAATATTTGTGGGAAAAGTACAAAATACCAAGTCAAGGGGTTTGAGTTATCACTCCATTTCAACTGTAAAGTGTTGGTGAAACTTTGGATGTCATTTTCCCCTACCATTTTCTGGGTGGAGAGTGGGGTGACAACAATAACTACTTCATCACGGTGTTTGAGGATTGTTGATGGAGACAAGGTCCTCAGTGCAAAGAATATGTAGTGTAAAAAACAGTAATACATGGCCTGTTTCAATAGGACTCGGGATCTTTGAGAGAATCCTGTCTCAGGAGTGGTATTTTTTCATAAGCTTGCAAAAAATCAGGGAGAGTTCTTACTATATGTAGATCATAATTTGTAGGTTTTTTGGTTTTCAGTGAATTCTTGCCTAGTATCACAGACTCTGAAGCAGATGGAGGCCAGGGGAAAAAACCCCACAACAACAACAACAATGAAAATGAAACACCCCCCCCCCACCACCAGATTTAAGTTGTTTATTTTTCTTTTCTTTATTGTTCATGTAGGCATATTAGAATATGTTTTGTTAGCATGTTTAGACCTACAATGATAAAATCATTGATTAATTATGATTTAACCTCTAAATTAAAAAGAATAGGTAATTATTTTGAGATAACTAGAAAGTAATAATAATTTCAAGTTACTGTCTGGTATCCATCTAACTGTAATGATATACAGGTGAAAATTCCACCAATTATCCTGCTGATAATTAAAACCTCTTCTTCTAGCAGAAGAAAATTCACATGCATTTTTCTGTACTCTTCCACAGGCATAAGTATAGGAAGAAAGGAAGTTCATAATTAGCATCACCTCCAGCCAGTGTCGCTTTTTTCTGCCCATGCAGCAGTAATCTGGGGGACTTTAGATCTCCAGAGTACAGCAATTAGGTAAGACCTAATGGTTTTCATAAGTCCAGATTGATAAGAAGGTGTGTCTCCATTTTTGGAGGCCACTGTTCAGGACTTGGCAGATAGATGTATCCTCTACTTAGGTCATTCAAGTGAGGCAAGTGGACAGTTCATTTAACACTGATCAAAGCTAATTTGAGGGGTGGCAGATGTATGCTAGATGGGTTGTACCTCAGTGTGTTTTGAAGTGTTGCTCTAAAGGCATCAGTGAAGGATTTCCTGTGAAGGGAACAGCAGTAATGTAAGTTCCATGACTTGTCAGACAAACCACGTTCTGTGCCTGTGCCCTGTACCAAATTGCTATTTGCTTGGGTGCCTTGCTTTGTATGTAGTAGCTTTCTCACATGCGGGCTTTTAAGACACTGAAGTGTTGCTTTGTCTTTAATATATGTATGGTTCACCACCTCTATGGTCCACCACCACTTAAGGCCCTGAAGTTAGCTAACATTAGTTCAACTCAGCATCCCTCCCCCAAGTGGTCAAGGACCGGCGCTTGCTGACAACTGACTTGCTACTGCTAATGAGGGTTGAGATGAAGCTGTACCTCACAGATCAGTGCCATGGACCTCCATGTGCATAAATTAATTGTGGATAATTGTTTGATCACTTACAAACACAGGACATAATATTGAAACTAAATAGTCCTCACATACAGAGTCATCAGGGAGAATATAAACTCCTCAGTTAAGTGTTCTCGATTGCCTGGGGGGAGGCGGGATTTGCAGGTTAGGTGTGTGCTACCTGGGTACCAAGATAGATCCCTCAAGTGAGACAAAATGAACAACTCTGCCTTACAGCAAGTACAAGATACATCATGGTTTAAAAAAGGTTTCAAACTGAAAAATAGGTCTACTGCAACATCTAATAATTCTCCAAATGTTATCTACTCTGCCTGGCTTAGATACCTCCCTTAAAAACACTAGAAGAGGAGCAATGCTTTGATAAAATATTTAAAGAACTAGATCCTCATCCAAAGATTATTGGCAAAGAGGCTTCTTTTGATTTTCAGAACCTGAGAACCTGATTTCAGCTTTTGATTTCTATTGGGACAGCCCTGTTGTTTCAGCGGAGTCTGTCTGGCTTTCCAGTGACATCACACCTGGTTTGAAATCATAAGGGAAAGCTGTTCGCCCGTTTTTCAGTCACAGTAGGGTCTATCCAGAAGTCTATGAATATATAGATTTATGGTCTTTCTGAAAGTAGTTCTAATTATGTTAGCAATTGATATCAACCCCTGTGGGCATTCGGTAGTCAAGAAATCTTTTATGTTATTTCATTCAATTAAAGTTGATATTAAAGGTATACTAAACAATTCTTAGTAAGCAGTGGGAAGTGCCGCCTTGTGGACATTTCTTCTTTTACTTTCTCTCTTTTTTGTTTGTTTTTTTTTGTTTGTGGGGTTTATTTGGTTAGTTGGGTTGGGTTGGGTTTTTGGGGTAGTGTTTTTGTAGCAGCACGGTTGAAAAAACATTGCAAGGAAGTGCACAGTAGAGTGAAATATTTTGTCAGAGAGCACAGTACAAGACTTAAACCTTCTGTTTTTTTGGTGTGTTTTGTTGGGCTTTTTTTGTGGTTTTTTTTTTTAATATTAGGAATAACTATTGCAGCTTGATACATTGTTTGGCTTATGTGTGATGGATTTTCCATACATGTGTGGTAAGAAAGGAACAAATTCCTTCTCAGACTGGGTATGTAATTTTTTTTCATAAGTAGCATGGCCTGCTAGTTTTGGGTCATCACATGATACTATCTGTTTTTACTCTATTGGCTGCATAGTTTTCTCTTTAGAAGCTGGGAAATTTGCTTATAGCCCTTAACTGTATCCCTAACACCTCATCCTACATTGTTTTAAGTGAAGTCAGCAACTGGCTGCCTTCAATTCTTCACTAAGTATAGAAAAATTAACCCATTCCTTACTCTCTTACAAGAACTTTTCCTACAGATCTTTCAAATTTTTAAGGGTCAAGCCCATTAAAAAATGAATTATTTACTATGTAGCAGTGACAAAGTTGATTTCTGCAGATGAATTACTTCTAAATTAATATTACTTATACTCTGTCAAAAAGTTTCCTTCTATTTATTCATCCTCTCTTCAGATTTTTGAGTTTATATGCCCTTTTGTGCTGATTTATGTTTCCAGATGTGCTGTCTTTCTATATACAAGAAGTAATTTAGATGTGACAGTAAAGACAGAGAATTTCTTTATAACAAACACTGTAGATACTACTAATTAATACTTTTAATAATCTGTTTCTCCCTGCTTAAACCACATAATACCAGGATTTACCACTGATTCTCTGGAATTTTATATCAGTAGTGACCGGGAAGTCTATTTACTATGCAAATAAAAATAAGTAGTACAAATAGTGTTAAGGTTAGGGAAAATATTTGACTAGAAGATAGTAGATGTGAAAAGTACATGTCTGAATAGCAAGCAATTAGAATGGGTTGACACAAACCGTTATAGCTCCATGGAAGTTAATAAACCTATACCAATTTATATGAATCAATAGTAAAAATAATGAAGTTAAGAATAAAAAGGGGGAACTACGGATGGGACTTGGAACACGCAATGATGAAGTTGCAGGAAAAGCACACAGCAGAGATGACAGCAGTGCTTCAGCCACTGGAATATTTTTTTCTTTGGTTCTGTATGTCAGGTAGTTGGCTCATAAATGTTTTTTTATACGTGGAAGAATGTGGACTAGGTAAGAATGTAGTTGAGTTTGTCTCTAGCTTAAAAAATACACTTAAATGGTCCAGCCGCTGGATGTCTCTCTTGTTCTGCTTACATGAATGGGGACTGGCCTTTCAGAGTGAAAAACCTGCATCTGGGGAAGATAAATGGGTCAGTATGGAAAGCCAGCTGCCCAGTGCTGCCCAGCTGACTGAAACGATATGACACCAGTCCAACTGTCAACACGATAGACTATAAGTATGAGATGTAAGCAAGATTAACAATTGAGAAATGCATTCTTCTTCCATTACAAAAGCATTTCTTACCAGCGCCATTCTTCTCAGTTGTGCTCTGCACATCTGTATTAAATAACCTGCTGCCAATAATTGAATATTATTTAAGAAAATAAGTTACAAATCAGTAGTGCCTTTCTCAATAATTACAGTATGTAAGCAAATACGATATTAGGCTGGATAGTGGAAATGCACCAGGTGAATTTTCTTTTTCCCTGCCAGGGGTTTCTGGCTCAGGTCAGTTGCAGTTGGTAATAACTTAAGCTAGACAAGAACCCGATTTCCCTTTTCTAGAAGAGTCTGCACCTTCTATTTATTTCTCTGCTCTCAAACAGAATTGAGAGACACGCATTTAGAACTTCCCAGGAAATCCTGTTCTGGAAAAGTAAACATTAGGAGAGACCTGTGTGAGCTGAGGGCACAGAACCAGGTACTTTGTTTTGCTCAGCTGCATTGCTTAAGCAATGGAAATCTTTCTGCAAGCAAATTATCAGCTCTTGTTTGTTTGAGGCATCAAAAATAAATGAATGCAGGAGAATGCTTAAGAAATCCTTTTGTGGTTAAGAACTTTGAGGTCTCTGACTTGTGTAGAGTTTTGTACTGCTTTGTAGCACACATTTCAGTGATGTGAAATACAGGGGAGAACAGAGTGAAGCCTCAGGCACTGATTTCAGAACCTGTGAAGGTGCGTGCTGAGAGTTTAGGGTTTCAGCAGTTTAGCTAGGATAATAGGGTTAGGAAGGCACGTAATAGAGATCTTTAAGTTTCATGGTAATGTGATGACTAGGTAATTTTTTCCATTCTTCAATTCTCCACGCTATTTTCAGGAAGAGTTTCATGTGTATATTGTGAGATAGTATGTTTCCTTATATTCATCCTATTTATTTGTTTAATTCTTTAAGTTAAAAACCAACTTAGATTACAAATTCTGAATGCTAGTAGTCTGCTATCTTTCAGAATTTTGCGGGATTTTTTTTTTCTGTATCTCTCAGTATATACGAAAGAAGTTACGTAACTTTCACTGTAATGGTGGGCCAATATTTGAGCTCATTTAGTTTATTTCTGTCCAGAATGTTAATGTGAAGTGATACATTTTTGTGTACATTCTTCATAATCAGAGTGGGATTAAACTGAGGTCCTGTTTCCCTGAATGTAGCAGGAAAAAAAGACAATAGGAAACAGCTTCTTTGGCAGTAACTCAAGTCTCTTTCCAATCAGTGCTGCACTCAGAAAACTCTTGCTCCCTGTTTTTCTCCCTTGATGGGGATTCAGGATCATTCTACAAAGTATTTCACTGTTTTAAGGGTTTTTTTGCCTGCATCTGTAACATTTCTGACTAGGTCACTTAGACCATTTTGCAAAATTTAGGTATACCTTTGTGTTCGCATCCACATGGCTCAGATCTTTTTTTTTGCCTGGCTTGTGACTGGTGCTTGGGAGGTTATCTGTTTGTCTGCATCTTCTGTTTGCCCACAGTTACATTTTAGAACCATTTTCCTCTCTAGGACTGCAAACTGGTTTCATTCTGCTCATGTTTCCTGTCGGTTTTCTCTGTAGCCATTAAGGAAAACAGGCAGGGAAAGTATGCCTCCTGCTTCTTTGTAAAGGGTGGGGGTTTGAGCCAACCTATTAATGTGTTTTGAAATGTGCTGTTACCAATTCTTTTGAGCTTCACTTCTTTTTAAAGGACCTGAATGGCATTTGGTTGTCCAAGAAGTTTTGCTCTCTCTTATCTTGGACAGTGAAATTTAAAGAACATCAGAAGTGTTGCCTAACAGTCTAAACTAAGCCTTAAACAAGGGGATGTGCTTATTGCCATGTTTTTGAAGTCCAGGGCAAACAAACCTGCATTTTGCTATACTGAATATTTTAAGGCCTCTACTCCTTCTGGATTTTAGCTTTTCCAGGTTAGTATTGGGAAAGATCTTTGCCTAATCCTGATTATAAAAACAATAATGAGAAGTGGTTATTTAGTGCAAGAGCCAGATTGTATGGTTGTTATCTTTGACTAGCAGTGAAACCCCTGGAGAGTTATTTAATTTTGTAAATTAGCATGCAGTTAGAAAAGGAGTTTCACTTTTAGTATTTTAGGGGATATTTGGATTTTTTTTTACCAGCAAAATCAAGAATAAGCATCATCACAAAGTACGGTTTCTTTATAAGCTTTCAGCTAGATTTAGTGATTGCTTCAAAGTTCATTATTAATTATCCTATATTGTGCCTTGCAACAATATTTGTCCCAGTGTTGTCAGAGCTCCCTGTAGTGTGGAACTATTAAAACTCTGCAAAAGGACACATGGAGGGAAAAAGGGATAATAATGTACGCAGATGAGTGCGGTACAGAGCTCTGAAGATCCAGTGTATTTTTAGTCAAAAGCAAATGGCTGTCTAATTCAGGAATTATGGAAGAAGAGTGGATCTGTAATTATGTTCATAATTAGAGAGGTCCTTTTTTGGCGTTTAATCCAAATAATGTAAAATGTTGGTTTCTGAGCACCATAGAAAACATCAAAGCCGATAATGTAGGAGGTTGTTGTGGTCCAGGGAAAGGAGGGGGGACTGAATTCTATAGCAGTGAAAATCAGCATTGCTCAGTTGGAGCTCTTTATTGTTATTGATGTACACTAGTTGAAAATTGGTTTATGACTTCAAGTTGCATAGAAACAAAGTAAACCAAAGGAACTGTTATGAAAGCATCCATCTAGGAAAACATTGGGGGAAGAAAAATACAGTGAAAACAGCACTCGTTCTAAATTAAATTTCTCTTAAATTTAATAAAGTTTCCTAGTGGGGAGTTCCTGGAAAATGTGGACTGAAATGTGAAGCAAACTTTGATTGCTCTTTTAGCTGCCTTGACAGTGTATTTACAAGAACTAAATTTCTTTTTTTTTTCCCCCTTTATTTCTAAAGAAGCTTTCTAGAGAAAAATACCCATGCCTCATAACCTCCTTAAGAAACATTTGCTATGATTGTTTCCAAAGGAACAGCTTAATAGTTCCATAAATATCAAAGTTAATAGGCCTCTAAAAAGAAGGAAAATTGCCTGTAGGTGATTTCTACTTCTGCAGAAATAGTTTGTCTAAACTTTCTCTCAAGGCCTGTTACCTATTACTGCATACTTTGCTGTCCTGTTTTTAGCTGGTTTAAATCAACATGGGTAGAGCAATACTTAAATAAAATGTACTTGAGGGTAAAACACGGTCTAACAAATAATATAAAAAATAAACAATATTAAGCATAGCTTGTGACTATAAGGAGATCAGAAACAGTCTAATGGTGACACACTTTTTTTTGAAAATGCAAGAGCTGTGCCATATCACCATAAAGCCATACTTACAGCTTTGAAGGAAAGATAAAATCTTTTTAAAAGTGTCTTCCAGAAAAGAGTCTGAGAAAAAAATTGGGTTTTTTTTCTTGTATTGAGTTGCTGTTCGGTAGGAAGTAGGAGCTGCTTCTCTCTCTCTCTTTTTTTTTTTTTTTTTTTTTTTTTTTAACAGCCCTTTCCCCCTTGATTTTAATTTTAATGGTGTTAAGGCACCTAAAATTCTTGATAAGCAGCTTTTACTACTAGATATAAAATCATTATTTTCTGTGTAAACTTGGTAATGTGTGTAAGTCTCATAATGATCATACTTAGAAATCAAGAGCTCTTGCCTCCCCTTAGAGGTGCAGGAAAACCCAGCTGCTGGCAAATTAATTTATATTGTGCTTTACTGACCTTCCATGTAATATTGTGTTGTACTGGGGGTACTTATCATTATTAGACAGCTCACAGAATCATGCTTATGAAAAGACATGGGAAGTATGAGAAGAGATTGCTAGAAAATTGGGTCTTCCTGTTAGGGTTTCATAACAGGCTTTGAGCCCTGGTGGACTTGCAGCTGCTGGAGCCTTAAACCAGTCTAAATGCAGTAGAGCTGATTTTACAGAAGGCAGCAGGAGACTGAAACAAGGCTGAGCAGTGCTGGTTTGTGACAAGGGAACGATCTGAAGGCTGCTGGTACACTCCCCATTGTGGCTGAGCTGGTTCCACCCAGGAAGGTGAACTGTGATATTGTGTGGGATTATCTGCATCCCCATCGGGGTGCCCATTATATGGAAACTAAGAGGCCCTTGCCCTACTCTTCTTTATTGTTTCTGGTTTTGCTAATTTCATATTATGTGTAGACAGCTGTTTATTATGTTAGATATTTGTATTTCACATTCCTCAAGTCTCCTAAATTCTTTGTCAGTGGGGAAGAAACATTCATGAAGTTTATCCACTGGCAAGTTTTAGAAGTCTAAAGTTTTACGTAGGAGCTTTTATCAAAATCTTTTTTTTTTTGAAAGCTAATTCTAGAAGTGTATTGTTACTAGTGACACCGCTGTAAGACTGGGTCCCTCTGGAAAGTGTATGCCTCCTTAGAAAAGATGATTAAATCTGGTAGTCTTGATTTAAGAGTGAGCTGTTAATCCCTCAGCTGCTGTTTTTTTAACAAATCCATCCCTGATGCTCCATTGCAGGTTGTAGTGTACAATAAGGAAAAACATTTTTTCTCTTTCAGGCAACAAGTAAGCCTCTCCCCTTTCCCTCTGTTCAACTGCAGTTGAACAAAAAGCATCGTAGAAACACAGAGGTAGAAACAGAATTCAACTTGTATTTCTTATAATCACTAGGTACCATATAAAATAAAACTTAATCCACAACACTTTTGTCTTTAAAATGTGTGTATCTTCTTTCCCGACTATCCTATTCTGAAAGAATGAGGCAGGAATGAACCACGCAGTTAGGCTGGCTCTGGTCTTCTCTTGCTCTGCTGTGGCTGTAGCATCAAAATTTCTATTACCTCTCTCTCGCTTGATCTTGGGGGTCCTTCTCTACTCTTACTCGCCTTCTTCCACTGATCACTCTGTCCTCCTTGTGCCACTCTTCCCTTTTCTTGATTCTTCAACAGCATTTCAGTTTGCTCCACATTGGCAGGACTGGACCTAGTGTATATTTTGCTCTGTCTGATGGGGGAAGTTGAAATTTAGCATCCCTTGGATTTTTCCGGGTGTTGTGTAATTGAATTGTCCAGAGTGTTAATCATCATTTGATTATTCTGACATTCTTGATGAAAAAGTAAGTACATTAAAATCATAATGTAATTACCGAATTTGCTTATAGCATGAATGTATTTCTTCTCAGTGACACTGAAATTATTTACTACTCCAAATATTTGTATATTTTTTTGACAGATATGCAGTGGGCTATGAGTAATTTTAAGGTGGCACAGTTTACTCCATGCAGCTTAAAAGGAAGGATTTCCCCCCCCCCCCTTTTGACCCATCACATTTTATTATTAATGGACATATTTGAATTGTCAGCTTTCCCAAAGCCTTGGTGTATGGGCTGGAATGATCAGATTAATTGTTTAAGCATGTCGTTGCTAACTAGGAGTACTGAACACACCCTTGTTCTTGCTTTATCTTTTCTGTAGCAGTTCTTCTGTTTGTTTCATTGTTTATTTTTTTATTCATCCTGTTAGTTGAAACATAAGAATTTCAAGCCAAAATTCCATACCCTGTAATGTGGGCATGCAGGCTTCCAGGAACTGTGTGGGCTAGGAAGAGACTTTTGACATTGGAGGCAGGATGCTAAGGCAGCTCAGCTGGCAGGTTAATGATGATTGTCATGAATATTACATGATAGAACCAAACCAAAACTCCCAGAGAGACACTTATGCACAAATCTTACATAGCAACACAACCAGCTCAGACAGCTGGTTCTCTCTAGGCTTTCTTGAAAGAAGACAGTGCTGAGGCATATTAGGATGAGTGTTATAAACCGGAAAGCCAATTTGTGATGCACTGTTTGAAAGTTAGAGGTCTTAATGATTTATAGCTTGAAGCAGAAATGCGTTTTCTGAAGTAGATAAATAACAGGTAAATTACATCTGTGCTCCTCACTTGTATTGTTTCAGAATATTCTTGAGCTTTGTGCTTGCTAAAAATGTGTACAAGGGGTGAGCCTTACTGTTACAGCTCATACCAGCTCTCTGGTGTGCAGCTATAGTCCCACTTCTTCCTCTGAAGTTCCTCTAATCCCTTCTTTGCTTTTTTTTCCTCTCTCAAAAGGCCACATTGCAGGGCACGAAATAATAAACTGCAGTTGGGTTTGTTTCTTTTTTGTGATTTGGCCCCAGACAGGATAAGAACTTGCTGTTTGCAGAGCTGCTCCTTCAGCTCCAGTTGTGCAAAGCTAGCTCCTGCTACATGGGAAAATTGCTCCAGCACATGCAAAAAAATTAAAATTCAGGAAGCTTGGACATAACTTTTTGAAGTAACGCCAACATAGATCTGGGATGATTTCCTTAAAGCACTGCAGTCATGCTCAGTTTCTAAAAGGATATCTAAATGTGAGACATGCTGTATGGCCTAGAGAGTAATTTTTGTTACGCTTCATAAATTGGGGTCAGATTCTGGCACATAACTTCCTTGACTTTTCTGGTTATGTACATTTATACTGACTTAATATGTGGTTCGGTGACTTTCAGACACCGAAAGGAATGAGCTGAAATAACAGAGTAGGTTTTCTCAGATAACTGCATGTAGGCATGATCCATTTTGTGGTGTTATTCTGAGTATAAAAAGATAAAGTAAATTAAACTATTTTTAGGTGCTATGAGTCAGTCTAAATGAGTTGGTGGAAAAATATAAATGAAAGGACGGTCCAGTCAGAGGAAGTTATGGAGAGTAATGCTTTTATATAAACATTCTGCAGAATTCATTTGCCTTTCCAAACCCTGTCTGTAAATCAAGAAGTGCTTTCCAGTGGCTCATGGTGTCATATGGCGCTAGCTGCCTTTGTTTTCAGTTCAATTGCATTAAAAACAGAATATATGTTTTTTAAAGTAGAATTTGAAAAGTATTCATCTAAATAATTGATGTGGTTATTCCAGTGATATTACATGACTATGAATAGTGTGCACAATCAGAAATAGGAAGTGGCCAGCAGGTTCCCAGCTGTGAAGAAAACAGTTCAGTGAGATGATTTTTCAGCTAGTATCAGGACAACCCCTGATTTATTTCTGTTGTTAAATCAAACAGCCTAGCGGAATGTGCATAATTTTTTTAAGGGTAACATAAACCAGATACGTTTAAAAGACTTAGTTTGACCAGCTTGTATTTGTGGTTTTCACAGTACCATGAGGAATTTACATGCATACTCGCTGACAGGGCTTGCAGTAAGTTGAGCTACAGTATTGTGGAATAGTAGTTTGTAACTATTTCCCTATGTATTTAAGTTTCCCATAAATATATATTACTCTGTGAAGCAAGTACAGCTAACAGAATTATTCAGATAAAGTCTTGCTTAAGATTTTACTTTTTTTCAAGCTGAAAAGCTCCTTTAGGTGCTTAGGGAAGTTCAGGTTAATGTGTCTGCAAAGGCTACAACAGTTGTTCTGGGATTAGAGGGTCATTTCTTCCTTACTTGGAATAGCTGTTTTCTCAGAAACTAGCTAAGCGTAGTGGATGAAAAGTTTACCTCGAGCTTCCAGCAGCCCCCTCATTCTGCACATTTTGAATGTATCATTACAACTCGTGACGTTGTTGGGAAACACCTTTTATACAATGTCTTCAAGTGGCTGAGCCAGAAATACTGTTGGGGTCATCATGGTTTCTACCAGTATTTCAAAAAATAAATGACCAATGGACATATAGGCAAATTCCAAGCGATGGCAGGCTTGGATGGACATGGGTAAGATATGGGCACTTCAGCTGAAAGATGAAACACCACAAAGCGATACCTCTTTGGAGCAAGGAAAAGCTAGAGCTTCAGAAGGTAGCATTCTTGGTATTACAGCCATCTTAGGGTCCCACCAGGGCAGTGAACATTACTGTCTTCAAATGGCTTAAAGTCCCAATAGGGATGAAAGACAAAGGGAATTCAAAGGAAGCATCGGCTCATTTAACAGCCAGGAAACTTAGCATTAAGGACTGCAAAGTTGTAGTGGAGCTGAGAATTGCACCTTCGTTTCTGTGTCCCTGGTCAGCTCTTCAGCAGCAAAACTCCAACCCTCTTTCTTAAACTAGAATGGGCATCGTTTAAAGACAAAATGAGAAAAATTGCTAAGTTAGGGACTGAAGAGCAGCAGCGTGATTTTCTATGAATCCAGGCACCTGCAAGGTATCAAAGCCAAAGGCATCAGTATTTTTGGGAAGTGAGACTGAAGGTGTCAAGAAAGGAGCCAGCAGTCACAAACTGTTTAGTTCATGCTGATTTTCCCAGAACTGTAGCCAAGGAGGATGTCACACTTTTCTGTTCTCAAGTTCAACCTTATCTCTGAGTGCATCTGCAAGTTTCATCTCTTTGGAAACCATGCTCTCCCGTAAGTTATTTATAATCTCCTGCTGCTTCTCGTAAGTAGTATTTCGCTCACCTTCCTTCTCTCTGCCTTGGGTGGTTATATTCCACTGCTAGGCTGCTGCTTTGCACATAATCCTTTCAGCAGCCTGTTTTCTTCCAGCTCCAAGACATCCTAAACTCAGAGGAGATCATTCAGAGAAATGGGAAGGAAGTATTTACTCTTGGCAGCAGCAGTTTAGGACATATGTAATATTTAATGTGTAGAATCATAGAGGCTCAGCACATACTCAAACTTCCCTACTAAGCGTAGTGTTCTTAAGATCCTTTCAGCTTTACTAAAATTGATAGGTTGGTCTTTTGCATGTTAATACTGAGAGCTTTTCAGATATCCCTACAAGCTGCCATCATCATTTCATTTCTGTCTACCATTTTTGTTGTGTCAGATCAAAACTGCAGGGCATTATCTCTGCCCTGTACGTGGAATAGAAAATGTTTTGGAAAGACTGTAGGACTGTTGCCTTTGTCTAAATTGCTAGACCTGTCTGCGGTGTATCTCAGACACACATGTATGTTTGTCTTTCTGTAACATGAAAATACATCACAAATGCCTTGAAATTCCTACTGTCAAAAAGTATTGCATAACTATTTTAAAATACAGAGCATGCTTAAACAATAAATAAGGAAAAAACAGTGATATTCTTGAGATACTTTGACGCATAATGTAGGACACAGACATGTTACCTAAGAATTTAAACATATCATCCTTTCAGTTAACACTTTTGCCCTAAGTATACTTAGATCTGATGCACAGCTGCACAGTTCTGCAGTTCAGAAGGAACACTTTGCTTTTTGTGGAGCATGATTTATTCTTTTTAATGAGCTTTTACCTTGCTCAAACATAAAAATTAATAAAGGGTTAAAGGTAACGAATAAATTTGAGTTACCTGGGCTTCATCTGAGATCATTATCAAAACAGCACTGCAATGTAAAAGAAATGGTATGTAGCCGCAGCCTCCAACAAGAAGAGTAGCCTCCTAGGATACTCTTGATTTGCCACAGCTATTTTGAACCAGTTATCGGTTTAATCTGTAAAGTTATCCTGCAGGCAGTTAATTGCTTGGTAACGAAGCTCTGCATATACAACACAGCTGATGTTAGTACCTCTGCAAAGGAGCACAGAACAAGGCACAGGGAATTTTCACTTCCATTATCATCTATCTGCCCAAACTGGCTGAAACAAATGCTACCTGTAAGTTTTGGGTTTTTTTCTTCTTTCAAAGATTCTGTCATCTACAGAAGAAGGGTGCAAGGCTTTGAGTTCAGCTCTGCATTCAAACGTTCCTACAACTTTAGGCCTCTTTGGATTCAGTTCATGCATTTGATTCTTTGTAATCGGTCTAAATCTCTAATCTCTAAAGCCCAAGCAGACATGCCAAGAAGTGGACTCAGATTTTCACAATGCAAGGGTTAGATCCAAGCCTCTGCTCTATCTGCTGCTTTTGCACAATATGAGACAGCTTTCAGCAAAATCTGGAAGGTAAAACAATAGACATTGGGACATTGATTCTTTTCCTTTTTCAGAGAGGTTTCTTTAAGTTGAGGAAGATTATGTCATGTTTTCATTTTTCTCGGATGGCTTATCTCCAAGATGGCTTGCACCCAGATTCTTCTAAACATTTCAGTTCTCAGAAGGATAATGGCTCATGTCAGAAGGATAAAGGCTCATGTCAAAAAGTACTGCAGAATACTGTAATCTGAACATTCATTCACAGTGCAGAATTTCTGATGGCAACAACTACAAATAACCTATGGAAACAGTAATAGGAATTGTTTATTCAAGAATACTTCCTGTGGCTCTGGAGTTCATCCAGGTGCACAAGCTTTGTTTTTCACAGAATGTTAACCTCTGTTCCTGTTACTTTGGATTTCTTGTCAACAGATAACCCAAGCCAAGAAGATCTAAGCGTAAGTTTTGTAAACAAGTAAATTAGGACTCACACCTCTACTGAACAGGAAGAAAAAACCTGAAAAAGAAGGCATCATGTAAAGACCAACAGATGGGTAAGGGTACAAGTTTACATTGCTCATTGACCATATCTGTCAGAAGCAAAAATAGGAAGCACTGTCTGTTATCAGACCTGCATGCACTGCTCTGCCAAATTACCTTACCAGTATGAGTTGTCCCAATAGCACACTAAGATACATTCTCGTTTCTCATCTGTTCTGTTTTGAGGATTAGGAGTTTTTTTGGTCATGCCAAAATCAAAATCATGCCTATGCTATTAGAGTACTCCTGGCAGTGATGTGCACCTATCATACACATAGTTCTTTGGGACTCTGATTGAATAGAGAGAAAAAAGACCCCACCTTTTGATACAGCACTGATTTTTCTGTCAAAGCAGTCAAGACACATTCTATGTTATCACTATCTGAATCAGCATTTGCAGATAGGGCTCTGAGTGAAGTAATTATTACAAATCTGGAAGTTAAGCGGTTTTTTGTTTTAATCAAAGCATTCACAGACAAGATGGATTTTCTTTGAAAACAGCCATTCTGTACACCATGTAAACAGCTTTCATGTATAGGCTCATGTGTGTTTTACTTTATCTGAATATTGTTTATGGTGCATTTGTCATGAAGTTGCATGGCTTGTGTATTGTTTCCTGTATAGACAGAAAAGCATTAAGCAAAAGCATAAATGGATAATGGATAACAAAGTGTATGATTTTCATCACTTACGTCAGTTTTGGGATTTCAGGATACCACTGAGAATATCCGGTGTTCATCTGAAAATACCCAAATACTAATCAGAGCTACTTAACATATCTCACTGATGTGCAGCTGAATCTACTGAATGGCAGCTTTTTCCACTCACAAAAAGCAGTCAGAAGTGGGGTTTTTTTTACTTTTTTTTTCCTGTCGTTTTAACCAGATCAGCTGAAAAATTAGTGTTGGACTTTTCACATCTCTTCCATTTTCTCTTGAGCAGATGCAAATTACATTGAACATGTTTCAGATAAGTATATTTAGCTATAGAAGAGACAGAATATATTTGTAAAAGTCAGCTAAACCATTTTTTTTCTTGCTTTCCTGCACCATCAATTGAGTTTTACATGTTCTTTGGAGTCTTGCAAGGGAAAACTGCAGCAATTAAATGCCTTTCCAAACTATCATTTGTTGAATATATAGCCCAATTGTGGTTTTGAAACAAAAGTTAAAGTGATTTACAAACTGTGTTAAGACTTCTCCCATTCCAGAACACTGCACCTAAATTGATAAGCATCCTCTTTCAATTTTTACGGAAATGTGAAAGTCTGGCAAGTGTGACAAGTGCAGTCTGAAACATGATCCTACACAGACTCCTGTTATGAATTCACAGCAGGTATCATCAGATCACCAAAAGTACTAGCCTAGACTGCAGTTCTCAAAGAGGCACGACGCCTTTTCTGCATAAGAAAACTAATACAGAAACTTAAATCAACAAAACACTTGTATTTTGGCAAAAGGCCACAATAAGAATGGTGTCCATATACACACTGCAGTTAGGAAAGAAATATCCTCATTTTAAGTCTAATCCTAAATTCTTGGAAAAATCTCAGCCACTCAGTCTGCAGGATTCACAGTCCCTGCATTCTGACAGGTGGTCTTGTTTAGGTTAGGATGCAATAGGTAGTAACTGTGACTAACAGCTGCTAACACACCTTATACGTTCTTAGTAGGATTTCGCTTAACTACGTCTCTACAACTGTAAAAATAAAGATAGTATTTTGATTGGCATTTCATAAGTCCTTTAATGAATTTTGGTGGTTTGTATTATTAGTCCTATTGATCCCATTCTTAATCAGAGAAGTCCTTCTTAAAGTATGGAAGACAGACTCTATCCTGTCACAAAATTTAGTTACACGTATTAGTATCAAAGTCAGTGACTACTGAAAAGTGCCAGGTGGGAAACACCAACTTGGGTTATGCATCTTCTAAGCGATGAGCCCACCTGATAATTCTTAACATTTGAAGAGAAAACTATTATTAAATACCAAAGTAAAGTAATTCTTGCTGCAGCAATTCACTAAAACCTCAGACCTTGCAAACACCCATGTTAAGTTAGAAAGATACAGATTAAAAGCAGCACAGCAAAAATAATAACATTTGCAATGTTATCTGGAAGCAGCAAGTAAATTGAAAAGAAATTCTTCACTCTCCAAAGGAGGTACGGAGTAGTAGGAAGGCTACAATAGGGCTTTACACAGCTTGCTTGGTTTTGGTGCAATTTATAGATAGTGAGGGCACCTGTTTTACTGGAATAATACAGAGGTCAGGGAAATGCAGCTGACTGGAAAAACAAGGATAGCATACAATTTGCTTGTTTGGAGTGCAATGTATAGATAGTGGGGACACCTGTCTGGAATAGTACAGAGGTCAGGGAAATGCAACTTACTGAACAAAGCCACCATAGCAGACAGTTTGCTTTTAAGCAAAATAAATTTCAGGCTGTTGGCAAGTAACAGCCTTAGACATAAAATAGTGTCATTAAATTAACACTAAAAGAAATACTGTGGTACTCTCAATTTTTAAAAAGTAGTCAGTGAAAACTTTTTAAGAATGATATGCCCACGTGAAGTCTTATTATCGTAACACTGTTCTATTGAGTGAGAACCTCAACTGAAATAGCCTAGAAAGAGATTAAATGTGAGTCCTTCAGTTCCCAAACTGAAATAAAAACAAAAAGGAAATGTTTGGGATTCTAAAATGCACTCAGTTGTGATAAACTTGTCTTTCATAACAGAAAGGAAGCACTGGAGCATGCCTCTTCTGTTCACAGGCACGAGTGAGGGCAGGTTGGATTTACAAGGCTCACACTGCAAGAGTGGGGTTTCTATCACCATTTCCTGTTGCAACAGGAGGGCTTCTTCACTGAAACTAACCTGAAATTTAGTACAGAGAAACAGTTACCTGCTTTGAGATCAGCAAAGGTGACCTTCATAGTGCAAACAGGAAAACCAGGGAGAGAATAGTAACACTAAACTACTCAGCGGTGATGAGTTACAATCCAGCTACAAGGTTTTGGAAATGCAGCTGCAGATGCTGATCCCAGATGAAGCCAAGACTATTACAATAATCACAGTAGCACAGCTACTGAAGTTGCCCTGTAAGGAAGCATGCAAGGAAGGGGAGAGAAGGGGAAAAAACAGTAGGCATTGGAAAAGTAGTTGTGAAATGTTGGCAAAAGAACAACCACTGTTACCACCCAACCCACATGCATTCCCATAAAGATGGCAGGTAGGCAGATTACCATACCCCTGGGCAGGCAGCTTCAAGCAGACAACTCCTAGCTGCTGTTGGTATCTAATCAACAGGTCAGCAGTAATAATAAAACCCAAAAAATAATTCTCTGAAGCAATATTATTTTCTTAGATGCTAAATTTTTTATTCCACCCCATAGCATCATTCAGCAGGGGGGTGGGGCATGGAGTCCCTCCTGCAAATTAAGAGGTCTAATCGCAAGACACAGAACAAGTTTAGAATAAAACCTGTAACATTGTGAAAGAAAGGATAAATAAATAGAAGCAGGTTTTCCAGGTATTCAACTGACAGGCAGCTGTCTCCTGACAAGCATAAAGTGGAGATTCAGCTAATAAAAAAAAAAAATAAATAATCTCTTTCCTTCAAACAAAGTGGCCAAAATGCTGAAGAAACAGGACAAAATACAGATTTGTACTTTTATTGTATCTGTATTATTAATACAGAACTGGGAGCAGCTGCTCAGTTTCTACGCATTAATTCAATCTGTCACAGTGGCAGATAAATCCACATACGTTACAATTTACATCGTACTTAAGGCAGTGGAAGTCTGTGGTTAGCAGCAGTTTGTATAGCACATGCCTTTACGGTCCTCTTGTTGCTGAAAGACTGCCAGAGAAACCCAGTAAAGGGGGTCTGCTTTCACCCTACTGGACCTGCAGTTTTACATTAGGTTAAAAAAATTGGAACATATTAATGCACGCTTCATTGCAACAGCAATGGTGAAGCCAGAGTAAAAACAAAGAAAAACTACAGAAATTAAAAATGAGAGCTAAAATTGTCAATATACAGATGCTAACTATCTACAGGATACTAAAGTACTATAATAAACTTGTGATGTAAGAGCATGTAGTAAACCGAGTTATCTTTTCCTCTTTTTGTCAGAGAAAAAGTGGGGGAAGCTAGAAGGAAATCATCATAATCTAATACAGATGACATCTTTGATAGTTATTAAAAAAAATTTCAAGTGTCGTTGACTCAAAACTACCATAATAGCCTTACTTAAAATGTCACAGTAGTTCTCATGGGGGAAAAAAGATTTTTCTTGGTTTACAGCTGTAGGCTTTGCATAAATATTCCACAGTAACTGCATTTTAAGACTTTGAGTGGTTTTATATCCAGTATTCTCAAACCTATCAAATATTAAATTCCATACATTTTAAAAAATGTAAGCCTCCATTATACCTGTTTGTACATGTGATACCTACGCTCACTTGAAGCACAGAAAATTGATGTTGCCTCGTCCAGGTAATGCATTCACACTTTTCTAAGGAGTGGGAAACAACTTGGGATTTACAAAAAGACCAGTCATGTTTCAACTATTAAAAACTTGCTTCTCTAAGGAAGGTAATTTTACATTACACACCTGTAAATTGAGAAATCCAGGCAGAAAGAACTTTCATGTGAAAAAATGCCCATAATTCAAGCCAACAGCTCAAGTGTATGATGCTAATACAGATCTGTTTCCGCTAAGCTATCTGTGTTCAACACACATGTATTTTCCAAACAGAAAACTGACTCATGATAGCTAATCCTCGTCACGAACTCCAGAAAACAGGCAATCAAATCAAAATCTAACGTTTTATTGTGCCTCTCCCCGGGCATTTTCTAGGTACAAAAATGTTCCTCAAAACTCATCTTTAATGTTGAAATGTGGCTGATCTTCAGGTTTAAAGTCTAGATTGGGGCTGCCATCCTCATTGAGAATTCGTCGAGAAGTATAGCCAACAATTGGATATTTGGCCTTATAAACATTATTGAAGATATCATCCAGGGACTTCAGTTCCTCTTCTGTGAGTCCTGTCTAAATGATATATGGAAATGAAAGTCCTGTCTCAAAGAAATAAAAATACAGATATTTACATGCATTTTTCTTTTTTATTACTATAAACCTCAGGGTCAGCTTTTGGGTTTACTCAGCACAGCGTGATTAAAAAATTGATAGTATAACCTGTAATTTTATTATTTTCATTCAAATTCAGCCTTGTTAGAACTTTAATATACTCAGGTCAAACAAATCATTAATCTCCCTTCATTTTCCCTGCATAAGTAAATCGCACCTCCTACAAGCAACAGCCCACTGCCAGAGTTAGCATCCACTGCCACGTCAGTGACGTAGGATACACTAAATCAAGTGACAAAAAGTGATGTACTCTCTTTGGAATCATCTTTTTAAACACCAGGTCATTTCCCCTTTACATGCTTACATAAGCTGTATTGATTCCATAAATCAAAAGTTTCCTCTTTAAGGCTGTCAGCACTGCATCTTTCATGAGCAGTAAATGCATATCCATTTTGTGTATTTAAAGACTATTAATGCATTTTTGTTTTAAAGATATGGATCAAATTAATACAAGTAATACAATCATTCACCATCTTGCAAAAGAATAAAACTTTGCAAAACAGAGTTAAACTAATAGTTCATTTTCTTACTATGTCATGTGTAAGATCTGCCGGATCCAGAGACATCTTTGCAACTCCTCTTGTTGAGTCTTTTCCAACCAAAGCATTGTATGGGGCTCCTCTTCCATAAAATTCTGTCAGATTTTTTTTTTAAAAAAAAAAGAAATCCAGTGATGATCTGGCAATGTACAGGGTATGTTCAGCTTCTACTTTTCACCAGCCTGTTAACACTTGTCAGTGAACTGAAAGCAGTAACTCAAGTCTTAAGACTCTTCTTTGCAAAACGGACTTCTGATTTGCTACTTTTTGATAATATATCCCAGTCCTTTTAGAAAAACAAAACCAAGGGTGGGGATATACAACACAACTGTTGAGTTCCTATACTGCAGTCTTAAAATTTACCTATTATTTAGGGAGCTATGCTTTACATTCTCCTGAGAGGCTTGTAGGCTCCAGAATTTGCAGCGGCAAGCCTTGTCTTAACATGATTTGAAGATCAGCCAACATATATGTCCAGACAAGCTACATTAACAAGCTTAGTACCAACAAAGCAACAAGCCATTAGTTTGCTTATGACGACATTAAGGCAAATGTCCAGGACCCCCCCATGGTCCCTTTTTTACAGCAATCTGGATTAAGTAGCAGGAGTTCAAATTAAAGCATCTGTAGTTCTTAGGGAAGGTACAAACAGCAAATACAGCAATAAATGGTTTAGGTGTAAATGATGAGACAAGAAGCCTCATGAAATAAAATTTTATAGGAAAAAAAAAAATACTGAGCCCCTCGCCTTCCTTTCAAAACCAATGTCAACTCTTCAAGAGTTTTGACCAAGCCACTGGGCAGCACAGGTAAGCAAACACCAGCACAAAAGGAAAAGATGTAGCTGCAGCAATGCTGATGTTGTGTAGTGCAATATGGGTGCATCCAAGTTAACTCTGACCTGGTCAGTTCACGTACTGGTGCAATCGAATGCTGTAGTACCAGCGTCCACGTGGCCTGACCCCACATCTGGCAGGGACTTGGGGGTCTGGGCAGGCGTCTTGAGCACTCAAGCTAACTAGACTACATTGGCTTGTCTGCCTGTGTCTACCGTAGTCTCAAACCAGTGTAAGTTCTAGACAAAACCTTAGTGGGGGAGGTATCAGAGGAGGAAAAATTATTTTTTTAAGGAAGGAAAAAGTAACTTCTTTTTGTTGCAATTGAACTGCAGGCTTCTAATACGTTGGGGCTATTCAAAAACAGATGACTGAGTAACAGCATGGAAACAAAGCAGACAGTAGAGAAGCAGCAAACTCACCTTTTCCAGAAGTGACATCAAATACTACTCCCTTCACCGCCAGGTAAATGGGCTGTCCTTCCTGAAAGGCAAGCCATCAATATATCCTCAACACTTGAGCACAGGCAACAAGCAGCTAGTTCTAGCTATGAAATCCATAAGCACTCAGGACTCAAAGAAGAGAAATTCTCTGTTGTAGGTTTTCTCTTGCTTACGTGTGTACACAAGCGTACACCTCATTTCTCTTGAAATTTCTTACTTGTGCTTTAAACTGTCCCTGAGATTCTTTTTGTGGATTTAAGCATATGCAATGAGAGAATCTTTGTAATCTAAATGTCACAATCGTAGGAGACGTGTCCCTCTTGCAAGTCAGCTCATCTGCTAGAAGATGATCAACTGCATCTTTTTATTCCTAATGCAGATGGGTATTGCCCATGATAAAAGGGCGTATGGCCAACAGCATTCTTTATTTGATTAAGACAACAACCAATAAATACATAAATGCACGCAAATCTGATCTGCTGACATCTGATCTATTTAATAAGCCAGTGTTTCTGCTTTGTCTTTTTATGTGCAAGATGTATTTTTAGTCATGTGCTGGTTAGTTTCTTGAAAGTCTCTAGAGAAGACCCTGAGAAGGCCAGCCAGCAAGTTTTTCCAAAAAGAAGACCGATGTGTATCACTATAGGACTTTATGATTCTGACTGTGAAATTCTGCTGAGATCTCTGCGTCACAGAAAGCTAAACATTCAAGCTGAAATGGCTTTATTTTTGTCATCTTGTAGGGCAGAAAAAAGGGTCTAAATACATAGCTGAATCAATTATTGAGAGATAATTACTTTGGCTCCAACTGATGGTAATCAGAAATTCACTGGCATGAGTACCTTATCAAGCAGGCAACAAATAAAACAGGAACGTGCTTCTAATGGTCTGTACCCAACTCCAACAGCCCCAAACCAGCAGGACAAACGAACAGCAGGCTAGCAACACACGGCTGCCAACAAGCTTCTCACGAGTGCCTACGCAGCAAGTTACCCCGCAGTTACCGGGAGGGAGGGAATCGCACGGCGGCGGCGCAGGGGAGACCCGAGCCTTAGCGTGGCTGCAGGGAAGGCGGCGGCGCCAGGCGCCCCACGGGCCGCGGCCCAGCCCGGCTGGAGGAACCGCCCGGGGACCCCCGGGGAGGCCCAGCCTCCCGCCCGGCCCTACCTGCTGCCCGTCGTATCTGGCCAGCTCGGGCTCGGTGAAGAGCCGCACGGGGGCCTCGGCCGGCGGCCTGAAGCGCAGCTCCCGCTCGGCCGCGGCCGGCAGAACGCCCAGCAGGGCGGCCAGCAGCACCCGCGCCGCGCCCGCCGCCATGCCACCGGGGCGGGGGGGCCGGGACCCTCCTCTGGGCGGCGGGAGCGGGTCCCTGCCGCCGGTAGTGGCCGTACGTGGGTGGGAAGGGCTCAAGCACGGCGCATGTGCGCGGGGAGCTGCCCCGCAGCAGCGAGCGGCGGTGGGGGCTCTGCGCGGTGCGGGGTGCGCCGGCACCGCAGCAGGCCGCTGCTCGTAAGGCCTCCGTTTCCACCCCACCCCCCCCGAAGTTTCTCTGCCTGCTGTTTTAGGTGTTCATGCACAAAATCAGTACGCGTGTGGCAGGCATCGTCTTTATGACTGGAAAAAAAATAATGACAAAGCCCAAGGGAGGAGAGAATAAATAGGAAATTTTCAGATGACATCATTTCCCCACGCTGTAAATACAGAGCAGGGAAACATTCAGGGCTGGCAAAAGAATAGGCAGTTTGGAGTTTGTAATTCTATATAGAAATAAGAAAATTAAAAACTTCTGACAGTTGATATACGTATATCACACCCCTCACCACAGCGAGGCGAGTGAGGGCTGAGGGGGTTGATGCTGCAGCACCCAGCAACCTTACTGGCCGCCCTGCTGTAACTGCTGGGTACGGCTGCTCCTGCTGCAGTGTCCTGTGAAGGCTGAACAGAGAAGGATCTGGACAGCAAACAGGAGATAGAAATGGGTCTGATCTTTGCTTTAAGGATTGTATATAAAGTCTTCTGGTATAAAATCCATATGTCCTCCTCAGAGGAGACCTGTTCCGTGTTGCCTGAGGTAACGCCCTTTTCCAGAGGCTATCCAAAGGCAGTACTGGACACTGGTACAAGCAGAGCTGAACTAGCTAATCCAAAGCATCATCGCCATATTTCTTTTCTGGATGACAAAACCAGCACAAGATGAGAAGCACAGGGGAGTGAGGACATGTATGGCGTGCAGGAGAGAGCACAGTACGGGAGTGACAACCAACGGGCCACATCCCCGTGCGAGGAGTCAGGCCAAGCCTCCAGAGCCAGCGCATGGGGAAGGCAAACTGTTGTGACCATCTGGGAGCTGACTGCTATCTGCTGTGGTAGGCTGAGTATTGGTCCTGTTAGGGTGAAGGTTTATAAGGTTGTTACCGTGATTCTCCTTAAGCAGTGAAGTTTGCCTACACTGCCTAAACGATAGCCGCGCTTCAGAATGGGCTTTGTCTGCTGGCTGGCTGTCACGTCCATTTGCTGACTGTGCACGCCGCAAGACAGATACGAAATGTCAAGCAGAAAAGAGACCTTTAGTAAGGCTTTGGACAAAACTGCTTGTGAACGCGCCCATTACGTGCAAGAGCAAGCTCTGGCATTTGCCTGGTTGCTCTGCCTGCAAGTAAGCTGCGTGGCTCGCTGCAGAGACCCATGCTGCTAGGAAATAAGCAAAAGTCTAATTTGTCAGTTTGGTTCAATCACATTATAGATCTAACTTTTACCCTGAAATAATTATTTATTATTGTCTCCCCAGGGGAGGGCTGCAAGTGGTGAATCCTAGCTGACATCTGTCTGAAGTGTTAGTGGTTTGGGGGTGAGTTAGAGCCTGCCTTTGAATCACAGACATCTGGAAAATAAATAACAAGAATTAAAATACTTCCTTTCTGAAAGGGGAAGCTGTATATTAGGATAGTTGTCAAAGGACTTCAAGCCTTGGTTATTAACTTATGAGGTGTGGGTCTTGGGCATAGGGAAATGATGTACTGAGCAGGGACTACAGCGTTGCGTCTCTGCAGGAAGTGTTGTGCATGCTTTTTCTTGATGGTGATGATGAAACATTAACAATTACTTCCATGCTGGGAAAGAAAAATAGCTGTGTAGGTATTTGTGGACGGATGGCTCATGAGTCAGCTCTTCTGTGGTTTTGGCTTTGGCTTCTCAAGAGTGCCCCGTTCTGCCAGCACAGCGCGGGTGGGTCTTCGCAGGAGCCCTGCACAAGTTATGTCCGGTTGCCAAGGAGGTCTGTTGTTTTGGTGTTCTGTTAACAGCTTTGGGCAGCCAAAAATAATTTTTAAAAAGTAATATTGTGTGCATCTTGGAGAGAGCTGGCAGAGTGGTTTTAGATTGCTTGTCCGATCTAGTTCATTCTTGCATAGGAGAGTTTGTGAAGTGTGTGGTGTAGAAAAGACTTTTCCCGTCGCTACAAGGTGCACTTCTGTGTGCTTAGTAGAGGGAAACGTTCCTGTAACGTTCACAAGAAAGCCGCTGCGCCGGGCGGCGTCCCGCGGGAGCGCTCGGCGGGGACGGCGGAGCCGGCTCGGGGAGCTGGAACCAGACCCGGCCCCGCTGGCGCTGCGAGCCTGACGGCGTCTGCGCCGTGCCCTGCAGCCCGGACGCGGAGAGCCGGGGCGGCTGCCGGCGCGGTAAGGGCCCCGGGCTGCCCCCGCTGGGGGGGCGCGGGCCGGCACCGACGGGCGCCCGGAGCCGTTACCGCCGCTGCGCTGGACTACGCCTCCCAGCAGCCCCCGCGCCGCTGTGGCGAGGCCGGGGCGGGAAGCGGCCGGCGGGCGGGTGGGGGGTCCCGGCGCCTGCGTGGCCCTGCCCGGGCTAGGGCGGCTCGGCCGCGGCGTCGCCGTCCGTCCCGTGCGGTGCGGCTGGGCAGCCTCCCGGCCCCCGCGGCGGCCGCTCCCCGCCGATGCCATGCTAAGACCAGAGGTCTCCGCATCCTACCAGGAGGTAGGGGGGCAGGGCTAGTGGGCGGCGGGGCCCAGCTCGCCGGGGGGGGCCGGGGCAGACCCCGGCGGTTCGTGCCCGGCCCCGGGGCTTGGGTCGCCGCTCGCCGAGCGGTTACGCGACGCGCTGTCGGCGTGAGCTCAGCTCGGCTCCGGTCTCTGCCGCTGCGGGGGCGGGGAGCCCTGGCGGGGCGGGGGGCTGCGCACGGTGCCCTCCGCAGCGTCGCTCGGCCGGGCCCCGCCGTGAGGCGTGTGCCCTCACCTGCCCCGCGCCCCCCAGCCCCCCTCCGCAGCTGGGGAACCGGCACCTCGGGGTGCAGCCGCGCTCGCCGGAGAGAAACGGGTGGTTTGGGTGGGCCGCAGTTCACGTTTTACCTTTCAACGTGGTTCAGATAATGGGCGGCAGCTCCTTCGGGTGTCCGGGCTGGGTGCGGCCGGCCGGGGCTCCGGAGCCAGGCGCTGCGGGTACCGCAGCCGAGGGCCGCGTTATCGTCCTGCCGAGAGCCCGAGGCAGCGCCTGGTTTGGATATCACTGTACAGGCTCCGGCAGCCGGAATTCCTTGCTCGTTTCTCTCTCTCCCGAGCTAGAGATAGAAGCTATTTGTGCCAAGTTCGGCAGCGGTGGAGACTTGCAACAGGGAGCTCTTGATTGCGTCCTGCAGGCAAAAGTAATGCAGATGCTTGCCTCCCTCTGTGTATGATGTATAGTTCGGGGCTCTGTTTTAATATGTTCAATTTAATTTAGTACTGTCTGTTTAGTTTCTGCTTCTGGTTTCTATGCCGGGCTAGAAGGTATTGGAAGGTGATGAATCAGTGGACCCGCAAAAGGCCTGTATGGACAAGTTCCCCTTTTATTTAAGAGGGTTTTATCCACTAGGAAGGTTTTATCCCATGATTATCAGGATGAAATTAACTCGTGTAAGAGCTTGTATGTAGGAGAGGTACTTGAGAGAGTTAATGAAGTCACATTGTTGTCTGAACTACGGACTTGACTATGCATGTTACATTTCTGCCTTGTGTATCAGGCACCACTGGCACTGCTCTGTACATTTGGAATTGTCCCAGACTCTGTGGTACAAGTCTAGGTGGTGTGTATGTGTAGTAGTTGTGTTTCTATCCCTTCCCCAGCACCTGAGCCAGTCTGTGATGCTCCTGCCCCTAGCAGGGATGTTCAGATGTCTGGAAATGCCTTTTCTGAGCTTCCGTTTGTCCAGTGCTTTTCCATGTGTAGGACTGAAAAGGAACTACCCACTCACAGGCAGGCTCCTGCAGTTATTTCTCACTCAGCTGTACGTGCTGAGCTCAGAGGAATGCTGAACAAAGGTCTGTTTCATGCACTTATGGCTCTTGACATCCTGTCCTATCTCTGCATCCTATTACAAGCTTCACTGCCCTGCAGATTTGTGTTCTCTCTGCATCAGCACCATGTTTCACTTCTTTATCAAAAGTAAGATGTAGGAAGAACTGGCCTGCGAGGGTGAACACTGTTGGCATACTCCAGGTTCGCTGTTGTCATTTGCCTTGATTCTGTCAAGTATGAAGAAACCAGAATCATCTGTCATGCAGTAATGCTGTGCTGGCTTTCCAGTTCTTAGAAGACTGTAGCTCAATACGTCTCAGAGTTGTTGGATTTATAGGTCTGTGCTTTGTAGAGTCAGTATGCTGTATGCTCAGAACAGGGTAACTGAGCCATGAACAGTGCTAGGCTTTCAGTGGCCTCAGTGGGTTTATGCAGCTTCACCTCTTGTCAGGTCAGGTGTTCAAGATTTGCAGTGAAATTAGTTTGTTTTAGGGGGTCTTGGACATCAGCTCAATCTACGCACTGCACCTGAGGCAATGTTAGCACTCCTGCTTTTGACTAGCTGTCCTTCACTGGTTCTATGTGCGAAAAGCTTACGAAACTCTGCCTTGTGATCAGAGATAAGAAAACATAGTTGGATATCATTTGGGTTTTTTTCCCCCCTGTTGTTTCTAAGGAATGCTGAAAGGTGTTATTTTCTGTTTCTTCTATGTATTGGAGTCCAAGAGTAGGTTCTCTTAAGAGGATAAGAAATGTTGCATATTGTGTTCTTGTTTAAACTTATGTTGGGATCTCCTTGCTATCAGGAATAGAATTCATTCACCTCAGGTGTTACATCTACACAATGAGGTGCCTGTATCTGGGGAACTGTGGCTGAACCAGAGAGGTGTGGGAGTCAGCTGAGAAACTGCAGTGACTTTATAACTGCCGTTAAACTTTTTGGATCAGCTCTGGTATAAGGACTTTGCGTAAGTATAATATGAATTGGCTTCTTAGCTGATTCGGCTTAACCAGTCCAAAAGGTTCGGTGAATACTGTTCTTGTGTCAGAATAGGTTTTTTTGGGTCAGGTAAACAAATAGAACTGGTGTGTTTCTACAGAAAGGAGCAGAGTGTTAATTTTACCTTATTTTATGGAGATAATTGAAAAAAAATCTTTGGTTGGAGCCTGCAAATGAACCTGTTAGTTACCTGTTCACTCCATGCCTCGCCTGTGGGAAATCATGCTTTATTTATGTGTAAAGTGTTTAAAAAAACCTGGGTAGCTACTTTCAACTTGCTGTACATGGTGGAAATGGATACAGAAATACAGCAGGAGGTGATGGAGACTTTATGTAAGATTTCGAAGACATTAAATGAGTGGACTCTTCCCTAATAAGTGCAAATAAAGATCTGTTAATGGTGTAATGATTATTTCAATACTGAATTAAAGTTGGGTGAAATAAAAGCACTTCCTTATGGATGCATGCACGTTACTGTTGAGCAAGTTGGGGTGTAAAGTTTAATAGCATTTAGTGTGGCTGCTGCATTAACAGTGCCCCCGTTTTCCTTGAAATAGGAGCAAAACTGATCTTCCTTACCTAATTAGGTAGGTGATGCTGAGTGTTTGGCTTGGACAGTTACTGTGTGACACATGATGTGCTGCAAGCTTATGCCCCAGTTTGCCTTGCTGTAATTGGTATGTCAGTCACTGCCACGAAAGAAATTTGGAAAACATACAGGATATACTTAGCTATATATGTCTAATGCTTCATGATCTCATGTGATGCCTAGCTGATGTGACAAGCTTTGGACCTTGACGGAAGTGTCTTGGCAGTTTGGGCCCGAGCTCTGAATAGCAAAACAAGAAAACATCTGGTCTCTGTTGCTGTTTTAGAAACACTGGAAGACTAATTAGTTGCATAACCACTAATATATAATAATATGTACAGTGAGCTCAAATAAGTACCAGAAATGTAGGGATGTTTGACTGTTGTCTTGTAATGACCCACCTACCTGTGTGTCTGAGACTGCATTTGAGTTACTTGCCCTAATACCTGCCAAAATGCAGCTCACTCTTTTTGCACCTCTTTATTAAGAAGTGCTAATGGTCTGTTTGCTGGTGCGTGCTGTGGTTTGTTTAGGCCTAGAAACATGTTCTTGAGTGACAGAATGAAGTTTCTGCTTATTTCAGAGGGCATTGTCCTAATTGGGGGTTCAAAGTAAGCTGAAGCAGCCAGGGAAACAATTACTTTGATCTTGAAAGAAAAGGAGATGTTATTGTTGAAGCAGCAGGGTAGAAGTAGGTTAAATTTAATATGCCGTCTTTCTGCACGTGCAAGTCACTTAATTTTTAGCTATAGGTCTACATAAATGTAGCTCTTGTCTTGCGAACAAGTGGAACAGATGTTGGGTGCTCTTGGACTGGGGGCATGTTTTTGTGTGTTTGGTTAGTTGGAGCCTCTTTTATTTGTACCATAGAAATTCCAGCAATTGCAAGTTGAGAGCATGTTTGGAAATTGAACCACTGTTTTAACTACACAGCTGAGTGAAGATGTGGAGCGAGTATCTGAAAATCCAACAGATGAGAGAGGAGGAGAGATGGAAGTTCATGAAGATGCCAGCTCTGTTATTTTACCAGGTGACAACTATTGACCCAGAAATTACCAATTTTAAGTGCCTAATAAGCTGCTGCTGTGTGTGGGTTTGGTTGTGTTTTTATCTTAATTACACTTCTGAAAGCAACCGAGGATTGAGATGAGAACATTGCTTTGTCATGAACTGTGCTCAATCAAAGAAGATTGAGCACATCTGGTTCTGAGCCAGCTTAGTATGTCGTCTCCCTTTGTGTTGTATCTTACCTGCTTTGCAGTGTCTGTGATGGCAGTGGATTGCAAGCAAAGTCTATGCCAGATCTACATGAGCAAGATGCAATATTGAATCGATGTGCTGTTAAACAGATTTTAGTTGGACTGTTCAGTCCTGCTTCTGAAGGGTGCAGGGCAGTGTTAAATGGGCTTATTGCAGCTCAGATGCAGGCGTTAAGGTAAGCCAGCCTGAAATGAGTATCACCTAAATGTTTTGCAGCTGTTCAAGACGTAGTTGTTTCAGCAGTGCAATTTTATGCATATTAATGCCCTAACTTCCTTGGCTGCCATTTCCTGGCATGTAACTTGGTAACACGTGTGTGACCATGGACCTTTGTAAGAGGTTATGTGTTCAAGAGGATTTATTAAAAGGCTAGTGTTTGTTGTGCTAAGGAACAAACACCAAACCATGCCATTACAGTTGAAGGGCAGTGTGTGGCATGGCCTGAAAGGGCCTGACATTAACTTACACCACACAGAAGAGTAGTCGTAAAATATGCCTACTTACTTCCTTTCATTTGTTGGGTTTTATATGTTCTTTTGTGCGTTCAGCTATGTATCGCTTACGATCAAAACATGACTTGTAACTCCAGTACATGAACTTTTTCCTTACAAGTATCGCCAAAAGAAATGGCGAATCCAGGGAGTATGGGGAAAGCAGTGTCTGTGTACAAGCGAGACTAGTGTGAAGATCTTCAGAGAATAAGCTTTGAAGGCAAGGAGACTGTGAGAGGTTTGGGTCGGTCTTTTTCTAGCTGTAATTGGAAGAATCCTTTTGTGAGACTTTATGTAGTATGCGCAAGGAATTATGAATTAGACTCCAAAAATGAGAGGGTAAGAAATATCTAGTGACTTCTACCATGGTGGAGATCCAATGCAGATAGCTGTGGAAGAGTGTTAGAATATTAATTCTCTCTGCTGATGCATATGCTGAGTGTATAAGAATTACTTCAGACTAGGAGGGGGAAAGGGAGTTGTTTTTTCCAGGAGGAAGGACTGACCATCAACAGACTTCTTTTTTTTCTCATGAACTTTGAACTTTGTTTCTGAGTTGTCTTTGAAAATAAACCTTATTTCCTGCCTGCAGTGTCTTTAAGCAAGTGCCAAATTCAATACGTGAAAAATAAGCACAATGTTTGGAGGATTATGTCCCGTGCTTGAGAAGGAAGTATCTACCTGACTGATCGTAAAAATCAGCAATAGTTGTGGTTTTTTAAATCAAGCAGAGTTTGAGGCATACTTTCCTCTCAAGCGATTGATCTTTAAATGAATACTACATACATTCAGTCCAAATGCCTGTATTTTAAAGTCCTAATCCATATTCTGTTTGGTTCCAGATAGTGAACTGGGTACCACTGCCCCTTCTTTGCGTTTCAGCAAGACCTGCCTAAAGAATGTTTTTTCAGTAATTCTCCTGTTTATTTATCTGCTGCTTATGGCTGTTGCTGTGTTCCTTGTCTACCAAACCATCAGTGACTTCAGGGAGAAGCTCAAGCACCCAGTGATGTCTGTCTCTTACAAGGAAGTGTCCTTGTATGATGCACCTGGTAAGAGTGGTAACAAAAAAAATGGGTTAAATTGTTCGCATTTATCTTAAATGGCTTAAAATTTTTAGTGTTGATTCTCCAGGGCCCAAAGTGTATATAATGCTTTGACCCACATCTTTCACTTCTTTTTTTTAATCGATGTTGTGTTGCCTTTGCGTAGAAATGTTAATAGTGTACAGGAGATCTTGGGAACTTTCACGCCAGTACCGTGAATAACAGTAGCTGTGGAGCATTAGGTAAGATTTCATGGATAAAAAATGTTTGCAGAGTCTAGAATGAGTCCTCTTTTAGGGAAAGAAGATAATTCCTTATGGAAATACTCCCAAACTGTATTGTTCAAACAGGGTAGCACATAGGATGGCTATCATGACCTCAGTGCTGCACTGGACTGTCAGTAAGGAAGGTGAATTTCTCAAACCAACCACAGAGTAACCACAGTGCCACTTTCTGCTTCTGTTCTGTATTGTTTACAACTTGGTATTACATCAGTAGGCAATGAAAATGGGATGTGACTGCAGGGAACGATGTTGGCATGAAAATGCAGCGTGGCATCAGAAAACTGTGTTGCAGTTTGCGGGCGGGATTACGCCACGGAAGCATTTTTTAATAGGGAGTTCTATTATTATTTTTTCAATTATCCAGTAACCATTCATAAATAGAGCTGCAGTAGCAAATGCATCTCCAACAGTCATAGGTCGGTTTTCAATTTAAAAATAATACTTTGTTTGAAGTGTTACCACATTTTACAAATAACTACTCCAGTAATTGTGGCTGAAAGGTGAGTGTTTCAAGTTGTTGCCATATTCCTGTAGTTGTTTTTCTGTGTGGCCAGTTAGCCTCAGCTCTATAAGTAGGACCTTGCATTTGGACCACGTGGATCTGACTGTAAAAGCAGGCTTCCTTCCCCACCCCCCCCGCCCCCCCCTTTTTTTTTCCCCCCTCCACATGAGCCTTTCATACAGCAACAGGAAGAAAATGTCATTTAAAGAAGCAGAAGAACATACATATAAATCCAAAAGTATTTTCAGGGATGCCTGCCAGATCAGAGAACCTAAATTAATGTAGCCCTTTACTTCATCATGCTATTAAAGTGATGAGATGGCAAGCTGTAAGTGTGGAGCACTGAGGAAAGGGATAAAGCATTTTTAGACTGATATATGCTGACTGCTTTGACATCTTGCATTTTGGTGGACAGATCATCTCAGCTGTGAGTTGATCGTATCTAATAACTTAAATCTTGCTTTTTTTGGTAGTTGGTCTAGATCATCTTCAAGCAAGCTTGTTTCCAATAATAAATGTGCCGTAACAACATTTTTTGTTTTGGGCCTTGTATTTTGCTAGCCACTTATAGCTGAGGTGACTGAGGTTCTTCTAATGCGTACTGTTGGTCTGAAAGGGTAGATTTATGGTATATATGAATTTCCATACAAGTGACAGTAGTAGCCTGCCTAGCCAATGATATAAGTAGTAAGGGATGGTAACAGCTAGTACTGTTTGGCTTTGATTTTTATCATGACATTGTATTCAGTGAACAGAAGATGCTAGATGTTCTGAAGAGCATCTTTTCCCTTTTATTAGATCACCCAGTGATCTCTGATCTGTCTTGTATAGTACGTACATTATTTTCAATTAAAATTCGGTACATTAAATGATAATATCTGAAGACACTCCCATGCTGAAGCACTACATATCCCATTTGGCTTCTGTAGTGTCCTAACAGTTTAAATTAATTTCATTTGTGGTGAGAGGGACTGATGTATTAGCTGCTGGCTTGTGGGAAGACTAGGGAAACTTAGCAGCTTCTGTAAACCTTGAATTGTTACAGAGTGTGAACCCGGATTGTTTTTCAGTGCATCACGAGGGTTCCGCCCTGATGCAGCTGGCACTTTTGCCCTGCTCCACAAAAATGCTGAAGTGCGTTGGTTTAATTTGATTATTTTGCTTGATCTTGAGGATAGCTCAGTATCCTGTGGGATTAAGTCCCAGAAGGAAAATCCATCTACTTGGGAAAGAAATTGGCTCTCTTTAATGTTTCTTCTCCCCAAACAGGTATTGCCTTTTACCCAGGCAAGGCTCAGCTGCTTAGCTGCAAGCATCATTACTATGATCACATTCTGCCTCTGATAAATCCAGGTCAGCCGGGAGACATTGAATGCACCACTCAGAGAATCAACTACACAGATCCTTTTACTAATCAAACGATGGTAATAATAATAATAGCATAGAACAAAGCTTACTCAGTGGGGGTTTCCTGCTTGTAATGGTATTTGAAAATAAAAATATTTATGAAGTGCTGTAAAAAAATCCTTGCTTCTAGCCATCTGTCCTTTTGTTTTCAGAAATGTAAAAGAACCCAGTCAGTGTGTATATGTGTTGTGGAAGATCAGCTGTCACGTGGGTGCGTGCAGCATGAAAACCTGAGTGGGACAAAATAAGTAATTTTTTTACAATGAAACTCTCACTTCATTTCTCTCCTAAATGAGCTGGCAAGCATACCCCTTGATATAGTAAATCTAGCTTTGATTGAAAGCAGTATCAGTTATTTCATTAAAGCAGGATAGGATATCTCTTTTTGTATGTTTGCTGAGAATTACATGCTATTTTTGTTACACTTGGAAGAATCTTAACTGGGCACAAAGCATTTCATTATGCTGAAACGCTGTGAGCCAGTAAGATGGGTACATTGAATGATAGCCTGTCTTAAATTGCCCATAAAAATGCAAATAATCTAGCTTCTGTATAAATAAATGTTGAAAAAATAAAGTATGAAATACAGTCATTTGTATCTAAAGTGATTGCTTAGATTGTTTTTAAGGAAACTAAACATTAACGTACAAACTATCTAGGTACTATTTTGTCAAGCTTTTTTCCTCTTCATGTTTTGCCTTTTGTCTAGCTACCATTTATTTCTGGAAAGCAGCTCCTTGGTATATTTGAAAGTGATATCCTAGGTACAAGTCTAATTTAATTGCTGCCACTAATATACTCTTTTTGTGTGTTTTAACAAAGTAAGAACCCACATTTTATGTTGCGTGGTAGCTTCATTTGGAAGCTTGCTGATCTGATAGTCTCTAGTCTGAGGTGGAATGGAGAGCCACCGAGGCAGGGGCCTCTGAACCGCGTAGAACCCTGTTCAGATTGGCTGAGTCCTTGTTGCAAGCAGCAGCTTGCTGTTCAGTACGACGCTTGCACTACTTCCAAGTTGTATTCTGCCTGCTGGCATTTTTTGTTGGTGTGGGTTTTCCTTTCGGCAGCTTACTTCAGGTGCTGGGGGCTGTGAAAATGTTCCTCTTTCTCAAGGAGAAGCCTGAAGTTCTCCGCATCAGACTCCACATTAACTTGTTTCATGTCAAGACCTGAAAGCTCCTAGACTTTAATGCTCAAAACAGTTTTGATTGTCCTGCAGCGTGCAGATTGCAGGGCCTTGACTGGTCATTCCACATAAACCCAAAGGACCATGATAGAATTAAAGCAGATTTCTTAGCAAAACACTAAATCTTGATGTAAAGGCTTTATTTTTAAACTAAAAGAAGGGATTCAGTTGGTGTTTATTTGATGTTTTAATAGACGTGTACTTAGTAGCAGCCAAGAAAGTCTTGGTGGGTGTTAGATTTCTATACAGTTGACAGATGGCAAATTCATGACTAGGAAGTGAAGGTTCCTTTGCTACTCTCACCATCTCTCTGTTTGCTTACAGAAGTATGCTTTGGTTGTTCAAGGCCCTCGTGATGTGAAGAAAAAGGAACTGGTGTTTTTGCAGTTTCATTTAAATGGAACAGACCAAGACTTTAGTGCTATTGACTACCTTTTGTTTTCTTCTTTCCAAGAGTTCATCAACAGGTATGTAAAGTGATGAAGCTACAACAATACTAATGAAAGCATGGCTTTTTTAGTGAAAATCAGATAGGCTTTTATGTTCTCTCTTTTTTAAATATATTTTTTTTTAATGTTTGGGTTGCACTGATGCTCCCTCATGTCTTAGGTTACTAATCTTACTTTTTAGAAAATGAACTGAGGATTTTTTTCAGTGGCAAAAGCTACCCTTCAGCTATGCTTCAGCCATTTGTTGCTGCACTTTTAAAAGTTTGAGGTTTGTGCTGGTTTTCCGCTGTCTGCTGCTGTGGGTGATCAGGAAGCGTGCTGTCCTGGTCAGCGTGCTCAGGAAGTGCACTGAGAACACTAATGTTTCTGTACCTTTTTTTTCTTTTAAAGCAATTACTGTAAAGATTGGATCCTCAGATTGATTTGTTGTGATTTGGTTGAAAGATTAACTGTATTTCTTCGTATTACTAGCTTTATGTAAGATTCTACAGAATCATGTAATTTTATAGGTGGGATTTTCAAAATTGCTTTGTATTGGTTTGACATTGGTGCCATTGGAGCAACTGATCAACTTCATAATTTTAACAAGAGTGGAACTGAGTCTGTCTTAAACTTTCTTGAAATCCCCACCTTTTTCCCTCCTTGTGAGAATACATTCCATACCTAACTGTTTCATTTTTGCTTTAATTTAAATTCCAGTTCTGTTCTCCCTGTGATTCAGATTAAAAGCTAGACAAAAGATACCAGGCACAGTGAGACCACAGAAAGCCTTCATTTGGGGATAGTCAGATAAATGCTCAGTGAAAAAGGGGCAGCAGTTTGAAGGCCATATGCAGAACAAAATTAGATGAGGGAGGGGAAGAGAAATAACAGATTTTATCGTAACAAAGCATTCTTGGAACCTTGGGCATGATCATACTGGTGCTTTTCAGATTGAACAAAGACTGCAAGTGTTCAGTCACAGTATCTCTGGATGGCCAAAGACCAGTTATCTTTTTTACCGAACATTTCTACTTCAGTGAAGGAGAGAGCGTAAGTCACTAAGTACTTCCTGTAACTACTAAAACACCTTATAAAATGCTACTGTTCTGGGTATTTTAGGCATCGATATTTTAGAGTGAGAAAAAAACAGTTAAGAGTTTTTACTCTTAAAGTTACTAAGCATAGTGATGTAGAAGGTGTTACTTGTTCCTTCTGTATTGTTTTTTCTCGGGTTTTGTGGCTTGTGCTGTGGTTAGTGGGATGTACGGTGGGACTGATTCCAGCAAGGTGCACAGCTGTTTCTATACTGCAAGACACAAGCGCTGCCTGAGCCCACCCCTTGTGAGACAGAGCAGAAGGCAGTTGTGTTGCATCTGGCTCCCAGCTCTTTGCGGAATGAACCAGCTTACCATGACACAGCTTGGTCTACGCATGCTCAAGTCTCGGCAGCCGGATTTCTGTGCTTATTGTATCAATTTGCAGATAAGCCATTTAAAAGAGCTGTTTCTTCCCAAGTTAAAACACGTATGTCCTACTTAAGTGGGCGGTATTTCTGCAAGCGAGCCACAAGTCTGCGTGCTGCTGTCCCAGACGCTTGTGCCACACGTTGTGCAAAGGCAGGTTAGATACGCAAAACGGCAGTAAGCAGCATTGCAAAGGTCCTAGCTTCAAGACTTGTGTTCGTGCCAGCGCAGGCGAATCAGTAAGACTCACCTGTAAGTTGCCTGGAAGAAACATGGATCACAACCTCCTGCCTCCAGGTTTGCCAGGTCAGACTGGTTATATGGCATAATCAATCTCCAAAGAGATGGGGAAGTGTCACGTTGTTCCTAGAGAAGCTGCCTTGCCTCAGTTTTGGCAGGCACCAGAACTAAAGCTGGGAGGGTGAAGGCTGAGCCTGGGTTATGTCTGGAGTAAAGTGAAAAGGTAGGAAAAGGTGGTGTCTGGGGATGCATCCTTTGTGCCCATTTGCGGCAGGCAGTAGGAATGCAAGTTAAAACTAACCCTGGTAACAGGAAAATTGGCAAAGGCATGTAGGCCTTTAAACTCAGTAAATGATCTGCATGTCCAGGTGTAATACAGTAAGAGAACCAGTTGTGTGCAAGAGGCCAGTAGTGTCTTTTATAGCGCTCCCCAAGCTCGACACAAGTTGCCTGCTTGTCTTGCTTAGCATTGTGTATTGCTGTCCTGGTGTCCTGGGGCACGAACTGGACAGGCTAAGGGCAGGTTGAAAGTGTCTGGTTTTTCCTGACTATGAATTGTGTGTGAAACCGTGTGCTTGTGTGGACTGTGCTTGCTCTGTCCAACTTCCAGCAGAAGAGAAAATAGAAATTATTTCTGGTTCATCAGTGGATGCTAAATATAGTTAAATGGGAAGTCTGAACCAAGATATCTGTAGGAACTGTTGTGTTTCTGTATGGCCTCTAAAAATCTTCCAATTACTAGCCATTGTTAACTGCTTTTCCTGACAGAGTGTCTCACACTGGTTATAAGAGCGTATGTATTAACACTGAATCCAGCAGTTCATGTGAAGCGTTATCAGATGCTGAGATACATGCTAGAACCCAGCAGAGATCGTAATGACCTTGACATCTTTTTGCTGTGGCTGCAAACAGGTTGGGTTGGGTTGGGCAGGCAGGCTGCTGTAAAATGTATGTGGAGGGTATTCGTCGCCTTCAATCACAATCCAAACCCGACCCCCTGAAATCGGTGATAAGAGTCCTGCTGGATCTACACCACAGTTTCTGTGTGGATGGTACTACGGGCAGCTCACTTTTGCTTTAAATAGCAGTAATTGTGTCTGCAGGCGTCGGCCATACGCAGTAATAAAAATGGCATCCAAGAGACTTGTATCTTTAATGGGTTTTTTTGAGGCACAGCAAGTGCTGAGGACTCAAGTAAGGTCCAGTTGTTTGTGTCAAGGGTTTTATTCTCTGCAGCTTTTGTTTTAAAACTGGATCAACAGACTACATGAAACTGGCACTGCTTGCTAGTTTTGTTCTGGCCTTCGTGGAACACTGCTGAACTGTGTGCTGTTGTTGGTTCCTGAGTTGGAAGGATACTGCCACTGGCTTTTTTTTTTTCTGTTTTTTTGAGACAGCGGCAGCTACTGTCTCTACCATATTAATCGGAGGGAAAGAAATAATGAAACCCTTGCAAATTACCAAAAAAGTGTAGCTAAAAATACAAGTTCCTTTCCTGAGCTGTCATTAGTGTAATACATGGCTTTAAAAAAAATCCTCTGAACATATTACTGACGAAACTATTGTTAGCGCAGCATGTAAAATAACTTCTGGTCATGTGAAATGATGACTACCAGTCTGATCAGATCAGATATTACTTAAGGGTCTAAACAGAGCTCTGTGTTCACATCTCTGGTCTGGATTGCTGCGTGCAGAGGAATAAATCATAACACAGAGGGGTTGAGACTTTTGGTAGCACACCGTCTGACCCTTTATTGGATCCCCTGGCTGTCTGAGTTTTCCCATCTAGGGAAAAGCAAAGGCAGTGAACTTGAATTGGGTTTGACCCATCTCTGGGTTTGGCTCATGCTGTTGCGTTGGGTTCTGCTGGAGCCTAAGCTGCCTCTGGCTCTTGTGGTGGTAAAAGGCTCCACTGCAGCGCTACAGCTCGATCCGCAGTTAGGTTAGCAACGCCCACAGCTGGGACAAATACGGTCTCTCGTGGTCTGACGCTGACCAGTCTGTGCTGGGCCAGTTAGTACTAACTCCCTGCCAGCAGCCTGAACTGGCAATGGTTATCAGAGTGCTGGCAGAGAGGAGACCAGGGCTTTGTCGCTCACAGTGGCTTCTTGTGCTTCTCTTTCTCTGCTGTGAGGTAGGAATTTTTACGTGGTCTTGAGGTACCATTAATATCCTGGGAGAGCCTGGTGCAGAGTATTCCAGGAATCTTACCATACATCTAAAGGACAGCGTAACAGATAGAAGAACTTACCGAACAAGAAAAAAAAAAAAAGTGCAGCCTCTGCAGATTGTCTGTCTTGGGGGGTGTAAGGGGAATTAAAAACAAACTTGCCTGGAGAATTATTGTTCAATTTAAAATCCCTTGCCTGTCTTGCATTCACTTAGTTGCGTGTGATTTTTAAGCTGCATTATTTGCCTTTGTGCAAAGCTTGTGCCTCTCTGCTCTGCTCACCATGCAACCCTTCCTCCCCTGCCCCCCTTTTTTTTTTACCCTCGACTCTATGGCAGTGGCTCTGGATTATGGGCACATGCAAGGAGATGCTTTCTCAGATCACTTCTCCGCAGTTTCTCCTAAGATATTATTAATGTTTCTTTCTCAAGCCTACAATTACTGTTGAAGGCCAAGTATACTACTGCTGTCTGCGTACCGTCTAAGTTGTGGCTGTAGTGTTCAGCTCTGTGTCATAACTTCCTGCCTTAATTTTCCATGTTGGTTTGGAAAGCTTTTCTAGGATGCTGTATTTAGTTAGGCATTAGGCATAAGACCGGCTGGCAGAGTGCTAATTATGTATGTTCTCTTGAGTGGCAAAGCACCGTGCCCTTCTGTACTGTTCTATCAGCTGCTGCTGTACCCACATACCGTAGGGGGAAGCCGTCATCGTCACATTAGGTCTCCCTGTGTCACTGGTTTGTACTGTGAGGAGTAGTTGGCAGTGGGCTTTGTTACTGTGCTTTGCCCATGTCTTCCTTGTGGGATTAGGTGCACCGCTGTCCTTTTGGGATCACTAAACAAGCACCTCTTGATATCAATAGATAAAGATATTCCTAACCGGTTAAAACACTCTTGGAATAGCTTCTGTTGTGATGGGTAGCTAAGCGCGTTAGTTTTTCTTTTCAAGAAGTGCTTCTCCTTTCTGTTTGTATGCACAGTAGTTCAGTGTTTGAGCTCATCACCTGAAGCCCTGACGTAAAGAGCAAGGGCTTTGCTAGGATTTGCCTTCCTACGAACGTGTGCGTACTACCTGAGCCTGAGCAGGCAGCACAGTACAGAGTAGCCATCAGTATGATATTCTTTTTAGCAGCGCATGCTTTTTCTGCCTTGTAGACAAAGCATCTTGGTTTGCAGGAAGAAAAGGAGCTGTGATTCTGAAGACTAAGGAGAAAGACAGGAAAAGTGCAAATCCAGTCAGTGCTGGTACAGGACAAATCTTCCTGATTGGTCTGTTCTTTGGGACAAGAGCTGGCTTCTTCAGCTCTGTTTTTCTTCTTTACATCTTTCTCCTGAAAGACCAAAATACCTTAATCTCTCAACAGACATGCGCGCCCTCTGTCATACAAGCAGAGTGTACTCTTTCCTTCACCTAGGAAGATGGATTTAATCCGAGTCAAAACCCTTTCCCTTGTGTCTCAAGGACCAGCACACCCTGATGTATCTCTGCAACCTGAAATCTATCTTCAGTAGAAATTAGCAGGCTGTGCTTTAATGATTCGCGATTTATCACAGTCATTTACCCCTTCATTTCAAATGAAACCTTGTTGAAAAAGCAGCTGCAGGGCCAGGTTTATTTCACAGAGATGATGTGAAAGTGGCTAAAATCACAGTGCTGAGTGGCTCCCAAGGGGGTGATTCACTGTGTCTTGTGCAGCTGTTCAAGGATGGAGACCAGATATGCCTTGGAGGTACCTCTACCACTTGCAGCATGAAGGGGTGTTGGAAGCCTTAAAGTGGCTTACGGTCACAGCATTGAAGACCAAAGCAATTCTGCTGTTCCGGGGCCACAAATATCTGATCATGTATTGGGAAAACAGCCATGTTATTGCAGGTGGGAGTCTTACACCAAAGGTATAGCGTTTCCAAAATAACAGGAATGCACTGAATGTGAATTTCAAAGCATTTTAAGTATGTCTATATTGCAACCAGTTTATTTGTATCCCATAATGAGGTGAAGCAGCCTGCCCTGCTTCTAGGCTGTTCCTTCCATCTCTTGCTGTCTAGCGTTATGGCGAGCTGTTTCCTGGGGTCCTGGCTCGGCTCCTTTCTGCCCAGAGATGACAGCCAGGCAGAACTCTAGGGTGGCAGGGCACCAGGTAAGTCATCTTCGGTTAAGAGCACAAGAGTTAAAATGTCACTACTCACAATGTGCTAGATATGCTGAATTTTAGTAGTTGAAACATAAAAGGAATTGTGAATACATTTTTAAGTGCCTGCAGGTCTGACATTCTCCTGCCTACAGGGTTCAGATGCCGCTCTGAGTTTGGCTGGTAAAGTAATGGTCTCTTTCCTTTAGTCCAGAAAAAGCAGAATTCATGAAGGACTGTGAAAGTTCATACTCTAGCTGGAAGTTTTCTGGAGGCTTTCGAACTTGGGTCAAGATGTCCTTGGTGAAAACAAAAGAAGAAGATGGTAGTGAAACTGTTGAATTCAAACAAGAGGTAAAAAAAAAAAAAAAAAAAGTGTTACGGGACCTTTTAGTTTTATTAAGAACTAGTTACTGCCATGGTTTAACAGAACCAGTTCTTGGGGCAGATAGCAATGTGAGTTGGAAGAAGGGGGGGGAAGTTAGGTGAAACATCAGGAGCTTTTTTTTTTTTGTTTCATTGCATCCATCACACCACGTGCCAGTGAGCAGTTTTGGCTGTACAGTTACTTGCATTCTTTCTTAACATGAAGCAGTTCAGTAGAAGTGCAACCGTCTTGATGTGCTTGGTTGTTGGTATGGTACGGAGACACACGTCAGGAAAACATCTCTAATGGGAAGGTCAGAAAATCCAGGCCTTGAATGTGTTGTAAGTGACACCTGTAGTCTGAGGTAAGGGTCCGGAGAGACCAACACAGAAATAATAACACAGCTGCATTTAGTTCAAGGTGGGGAACAGCTGGCAAAGGAATTGTCTAAATAATACCGCTTTCTAATACTGGCTATTACTTAGATTACCACAAGGGCTGATATTAGGATGAAGAAATAAATGTGAGCCTTGTATCCTCTATAGCATTCTGATGTCTGCTTTTTGTTTGGGTTTGGGCTTTTTAGCTGTTGAGTATCCGTAGAAAAATGGAGTAACTTCTTGCATCATTTAAAACTAGAAAACAGGCAGGTGGAAGATGCAAACTTAGCTAGAGATGAAGTGAGTTTGACTTTCACTCCTGTTCTGTTTACAGTAATGGACAGGAAAATAGTTGTGTTTTGAATTTATCTTTCTCCCAGTGTTGGCTGGAGAGGAAGTGTCTCAGCGGTAGTGAGAAATGAGAATTTTAAGAGCAGTTCTTGTCCAGAGAGCATATCTGTCAGGGACTACACTTTCTTAGTCCATGGTACACTTGGAAAGAGCACTTTGTGGAGATCAAAATGAAGCAGAAACTTCAGTTCTCCTATCTTTAATTCTCACAGGGCATTAAAGTGGCAAAGCCTTAAGGGAAAAGCAAAGCTGTGACTGTGAGGTGAGTCCCCTTCTGCTCCACTTTGAGGACAGGAGGCAAACGCCAGTCACACAAGTCCCAAACTAGGGAGAGGAAAGAATGCATCAGGCAGCTGCTGCCACGTTAGCACTAACAGCAGTTGTTTGTCTGTCCTTCATCACCTACGGCTCTGTATCACTTGCGAGTTGGTACTTACCAAGTGTAGGATTTTTGAAAGTCCTTTGTGTGCCCGAGTCTAATGTGTGTCAAAGTGGAAACAAAAGGCTGACTCAGAACCACAAAAATCTGAACTTTTTGTGACTAAAGATCTGTTTAATCCAACAGTTATGGACTGATTATCTGGGTAGGCGAACACTGTGTTGGGGGTTTTGGGGTTTTTGTTTGGTTTTGGGGTTAGTTGGTTTGTTTTTAATGTTTCAGATCCCTATTAATAATACAGTACAAGTTGAAATAGCTCAGACGTAAGTTGCAGTTGCTTTGTTTGACAGTACAGCATTTGCTAGATTGCATAAGGAAGTCCATTAGCTTTTCAAATCTAAACCTGGGAGATGGCAGACCAGCAAGATGGATATAAATATTAGGTCGGATAGCACAGTCGGTTCATTTGCTAACTAGCCCTGTAGTCATGGCTTTGTCTTTTCTTCCGTTCCCAGTGCCTTAGTTTAGTTTTATGTGCTGTTTGTTTCCTGGTGTGCAGTTTTCGTGAGTGACTGGCCGGGGTGATGGTACGCTGCACTAAGTAAATGAGCTGTAGAAGCGTAGGGTAAGTCAGTCTGCAGCAAAGGTGTTTGACCAGAAAACAGGAGGTGGTTGAAGCTCCCATATACTCTGAATGGACATACATCGTGTTCTAGCTCCTGCTTCTCTGTGTTCACAGCCTAACATCTGGTCAGGGCAGGGCGTGTGGAGAAGACTAACAAATCTTGAAGTATGTGTAAATAAACTAAGGGAGGGTAGATGGGAGGTTTTTGTGGCAGGTCATCTCCCTCGTACAGTGAAAAAGCTTGTAAGAAGGTGAAAGCTGATTGTTGAGGGACTTCCAGTTCAGCCTTCCTTTACCTGGAACAACTCAAAATCCAGAAAGGGCAGTTTCTTCCATCTGTCTCACGTTCCTGTCACAACCCTGAAATGAAGTTACAGTACTGCTGGATTCATTACTTCCAGTCCAGTATTAAACTAATGTAGGAAGAGCAGCAGTACTCTCTTGGGCACACACCAAGATGTAAATACTGCTTTGAGGACTGGAGAAGGGAGAGGTCCTTCCGTCACCTGCTCAGCTGTAACGCGCCACGGTGCCTTGCTGTTAGGGAACTGTCTGGCTCTTGAGCAGCTCGTGTTGTCCCCTAGCAAGCGGGGTGGGGGGCAGTGCAATCGGTGTTATTGCCTGTGTACAAACCCCTGTAGCTCCCCTCTGGGTGGGGGTGTCTGTGCTGCAAGAAAACTTAAATGTTTTTTGGAGGCCTAACGCTTTCGTGACTGTAGTTCCTAAGACTATGGTTTCATGTGGCTGTGACGTCAGTCTGGTATCCTCAGCTGTACCCTGGTGGAACTGTGCTAAAGCTCTCTGCCGCTGTCCTGGTTTTGGCTGGGATAGAGGTAACTGTCAGTGCTAGTTCAAATGGTAACCTAGTTAATGGGCAGCACCTGGGAAGTATGGTTTTAATTGTTAAGAGCTAGGCTTCTCTCCTGTTTTCATTCTGTACTTGCTGGCATCTTCTAGTTTATTCTACAACTGATTGTCCAAAAAAGAGTCTTCCTGCCACCATTGCGTAGCTCTCTGGTAAATAAAAAGTAATTTAGCATTCATTCATGAGAACTTTTCAAATGCTGTATCACTCCAAGTAAATAATTTTTGTAAATTAATTTTCCCTCCTTGAAAGGGGAAACTATATAATAAAATAAAGACCCTGGCTACCACTGTAAAAATGGTATCGCAGTGTTTTACCAAGTGAGAAATAGGGAAAAAAACCCCAAACCAAACGAAAGAGATGGAGGAAACCTCCCTTCCCATATTTTGGGAGCCTACTGCTTCAGGTAGAGGAATACTGAATTGGAAGTCCCTCAACAGGCAGCTATTTTCACCTTCTTACAAGCCTCTTCTGTTGCACAGAAGACTCATTACTTTCTTCCGTGGTGTAACTTGCACATTTGTGGGTTTTTTTCCCTCATGTCCCCAGACCAGTGTGGTCAACTATATCGACCGGAGAACTAACCCAAGTGACCAGCTGTTTTTTGTGGTATTCGAATGGAAAGATCCTTTTATACAGACTGTTCAAGACGTGAGTAACATGCTAGTTCCTTTTTGAATTGTCTGACTGTACCTGCTCATGGTTTGTGTGTGCAGATGCCTGTGCTACCTCACTCCAAGCAGAAATTCAGAGGAAGAGTGAGGTTACGTCTGAAACTTCAGCCTATGCTCCCCCTTGTATCCCGTAACGCATATTCTGCAGAGGTCAAGACCATCTGACGCCTTCCCTTGGCTTGGTGGCACCCAGCATTCTGTTTGCAGCTAGAGGTACATGTAGCTAAAAAAAAACCACGTGACCCCTGTGGTCTAGCAAAGTGTAGCTTCAGGTCAAGTCTGAACTTTTTGCTTAAATAAGTTGCTTGGCTACACTGGATTTAATGATTTTTCTTTTTTATTATTTCACAAGCAAGAAACCTAGGCTTAAATCAGAATAATAAAAATAGCCTAGTGTATTTTTTATCCATTACTAGCACAGAATTTGGTACTGCATTCAAATGCACAAAAAGCATTCCAAAATTTAGCTCGATGTGCTGCAGCCAGAGGTGATGATGTGCCAGACAAGACCATGATCAGTCCCCAGCGGTGATTAAGAGGTGTGCGCTGCAGGTACGTGCTTTAAGCACGAGCTAGATCTTGTTTCCCCAGTGTTCCAAGGGCAGGTCAGATACACTTGCCCTCCCCAGGAAAACGTGGAATGGCAAAGTGTGCAGAGACAATGTGTTTAAAATTTTGCATTTAGAATGGCCCTACCTGACAGCCAAAGTCCATTGCCGGTAAAATCCGCAGAGTTCTTGTTTTCTTGCCCAAAACCAGAGCGCGAAGGCAAACTGCGTAGGGCAGGAGGTGGTAGCTGGTTCTTGGCACTCCGGCTCTCATGTCCGTGCTGGGGCCGGGCACCCTCCTCAGTGCCAGCGCCTCCTCGGCCTTGCGAGCCTGCTCCTGTTCCTGGCTCCTCTCTGCTGGATGGGGTTCACGCCTCCGCCACCTTCCAGCCAAAACCCGCCCCCGAGCCAGTGGTCTGGGGTGCTCGTTCCCTCTTGGCGAAGAGGCCGTAGTTCACGAGCAGGGGCAGCCAGTGGCAGCTTTCAGGAGGATTAACGAACACAGAGTGCTGGTTTACGACCTTCCAGCTTGGCTGGTGACCCAGTGACACCGCGCTCGTGCTGACAGTCCGAGCTGCAGACTCGGTGGCAGGTCCCAAAGCTGTGTGTGACTTCGCTGCTGCCTAAGCCTAGCTCTGCTTGCTTCATCCGAGATCCTAGAAGTCATCCCTGTGCCTAGAGGTGCGAGGGGAATTGCAAAGCATAAATAAACTTTAACTACTGTGGAACCAAATGTAGTTAAAAATAGAAATACAAAGTACTTGCTGTAAGTCTGCAGAAACAGTTGCTGCTGTCAAAAGCTGCTTTAGCATTACCGTGCTGTCGCGTTAAAGCTTTCCAGTAGTTGTCTCTTCTAGCTTTGTCTTCTGGGAGATAGTCTTTAATGTGACTGCTTATTTTTGTTCATCTTTAAGCAATACAGTAAATTTAATCTATAATCTCTAAAATTAGCCATTTAACTGTCTCTCTGAAGTCTTCGATAATTCAGTGCCCTGAATTAGTTTAAAAGGAATTTAGCAGCAAATCAGAAAACCATGGTGCAAGGCAGATGTGTGGAGAAGGCACTGCAGGCAGCCCTGGCAGCGTCAAGGAAAATGCTGCAAAACAGTTTGAAAAATTGAATTGTTTGTTATCGAATAGGTATCATACATGATGAGTCAGATAAGGGAAATAATATTTTTAATCTCTTTCAGATTATCACAGCAAATCCCTGGAACATGATTGCTCTTCTTTGTGGTATCTTTTTGGCTCTCTTTAAGGCCGCAGACTTTGCTAAGTTAAGTGTTAAGTGGATGATCAAAATCCGCAAGAGACACCTGAAGAGGAGTCGTCAAGTAATGAACCACATAAACTGAGACTAAGACTGCCATTTATTCATAGCAGAAGGGATAGAAAATAACTGGATTAAACTTCAATCAGCAATTAAAAGATGCAAAACAGGTATGTTTTCTTCCAGAAAAATGATGGCTGGAGAACAGCTTAGTGAACTGGCTTTTGAACTTCAGAAAGGAGCTAACTCTAGGACAGGTCTAACAAACTCATGCTTTTCTATTCCACATTTAACAAGCTTACCTCTATATGGGGGGAGCAGGGGGAAGGGAGAGAATTCACTCGTGTTCAGAAAGTGAACTTCGTAGTAGTCAAGGTCTAAAAAAACAGACAGTGTTTGACTGCATCTCGGAACAGGAAACCATTTAACTTCTGCATGAGCCCTGACCTGCATCTGCTACTCTGAACAGTTACTTCCTTGACTGTGTTTAGCAGACAGTAAAGCACTCAACAAAACAGTCCGGCCTCCCCTCTCCGAAGTATGTGTTAAAACAAAATACACTGGAATTCTAGTATATGTCATTGTTGATTTAAAGTATAGTGACTTTAATATTAAAAAAACTCTTCAAATAAGATATTGTGTATGTTCTTTGACGCTGCCTACTCTCAGATTCAGGTGGAGCTTTACAGGAGGTAGTCCAGGCAGGAGTATTTCTGCAAGAGGATACAGTGAAAACCAAAAATCCATACCTGGGCATCCGAGCTGGTAATCGATTTTAAACTCTGTCTTGGGCTGTTGCTCATGTCTCTTTCCCCCAGTCTTTGCTAAGGAAGTGACAAACAGTCTTTCATCAGCCTGGCATTTAAATGGGATTCTCTGTTCTACAGAGAGTGCGCACTAACTCTGCTGGGGTGGCACAGTCATCGTCTTCCTTATAAGCCCCTTATTAGCCTAGATGCCCGACTCTGACTTGTGGAGCCTACAGGGCAGCGGCACACCACCGTGTGCTTGCTCTGAAGGCGTTGCTGCAAGGAAAGGAGCGTACCAAGTCACATTTTGCTTCTTCCATCCTGTACTAACAGAGTATTAATGTAATAGTAAGCATATCAAAAGTACCCCTTCGTTGGTTTTTTGCCTTCCAAGGAAGCACTTCAGAACAAAATCTACTACTTTCAGCTGATTTCCTGAGCAAGTCAAGGCACTGCATGGACCAAACAGCCTTAAACAAGGGAGGAACAACTTGCTGTAGTAAGAAAACCAAAAAAGCAGCCCTGGCCGCAGGCATGCAGGCAGCATACAGCTGCTCCCGTGTCCAGCCAGGGGGGAGGGCAGGAGGTCACAGCTTACCAGTCACTTGTGGTTACTGCTCCTGCCTCTTCCCCAGGCCGTGCTGCTGCTTCAGACGGTTCCTCATCTGAGCAGTGCAGCCCCAGCTAGCCTGATCACGCTCTTCTGGGAAAAAAATGTTCGGCTGCAGGAACAGGCGGTGTTCAGTCAGCACTTCGTGTTCAGTATCTTGCAGTGATGACTTGAACAAGGTGAGCAGGGCCAGGATTGTACCAGCCTCAGGTGCGGTAGGGTAGCGCAGCACAAAGGCAATGGGATTAAACCAGAGGGGAGTAGCAGCACCTGCACTGTTGAAGCAAACACTGTGACAGCTACTTCATCCCTAGGTGCTGGTAGGGGGGGGGAAGGGGACAGAGCTCCAGGAGGGGGAATAAAACCTCCTATGCTTAGACCATCTGTGTCAAGAAAACCCCTGTTGGTGTTGCTACATCAGAGCCTATGCTGTAGGAAAGCACTGCACCGACCTCCCTGACCAGCTTGTGTTCCTTTGCTTTCCCAAACATGCTGCTGAGGGCCTGTGCTACGGGTCAGACAGACAGCTGAGCTTGCCCGGCTCCTCACTGTCAAAGAAACACCAAGTGTTCCTGTAACAAATACTATTACGGCAGCTATTTCTTGGATTTTACAAAAATGTTTAGAAACAATTTGATCAGGTATTGATGCATCCCACTGCCTTTTCTGTTCTTTGTTTGCTAATGAGGTCAGAGAAGCCCCAGCCACGCGGTGACTAGGACATATGGTTAAATAAAGGATGAGCCCCTTTCTGCAGTATTTTTCTGTACTTTTAAAAAATAAATTCCCATAGTAGTAAAGTTCAGTCACTACATCTCAGCTATCAAGATTTTCTGTTTTATAAGGAAATGTTACTGGAACAGGCCAGCTGATTCCAGCCAAGAAACCTTTCTTTTATATACCTACTTATAGGAGTTATTCTATTAGCAAGCATTACACACTTTGAAACGGCCTCTTACAAGCTACTCTATTTTTGTTATTTACTTTTGATGTCCGTATTTGTAAAATTTTGAACAATATATAACAATTAAAAAATGCCAGTAGCTGTTGTTTGTACTACTGCAAGATAAGTTAAGATTCCCCCTGTTTGTATGAACTTCTTTTAGACTGCAGGACAGCTGAAGATACTTCACATCTCAACTTCAGGGTTTTATTCTATGGAAAAAAAGGCACTGAAGTACTAAACTGAGGTAAACTCTGTCCACAGGACAGTTATCTCCTGCCCTGAGCTGGTAAAGTGCACCCTTGCAGGCCCCAGGGTGTTTAACATCTGGCTTCAGGATTTCAAAGCAGCACCATGAAAAGTAAAGGATTTGTTCCCCCCCCCAAATTTTGGGTAGCCACCCACCACGACAGAGTCTACAGCTGATTATATAGTCTTTTTATATAAACACTGACATGCAGAAAATAGCAACTAACTAGTTTTGATCACACATGACTATGGGAAGTATAAACCTCTTTAGGCAGCATTATTCCTGTTTTCCGTGGAACACAACTACTTAAGAGACAAAAATGAAGTTAACGATAGAAGTGTAGCAAAGTCAACTCGCAAAGTGCAGTAGCTTTTTCCCCTGAAAACTGAGTAACGTCAGTAAACCAGCCAAGCAGTGGGTAGGAACAGCCCAGGACACCTGCCTCAGCTGTCCTCACCACCACCACCACCGCAGAGCGGGACAAAGCCATCCACCCTACTCACCAAAACAGAACCCCAGCAGCCTGTGCCTCAGCCACATCGGCCACTCAGCAAAAAGCCACAGGTTACTCGGGGATTTGTGCAGTTAGCAGGTTGTTCGTAGAAGCCATTCTAATCCTCCTGGTCTTTATAAACACAAAGATGTGATATACAGCACTAAATACAAACATAAAGACTTTATTGAATGCTGCTCAATTCCCCAAAGATCTTTCATTACAAAAGTTTTCCACACAACTGCAATTAAAGAGACTGGAATGGTACTCTGATAAAAGATGTGAAAAATACTTGATCAAGCAAACAGACAAGACTTCTATTGTCAGCTTTCCACCTTTAAGAAGCAGGCTGCATTGTCTTTAAAGAAAACAAGGAACTATTTACTGACATCCTTTCCTCCTTACTTAAAAAAACAACAGCGCTATTTTGGTCTCATTTTTCAGTCCATGAGATGCTAAAACTAATGCAAAAACATCCAGGATAGTCTCTCGGAGACCTGCACTACTCTGCAGGGAGTCCTTGGGCTGCTGAGGAGCATCATTGATGGGCTCTCCAGAGGAAGCTCCATCCTCAGCTGTAGCAGGAGGAAATCTCTACCTAGCCCAGGGCCAAGAGGCAGCGAGAATGGGGTAGAGGCACTCGCCACACGGTGGGTCAGACACATGGACCACCCCAACCTGTTCAAGCTGACTTTCTCTCCCTCCTTTGCCTCATTCTAATGTAAGCATTAACAAATCTAAATCTGAATCCAATCAGGAATTCAAGGACAGCACCGTATCCCAGTTCCTTTCAGTGCTGTAAGGGGCACATACTGAGTATCTCAAGTTACGGGTAACGTACCTTGGTTTTATTTGAGAAAATACAGCACAACTAGAAGCCTTTTCTATCATCTTAACCAAAGTATGCATCGATGTGAAAAGCACATATAAAACAAGGAAAAAAGTGTACATAGCAAACTATACCACCTATGTGCAACACAATCAAAAATTCAAGTCATAATTCTCACCACTCCCGTAATTATTTCACTCATTAAGGATAATTCAGTTCTATGAAACATTGGAAGTGACAGTATCAATAATTAGACAAATTTACAATATGCTGTGGTAATGACATCACTTAACTGCTGTATTTAAATTCAAACCTTTACATTTGCCGGAGAAAAAAATTGGCTGTTTCTGTTATACTGATGAGGTTTCTTTTGCAAATCATTATATATTTCAAAAGGGTACAAAAAAGTATGTCTGCCGAGTACAGGTGGTCATTTCTTTTATTTGGCACTTGTATTGTGTGCATTTAGCACATTGTGAGTGCTGTTCTGCTTTTCTGCCATAGCCTTCTTAAGCTTTAACTCCTCTAGCTTTCTCCACAACTCTTCACGTTCCAATTCTTTCTTTTTCTCTCTGTAGAAAAGAGTGAAGTATCAATTTCAGATGTGTTTTAAGCACAATGTGGAGACTCAGTTACTTAACAACCATGATTTACATCGAGTAATTCCTCTTTTAAGTTTTTCTCCAAAGCTAGTTACAGAGGCAGGTAGTTTCCTCTGTTAAAAAACGAGCATACAAATTGGGAATGGTTAGTGGTAAAACTGTAACTTTGCTCCAGCAAACTCAGACAATGGCTGCAGCGTGGCTTTGCACAGATGACTGCAAGTCTAAGGAGGCTCTTTATCACATGCAGACACATCAAGGCAACTAAGCATCTTTGGGGGAGAAAAGCACAACGACTGAGAGGAGACTTGGCACGTGGTCTCAGCTGGCCTGGGAGAACCTACGCCTGCCTCCCTTATCCCACCTGTACTGCTCAGTAGGTTAGAATGAGAGAGGTTTTAGCTGAGCTGTGAAGTGTTCTCCAGCTCAGCTCTCTTCACACAACACGCCCTGAAGCAGCGGTCAGCACCAGGAGGCCCTTCATGGCAGCAGCTGATCCTGGTTTTACCACACAGGAGAGGGCGAGCTGCCTGCCCAGGCAGGATGGATGGGAGCTGGGGCCTTCCTGCCCCCTCCCCGGGCTCCCGCTCCCACCACACCACAGACACACACCTGGGCAGGTGGCTCCGCTCAAGTGACACCCAGCAGCAAGTATCTGATGAGCAGTTCCACCAGAGAACCCCACAGCCACAATTAAGTTTTGTTTCTTTTCAGCTGGTACATTTTGGGTATGTATTCATCAACATGCATTTGGGGGAAGAATCAGTACCTTTGCCTTTCTGCTTTATACGAGCTTGTAAGTTCATCAAAAAGCTTGCCATTCATTTCCATCAGGGTTTTCAGCACGTTATATACCAGTGCCACAATAGTGCTAGAAAAGAAAGAACACAACCATTAGAATTAAGACACAACATTAATTTCAGTGAACAAGCGTTCATTCTCTTTTTTTGGACTCTGAGCTTAATCAAGATACAACTGTAAGGCCAGTGAGTTTGACACAAAATCCTTTACTATAATTTCCTCTGTGAATTAATAAAAACCGTATCTAAACATTTTTTGAAATGGCTCTTTAACCATAAATTCCTGACTTTTGTAATGGCATAGGATATAATTATTAGTACTGTGGCTGTACTATAAAGCCATTCAATTACGTTAACGTTTAACAAACGTGAGTTTTAAACAACAATTTTGTAATACTTGAGTAATGAAATACGGGAGTCCAGAAAAATAAAACTTCTGGCTAACAGCTTCAAGCCAGGGCAGAAGAATGCAGCAGAGGAACCACAGGTGCATGGTTTAATACAGCTACTAAAAGCTCTACCAGAACGTTTTTGGGCAGCAGGTAGCGTTGCTGCATGTGCCCCGTTAGAGAACATCAGGTGATGGTTTCCGGTACCTTCGTTTCTTTAGGAAACTGAAGAGCTTGAGCAACACTAGCTGTGTCTTACATGGCTGGCTCTGTTTCTACATTAGGCACCGCTATTCTTTTTGTGAAAGCATTCCTATTTCAGTAAGTTAACTTATACATTGTAGCGTTTATCTCCTTTAAACACACTCTTCATAATTATATGAAGAAATGCAAAAACAGCAATCAAATGAAACATTAAGAAAGTGCCTATCATGAAGCTGATGACTAATCAAAAAAGTAGGTAAACTGTCTTTGCCCTCACTAGCAGTTCACCTTCACAAAGCAGTACTGGTTGTAAGGCTGCAGAGCAGGGGTGCCATGCAGTCTTGTGACCTTGGAAAAGGAGGGAAAGAAAAAAAAAAATCTTAAGGTGGTAACAGAAGGGCCAGGTTTGCCTTTTCAGTACGCTCTGTTCTGGCCCTAGGAAACCTCCCAGCTATTCAGAGGGCTTACGCTCAAACTGCACAGTACCCGCAGCCTGTCTGCACACTTTCTTCTTTTGAACAGTGGCTTTCACGTGGTTTGAAGACAAAAGCTTATTCAGGGTTTTGGTTTTCCAAGAGGAAAAGCTTGATTTTGAGCAAGTTAAGTCTGGGTCGGACAGCCAGATGGATGTAAGTGCGTCTGCCCTCCAAAGCAGATTAAAACCAAAGGGTCAGACTTTCTTCCCCAAACTTCCTTGCCCTCAAGGTATACAATTATCCTGTGTCTTTCACTTCATAAAGAGCAACTTCTGCCTGCAGCTAGGGAAAGAGCAACATCCTTCAGATTTGTTGAGGTCCCAAGTATATTAATGCTCCAAGAACTAGTTCTCCAAAATTTATATTGTCTTAGCTGATACATTTGCAACTAGAAACACCACCTAGATAAAGTAATTTCAGAGCCTCTAAGAGCTTGAAACGGGACATCTGATGCACTTCAGAGTTGTGGGAGGCTCCTGCCTACCCTGGCTTTTGCCTCTACAAGCTTTACATTCTGCAGATAGACTTGCAACTCAGTTTGAGATGCTGGACACAAGCAAATTCTGCAATAACTACTTATGAAGACACTGACAGAATTTTGTTCATCTAAAGTAGTAAAGGACAGCAAAGCATAAGTACAGCAAAAGCATCCCCTGGAAATTGTTTTGGTCTCAGTAGCATCAATTTGGATTTTTAACGCACGCACAGGATCAAACGTGATTACAGTATGAAGACCATCATGCAGTTTCCTCATACTTTTTCAATAAATTCCAGGTCTCAATCATAACAATGCAGAGCAGTGAAAGCATGATGCAGCTTAAAACTATGTCAATTTTAGCACCCTTAAATCAGATTAAAACAATGAAATTAAGTAAAAATGAAGTCACATTTACAAACTTACAATCCAGGCTTGAAACCATGGACAATTTATTTATGGTACTATAGATAAAGTTAAACATTACATACGGATTCCAGTGTTCTTTGGAGATCTTGTATAAACTGGCAAACATGATTGGTAGAATTTTATCAATGTTCTCCTCAATCAGGCTAAGAATATATTCATTATTCCAGAAATACAAAGCTCTTTCTGCAACCTGAAACACAACGTTTAGGGGTCAGCAGCCAAAGAATTACTACGAATTTTTTTAACATTGGTGGTGGTTTTCTTTAATATTCTTACCTGAAAATGTGAACTTGATACACACTTGGATATTTGCTTAAATAAAGGCTCTTCTATTTTTTTGAATTGTGTTGGTTCTATTACATCTAAGATTTCTTCAATTTCACCTAAAAACATGACCTGTTTGTGTAAAAGAAATATATCAAAAAGTATGAGAATGTTTTATATCGTCACTGTAAACAAACGAGACACAGCTTATACATTAGTCATGAATCCCACAAAGAACACTGTATGTCATTACATTGCGTTAGACATCCACATTTTTTTGCAGCCTGGAAGAAGTCAGGGAGTTTTGGATTTCTTCTTTTGTGTAACTGCTCTAAACACTTCACAGAACTGCTCCTGCAGAATATGGTTTTTTACTGTTAAGAAGAATGCTAGAGCTTTTTAATTCTTCAGGAATGGCTGCAGCAATTACCATTATGCAAGATCTCCAAAGTAGCTTTTGAAGTGATAAACAGTTAACTCCCGTTTTAAATTACAACCAGCAGAACACTGGGTAGGTGGCAGAGAAAAATTTACCACCACTCACAAATGGGGTCAACAGTATTAAAGGGACCCCACTTTTAAAGAGCTGTCGGGTGGGATCTGGGGGCATAAATCAAACTCCTGATTTTTAAACTCTTTTTAACTACATCAAAGAAACCAGAAAAAAAAAAGAATTTTCCAAGCCATTTAAAGTTATTTTTATACTTTGGAAAAAGAACGTATGTATGCTTTACCAGGCGCAGATGCTGAGCTTGTGTCACACTGTAGATAACTACCTCCAGCCTGGCCTATACTAAAATACTTTTCACCTCAGAAAATAGTGTTTCTATACAGTACCTTAATTAGAATACAACTTTCAATATGGTTTTAACATAGTAACGCCGTAGGAAGAACAGACATACAAAACAACTGCACTGAGTTGCACCACAAAGATGAGCGCCCCAAGAAGCTTGAACTGCAAGTTTTCTGCAAGATCTCTTGAACAGCACAGCTGAGGTACAGCACGTGAACCTGCCACACCACATGTCACATCACAGCAGACATCAAAAACAGACAAGACCAACCTCTTTCTGACTGCAAGTTTTTGGCCAAAATTTGAGCAGTCCTCTGATTACCTATATTGAAAACACAAACAAATTAAAGCAGAACAAGTTTCTATTACATATTTGATAAGACTAAAAAAGTACTAGTTTTGCTTTTCTTTATCCAGAGGTTCAATGAAAACTGAATACAGCTAAATGTAGTTCCACTGAAAATAAACTGTGCTGTCTCATTTAAATACTTATCTTGTTTAGGTCAGCAGAATAATTTAGACCCTCACAAGTCTTTGCTTACTGTTCACACTCCGCTCCCATCCCAGTACATGGATGAATTGATAGGATGCTGATAACAATTTGATTTTGTAGCTAGATTTCCCAGAATATGTCTTTCTACTTATCCACACTTCGGGGAGCACCTGTCTCAGCATCAAGGTTTGAAGCCTGAAAGCAAGCGATACAGGCTGACTGCACAAATGGCTGTACAGGGGAGCCGTGGCCTCTACCACTTTCTCTTAAATTCTAGAATTTGAAATGTCAAAGACTGGAAACTTAAAAAGAAAAATGAAGGGAAAATATATTCCAGTATCTACATTGGAAACTGCCTTACACAAGGACTGGGGAAAAAAAACCTTCAGGAAGCTTAATTAGAAAGTATGCTCCTCAGGAGGAAAGGGGGGAACACAACAAACAAAGGCTGGAGGCCTGTTTCCTAGAAACAAACATCTGACATGGCATCTAAATTACAAAATTAATGCTGGCTAAAAAAAAAAAAAAAAAAAAAAGAAAAAAAAAAAAAGCTGTAACTATGTTTTAGAAGCAAAAACATTCTCCAAGCCTTGTAACTTTCATTTTGAGGAAAGGACCTCTATTTTTATGAAAAAAAAAGCACCTAACTGATCACACCCAACTGCAGAACTTAGTCAACTATTTGAACAGAATAGTTCTATTCAACTTCCATGTTTGGTTTCTGCCATGTTATTTTTCCCCCCCAGCTTCCCAACTGTCTTATTCACAACTATGTGTACTATCAGAAGTGACTTTCCAAAGAAAAAGTTAATATGATTTTAAGTGCCCACAAGTCTGTATCCTAGGATACTCACATATCCTGCCACTACAAAACTGAACGTCACTTCAAATGACACTGAGCAAATGCAGAAACCTCAGGCAGCTGGTAAAGGCCTATGCTCAAATCTATGGAAACAAAGCAGGTTACAAGGGAAGAACAGATTCCTTACCGCGCCTTGTCCGTACAGTTCTGCCGAGCAGGCTGAAATACCAACACCAGCACCTGACACCTGCTGAAGGAGCAGGGCCCTGGCCAGCTTTGTCGCCTGGCCCGCAGAGGCTGAGCTCCCTCCCCAAACTGCTCGGCTGCTGCTGACCTGGCCTCCTTGCTGCCTCCGCGGACAGAGAAGAGGAGCTGGGGCAGATGGCACAGTGAGGGGGGAGGAGAAACTTTGTGCTCCTCCATTTCACTGCAATTACCTGACCTGGCAGTCCTTTGCACCCTTGCTTCTCTCCACTATCAATGAGTCAAACTTGCGTTAAATAATTACACTTGCTTCTCTAGATTCATAATTTAGTCTGTGTAAGTACACTTTAAATCTAGGGCCATTTTCTGTTAATTAGCTCATGACTAACTCCGTTATGTACTGTTGAGATTTTGTATTTTGAAAGAACAAACCAAATGTTTAGAGGTGCAATAGCTTACGCTGCCGACACCTTCCCTTCCCCCAGAACAATGCAAGTAAGCAAAAAAATTTCAGACAGGCACATTTGCCGAAGAAAAGCTGTGAGAACCTAGCACACACCCCTAACTGGGGCATGCATTTGGTGGTCTTGAAAACATAAAACTGATTCAGCTGGAAGAGTCCAACTTCCAGCACTTGTAAGGGTGCTGAGTACATTACACGTTCTCAACTTGATAAAGAAATAATCTGTTCTAACAGTGCAGACCTCAACAAGATACCTATTCTTTGCTCCTCAGAAAGAATATCAGTTTCCATCTTGTCTGTGCTTTCATATGAAAGAGCTGATACACGTACATTGATGTGCAAAGATTTTATTCAAAGAAATACTCAACATGAAGCAGATCTGAAATCTTGCTGCTTTTACTATACGAAACACTTAAGATAAATCCAAGCTACAAAATTCCCATACTTACTACATACTGACTTACAACAGCAGGTAGCTGCTAGAAAACTTATCTTGCATACAAGGACTGCATTTTTAGCCTGATTTCTTCAATGTAAAGGCCACTGCACTTAGCAGGGTTAGGTAACAAACTCTTCTTGTCAGCTCTGCAAACATCACAGGACTGACCTAAGGCAGACTACCATAGTTACAAGAGCTCAGATTGAATGTCCTCTAAATTGACCCTGAGTGACAATTCCTGCCAGAAAAATAACAGTAAGGTACTCGTGAAGAGCGCCTTCTGATGGAGTTCTTAAAATATTACTTGACCTAAAGCCAAAAAAAAAATTTCAAATGCTATCTCATCAGTTGCCCCAAACTTTAACATTTATTTTTCAAGCGTTTCAGAAAGTTTCTTAAAGCTTCACTTCTTACTTTTTACTCCTTTATAAAGCAAATTTTACCATACGCTCAGAGTAATGACCAAAGCACGTACAGGCAATGACTCTGCACTGAGTTCTTCTACCTTCTCCATTCCGAATTCATCTTTACTGATGACGAGACAACCAGAACTGTATATACTATAGTCCAGATGAAGTCTCGGAATTGCACTATGTCACTCCCACTTCAAAAACCCTGCCTTCTTTACTTCAAAGTTTGGGTTTGGATCCAGCATCATAGTTCTGTAAATTCATATCCGGAAGTTCTAACTTTGTCATGTTGTTACTTCACTCAATCACTTGCAGGGCTCTATGCAACATTACACGTTTTCTGTTCACTTGTCAGCTTTAACTGTCAAAATGCCTAGGTGGTTTTATCACTTGGCTAAAGGAATAAGGCCTAAGCAGCTCCTTTCTCCTCACCCTATCCCAACAAAATAAGCTTATTGACCGATGTAGCTGTCAACGCTGCAGTTCAGGGGGAAAGAAGATGCTTCAAGCAGACAAAGAAAGTTTATAGACGGTCAGGCCAACCACCTTCCACCATCTACAGAGAAACTGGTCTTCTACGAGGAACATCAATACTTAAGCTGTGCAGAAAACAAGCTTCCACTGAAAGACTGGTAAAGATCCATATTGTTTCTACAAAGCTGTTTATCTGCTTTCTTTATAGAAAAAATTAGGTTTTGTGTAAGCTCTTCATTTTTTTTGTCACAAAAAAGTATAAACTATTATAAATATCAGCAAACCGTAACAGAAAGATTTCTGATTGTCCAGCTAAAACCAGCTCCTGTTCTAGCTAGCCTGACATGAATCTCTGTCCCCATGAGCCACTGCACTGCCCTGAGCCTGCATTCTTCTTTATGGGCATTGCCAAAGCCCTTGCACGAAGCACTGCAACCCCCTTTTTTAGCTGAGCTGTCAATATGTATCATGGGAGATTCAGTCAGGCAAAAGCCACTGATGCCTGAAGCACCTGTATCATAGCTGTCAAGAGGCACCCCAGTAAATTAAGAGACAGAACAGAAACATCACATTTGGAATTTCAGAGTTCTTCCTGTCTAAATAAAGTGTTGTTATTCTTTCCAACTTTTATTTTGGGATTGTTTATTCCCTAAAATATTTCAGCTTTATGCAGTGGCTAGGCACAAGCCATCAGCACCAAAAATACTAAAATGTTAGTTCTTAGCAGGAAGGAATACATGTTGTTACACACTTTCTCGCATGAGGTAATTTGCATGGTATCAGTGGTTCAAACTGTTACTTAAATTTGTGCTCTATCTTGGTCACAGATTAAGAGATAACTGCCCTTTCAAACCCAGAATTTTCTTAACAACTGTTCTGGATTTAAATTAATTTTTCCCAAAAAATACCTATGGATCATTAATCAAGACAGCACAGATAGCACTGCTATACAATTCTAACAAGTTACACTGAAATATTCACTTGAAATTAAAAATAGAAAAACATTCAGCTGAAGAACACTTACAGGCTCTGTTAAAGTTGTATCTTTTTCCAGGAACTGTACAACACAATAGGCGAGCTAGAATGTAAGTCATATGACTATTTAGTTTAAACAGACATTGTTTAGACATTGCAGCATAACTAAATATCACAATTTATAATGGAAGCACTTCAGATTGGGGGGGTGGGGTGGAGGGAACCCAACCCAAAACACCCCTAACACAGCCATTTCAAATTCTTCCAAACTAAACAAAACTGTAATTAAAGCAGCAAGATATACAGGCCTGCTCTATCTTATAAAAACTTCCTGTATATCAAAAATCATCTTTTTTTTCATCCTAGAAGAAAATTGCTTTTAAACTTGACAAAGTTTAAAATCAAGAGATCAGGCAACATCTGTCCAGCTGAGTGTCCTGTCCCCAGCAACGGCCAACAACAAATGCCCGTGGAAGAGTGTATGAAGTGGGGGAAGTATAATGTGATTAAATCACCAGCATGCTCTCCCAGACTAGTGATTTCCGTCCAGGGATCTTCTCAGGCCAAAATGTAACATTATACGGTCTATAATTACTTATTGTTTAGTTACTTAGGACATAGTTAACTAACTGAACAACCATACCTCTGCCCAGTACAGAAACCATACAATAATATTATTACTAAAGTAGTTACATTCCTAGATTCCATTAAGACTGATTTTAAGAAGTCACACTATTTTTCTTCTCACACTATAAAGCCAAGACAAAAATAATGTACATTTCAATACTTGGAATGCTTGAATACAAGCGTCCTCTTTCCATTGTTGTTGTTGTTTTTTTTTAATCTGTCATCCCAAAGCAGATAATTACAAAGCTGCTAATTGCAATGGGTCTAATTTATTTCTTTTACCCTTAGGCTAAGGATGCATATGTGTAGATTAAAAAAAAAAAAAAAGTCACACATTAATCTCATAAAATCCCATTATATATATGTTGTACAGTAATGCTTTATTGTTCAAAGACACAAAGACTCAAACTGAATTCAGCTTTAAGACTTCCAACTTTTAAGAGTAGGCTAAACTTGTGCTGTAAGAGCAGCCAGGCCTCTCCGGATCGCAAAGCAGATACAGTGTGGGTTTACACCTGCCGGTTAGTGTGAAACCAGAAACACAGACTGCTGAAACTGCATGTGGCACTAGTGGTTTATGGAGCGACAGATGAGTAGCCTGGTCAGCAAACCAAATGCTACTTCCAGGTACACAGTACAGCCGAATTAACAGGACCTTTTCAGGTACCGATGAACCACATTGAACGTATCATCCAGAAAAAAGGATATCTTGCTGTACTGACCTACCAGAGACACCTTTGGCAAGTGACCAGTCCCTTTCGTATCACTGACATGACCACAGAGCAGCCTATTGCATAGCAATAAACCACAAAGACAAGTGATCTAATTAAGTTAAAACTTTATATGAGAACTAGGAATTAACTGAGCTTTTGACTTGATCCTGCTTGTAGACTAGTCATAATGATTTCACTTTAATTAGAAACGCATTTCCGTGTATCTTTAGTCTCTAAGGAGCTGTATTAGTGAGCTAAGTTAACAAAGCAAGTTTTTAATTAGCCACAGCAGAATTACTTGCAAGTCTGCATCAAATGTAGTCAATACTCAAGTGCCATATGTCTAGAAAGTATATACATTATTCCTCAAATAAAATGCTGAATGTGCAACGTGTAAGAATGGAAGTCAAATTAAGAACTGCAGCATTCTGACAGCTACTATACATATCTGCCATTTGTATCCAACATTCTCCACCCTTCCCCATCACTAGTATGGTTTTAGAAATAAAAAAACCACACTTCTGGAGAGTACCTGGCCATACTCAAGGTTCCTTTATGCACAGCACTTAGGTTACATAAAGGAAGTGATTAACAGCACAAGGTCCTAAGATTAAATGAAGCTTAAAGTGTGACAAGACTAGCAAGCAAAAAAGCTTCTCACTTAGGTGACATGACTTCAATGCACTGTTATATTCTTTTACTTTTAATATGTGCTAATTATCTCAAAATTAACATTTAGACATCAGATCTGTAAGATCTTTAAAGCAGGAGTGACTGAATTTGCAAATGTTTTGGAATATTGATATTACGGCGCATACTGCTTCAAGTTTCATTAGTTTCAAATGCAAATACAAAAACCCCCACCACTTAAAAATAGGCAAAAGCTTACCTGTGCATGAAACAAAGCTAATCCCTTTGCAGTATGCATGGGAATCAGAACTTTCATAAGGAACTGTTTGTGTTCTGCTTTCAGTGGCAGTGCAAAACCATTGATAATACTGAAAACATGAATAAGCAGGGTTTATTTTTATTAAAAAATATTTTTTCCTAGCAAGACAAGAATTTCTCTAAATTCAAGAGACATTCAATTCAGTTTCTAAAACTGTTTTCATAAAATAGCTCTATACATGCACAACCTTTAAAGTGTTGGTATAAGAGTTTAGACTCTTGGCAGGAATACCAGAGAACCATAGTAGATGGCCTGAAGTATTTTTATCATGACTTCCCTTAAAGTAGAATCATCTACAGGAAGTCTTGCTGTCTAATTGTAAAGCTTAGACACATGCATCAGGAAGCTGATCCATTTCATCCACAATCACTAGCAACTTGCAGAGAAAAAAAATAGATGGCATGTAATTTTGAACTATTTTAACAGCAGTTTGTTTCTGTAGGGAAAGGTTGTTCAACAGTCTCAAAACAAATGTTCAAAGTTATTAATTTATCTCACTGATTCAGTAATCTTGTTTTTAAGAGCTGATGAGTCGTACAGACAAAAGTCCTTCAGGAAGAGGCTGGGGTTTTTTCCTCCCCTCTACATTTTAGATAAGTCTGAGAAAATAATGCTATCCCTTTGACTTGATTTTCATGAAAATTGGTTCCACAATAGTTTCATAGTGTTTGGATTTTCAGTTAAGACCAGTAATATTTATAAAATCTTCTATTGTGAAATGTATGTGACAGTTTTGGAAAACCAGGAAAATACTACCACAAAAAAGTTAAAAATTAAAATTAGTGAAATAACGTCATAAAAGATAACCAAAACACCCAAGCACTTACAAGGCTTTCCTGAATAGAATTTAAAGAAAACCAGCCTAATGAAGATTAAAGCATTTCATTCAGCATGAGGGCATAAGTTAACACTCATTTTCTGAATCAAATAAGTCATCTATCAGATATAAGATAAGCAAGAGTAGGTATTACTGACAAACAAGGACCTTTGAGAAATATTTTGCCAGTCATCTTTAAAACTTGCACCGAATTGGTATTCATATGGTAACCCAGGCAGTTATTAGATTATATCAGTGACTGCACGTCATCACTCATTTCTTTTCCCCTCCATTCCCAAAGCAAGAAAGCTAAAGCAAGCACCCACAATAACATTTTTTCTGTCAGATCAAACTTACCTTCCTAATATCTCGAGAAGTTCAGCAACACCATTGAAGTGCTCTGTTTCATATATAAACCTGTTACAAAAAAAAAAAAAGACAACCCTCAGAAATCAAAACAGAGGATTACAGATCCCAAAGAAATAACCTGTAATAAGCTTTAAATATTTGAAAGCCAGATCACAGATCAAACCCAGTTTTTTTTATTTCAAGAATAAATCACTGCAGACCCAGACCATATAGGCAAGATAAATTATTCCTCAACCTAGTCACACACACAGAGCATACCTGAGGAAAATGTTGTTAATCTGTTTCCTGATGAATGCTCTTAAACCAAGGAATTTTCCATAAATTCTATGAAGAACGGTCTTCAGGAAATCACGTTCTCGAGGGTCTTCACTGTCAAAGAGCTCCAATAACTTTAAAAATTAAATTGAAATTTATTACTTTTGAAAGACTTAGTTTGTTGTGTTACTAACCAATTCAAATTTTATCTTTAATCTACAAGTTTAAATCAGAAAAATTAGAATCAGTTTAGCCAAAAATTTTATTTGGATGTCAACATTGTATTTTCAAAATTGGATTTTAAATAAAGCTGATAACTTAAAAAAAAACCCACAAAACAGCCGCTTCATTCCCTTCAAATGTCTGTGTGCAATAGATAAAGCCATTCCAACAACTATTACAATAACAAAATAAGAATGAGATTATCAAACCTTTAGCTAAGTGATTTACACTTGGTCTTTAAGAAATTAGAATGAATCAAAGCTGTGTCAGATATCTACAATTTCTTAATTAAAAACTTGTACTGCTCATCCCAAAAAAGCTACTTGTGTCTTGAAGGTTAAGCAAAAGCATTCCTTTACAAGAAATTTCACTAAAATTAATGATTTTATATGGAGGAGGTCTTAAATTAAGCATAAGATATGTAATAATAACTGACTCTCTGCTAATATAGACTAAATGCCACAATAAGCTAGCAAGATTTTCCACACATTTTTTTCCTTGTAGAAAGTTTTCCAAGGATACAGAAAACACCCTACTCACCTGAAGACATCAAAAGATATTCCAACCCCACTGGACCATGATTTTAGTAGTTTTTTTCCCTGCACATCCAATTGAGAGCGTATTCAGAAATGCTAACTGTGCTAAACAAGTCAGTAACTTTGCTCAAGCAGTCGCTACAGCTCCTGCTCAGTCCAGGTCTGTAAGCTTAGGTACGTCTACACCAAAGAGCATATGGGACGGGAAAGAGCTGTTCAGGAACTCGTTCAGGCTCATTTCATTTTTATATTTAGAAGGAATTTCTCAGGGTCACTACTCCACTTTCTTTCCACATATAGCTAGCTGTTCATTGCATTGTCTTTCTCGTACTGGAGAGGAAGATCAAGTGAAATGTCAGGAATTGAAACTCTGCAACGTGGCACTTAAGAACCATGGGTCAATTAGTAAATTTGGTACCCACAGCCAATAGTTCAGCAGCAGCTTCAGGCCTGAATTTTGTTGGAAAAATAGAATAAAACAGAGAAGAAGGAAACACCTATAAACAAGAACAGTAAAACCAAAGAAGTGGAAATTAAATGCAGTCACTGAAGGTGGGGAGGGAAAACATCCAGCTATGTTTTTCCTTTTCATTGCTGCACTGTGATAGCCTGCCAGCACTTGCTCTTCAAATACTGAGCTTTTCCTTGACAAACAAGTGTTTTGACATGGTAAAAAACTGAGTTAACCTTGGACAAAAATTGTTATGGTGTCCTACAGCCTAATTCCTTGAGAAGTTATATTTAATATGGTATCTCACTTCACTTTCTTGCTCATAGTTATTTTGCATGGTGAAGCACGATTTTCCTATGTGCTTTCTTACTAGATTTTCCTTCTGTGTTTAACACACAATAGTAAAGAGAATGACCCTGTCCAGTCACGTTAGCAGATGTTGGAACATGTTTCATGTACAATAAGTACAGGAACTTTTTACAGGAAAAAGTTCGCTTTAAGTTTTCCCATGATAAATCTATGAAAAAATAAAAGCATTACAAAAGTTTAATTAGCACATTTGACTGATCTGAAGTTACTGACTGGAAGTTACAAATCATTAAAAACACAAATTGTACTTAAAAATGACAAATATTTTGCGTTGCAAAGCACTGAGGTTGATAGTGGAAAACAGTGTTTCTGAAGTTACTAATTACATATAGCCTGACTGGTGTGATGTGCTATTTATTTAGTGTTTGGCAGAAATCACTGTTAGAACGACTAAAATTTAACCCTGTGTCAACATGAAAGCTTTAATACTCTCCTTAGCTGTACAGTCCATCTGTTAAGCTTGAGGGCTGATCTTTAAATCTGGAGGTGGGAAAACTCTCTACTTACCTGCTGTACAAATTTCTGGTCAATATATCGCTTTGCAATGCTAGGCTGAAAATCCGGGCTCTCCAAAAACCTCAGGAAAAATTCATACACCAACTACAAACATTGAAATGAAAAATCTGAAGTTACTATATACACCATAACAGATCTCAGCCCTGCCACCACCACAAAGTCAGTGGGACTATTTACATGCTTAAAGGAAGCCTAACACATCACTGCTTAATCACAGCCTCTTCTGGAATTTACTGGAAGAATTACAGTAATATCAAGAACACTAACTCCCAGAAGAGTCACAGCTTAATACATAATCTACTGAAAGTATCACTTAGACAAAAAACAAATTCTAAGTATTATATATATTCACATTTCCTGCTATATTAAGAATTTATTATGTAGAAATAAGTTACCAAACACTTCTCAGCACTGAAGGTAAAGTGCTCTAACATCATATAATTCTTTAAACAGATGAAGAAAAATCTGCTAAGTGCTCCTGAAATTAAGTTTCAGTTGCAAATTCTAAATGTGAAAAGTCGTATTAAAAAGCTGAACGAATACACAGAAACTTGAGTTTCACTTAACATTAGGTTTCTATATCCTGGATGCTCAAGTCAAACAACAGGACCCTCTGCAGATTTATCTTCAGCATCCCTTATATTTTGTAGTATATTATTTCTATTGAGTTCAAGTCCCCATTCGTTATGATCCTGCAACACCCACAGATAGAAAAACAGACAGCAGATAGAGCTAGCAAGGGCCTGAGGTAGCTGAGAGGCATGAAGAAGCCAGAGCACAAAGCCCCATATTTTGGGGCTCATGTGAAGTCCAAGACACAAAATACTGTACTTCCATAACAAAGGCAGACCTATAAAATACATGTAAGGCATCTCTTAATTAAGACAGAATTGACAGGAAAGATGTCATATGTTTAGATACATTTGGGGCTGCTTACGTTCTCAACACCTATTTCTTAACGTCATGTTAGATAAACAACTGATTAGTAATAATACTAAAATGCAATTTAGATACATAAAGACATCACTGACAGGAGTTCTAAATAAAACCCACACAGAGCTGTGGTCACACTCTAAGGCATGTATTTCAACTATTACCACTAAGAGTACTTATTAAACTGAGAGCCAACACCTAATTCATAATTACAATTATGAAGTCCACTTGAGACAAGTGCTTGACAATAAGTACTTTTTATCTAGAACATTTGAGATGACAGTTACTTATGCATAGCCTCAAGGAGGGTATGCTGTATCTGCAAAGCTGAAGCTTACAAACCCAAGCTCCCCTTCGGTCTTTTTCCCCTCTGACAGACTGTAACAAGAGCTTTTCATATCAGCAGTTTAAACATATACAAATTTCTTTTAACAGAACTGTATTAAAACCCAAGCTTCCCTGTACAGCCTTAATTTTTCATCTTGTGGATAAACACAATAGCACACAATTGCACAATAGACAACACAGGACAGAATTTATAAAAACCTGGTAATAGACAATCTAATAGAATCTTTAATATTACCACACTCAATTCTTCATCTTAGAAAGGTATCAACCATGGCTGTTTAATATCTTCATCAATGACATAAACAGTGGAATCTAGTGTATCCTCAGCGAATCTGCAGATGCCACCAAGCTGAGTAGTGCAGTTGACACGCCTGAGGGTTGGGATGCCATCCAGCGGGACCCTGACAGGCTTGAGAGATGGGCCCATGCAAATGTCATGAAGTTCAACAAGGCCAAGTGCAAGGTCCTGCACCTGGGTCAAGGCAATTCCAAGCACAACTCTGGGCTGGGCAGAGAATGGATTGACATCAGCCCTGAGGAGGACGACTCAGGGTTGTTGGTTTACTAGGAAGCCCAACATGACCTGGCGATGGGGGCTTGCAGCCCAGAAAGCCAACTGTATCCTGGGCTGCATCAAAAGAAGTGTGGCCAGCAGGCTGAGGGAGACAACCCTGCCGCTCTGCTCTGGTGAGACCGACCCCAAAGCAGCCAGCTCTGGAGTCCTCAGTACAGGAAAGATCTGTTAGAGCAAGTCCAGAGGAAGGCCACAGAAACCATCAGAGGGAGGGAACACATCTCCTGTGAGGACAGGCTGAGAGTTAAGGTTGCTCAGCCTGGAGAGAGGGCTCTGAGGACACCTTATTGTGGCCTTTCAGTACTTAAAGAGGGCTTAGAATAAAGGTGGGGGAGGACTTTTTAGCAGTGCCTGTACCGAAAGGACAAGGGGTAATGGTTTTAAACTAAAGGAGGGCAGAATCAGGCTAGATGTAAGAATTTTTTTACAATGAGGGTGGTGAAACACTGGAACAGCCCAGGCAGGTGGTAGGTGCCCCATCCCTGCAAATATATTCAAGGCCAGGCTAGACAGGGCTTTGAGAAGTCTGATCTAGTTGAAGATGTCCCTGCTTATTGCAGGGTAGTTGGACTAGGTGATCTTTAATGGTCCCTTCTGACCCAAGCCATTCCATGCTCTACTGATCTTTTTCAAGCCAGAAACTACATACATTTGTTAGTGGTTTGTATTGAAATGGGAAATATATGGCTGGAGGGAGGTTATTAGCACAGCTTCATAGGATTAATTTTGGAATTATATGTCATTAAATATTTCTGTAATAAGTTCCTGTATTAAGTATTTCTCTATGTGACAACAACAAAGAATAGTCATGTGTGATAACTGCTTAGATGATCATGGTATTAGAAGCTACCACCAGGGCCAGAGGGGAGAGAAGAAAAAGAAAAAAGCATGGCAGGTTATCAATAAGAACAAATTGATCCTAAAGGCCTGGAGTAATAACTACAGGACGAAACTCAAGGATTGCCAAGTTACAGTTCAGGATCCAAGAAAAAGCATCTTTTAAGCATTTACAAGCCTTTAAACTGAGAAAGGGTTAACTGTAGGATGATAAGATCCATCTACACGATGAAGCCTTGGAAGTGACAGATGAAATCCTGGGATACTCCAGGAAGATACTGACAGTACAGAGATGCACAGTCCTACACACACTTGAGGAAATTTATTCAAACTTGAAAGGATTCAGAAAAAGAGCCACTAGAATTGTCATGGGATAGAGCATCTTTTACAAATGAAGACTGAATTATCTTTTGTTTTTCCTAAGGGACAGAAAGAGGAAGGACTATTATGGCTTCTTTCCATAAACAGATATGGGGACTGCAATAAACTTCAAGCAGAAGAACTAAGTTAAAGCATAATTCTGTAATGTCTTGGTACAAACTGTCCAAGACTAAGTTTAGGGTATCAATTAGGATCAAACCCAAAGTACATCTCATCTATAAAATACAGCAAGTTAATATGAATGCAAGATTCTCAATATATGATGACAAATCCATCAGTTGCATGTCTCATTTCTAATATAGGGAAAGTCTGTACTAGTAACCACTTGAATGCTTGATATAAACACATGTAATTCTAGAACCATGACTGCTGCTTTTGTTCTTAAAGAACTTTCAGAAATACAAAACTTAGTGCTCAATAGTCCAGTATCTGAACTGTACTGCAGGGAAGTTTTGTGCACTAAAGGAGTATATACGCAGTTCTGATGCTTACAGAATTGTCTAGCTTCCTGATAATGAGCACCACTGCTCCTAGATCATGTACAGCTGGTAAAAGGTAACAAATAACTTTGGAAATCTTTGGAAGCCTTGGAAAATCCATGAAGCTTTCTCCAAGGCATTTCAGGAAGCAAGCTGTAATCTCCATTTCTGGATAGTCAACCTCTCCCTTCTCCTGTATGCTAATGTTTGCAAACTTAAGAAGCATAACAGCAACAGAGGAACAAGATGAGGAACAACAACAGGGGAACAAGAATGCATCCTAGCCACAACAGACACTGGCTGCTCATACCTTACAAAAAAAAAAAAAAGTTACCAAACTCTGTCTTCTACTAGCCAGTAGCAGATGCACTGTAAAAGAAAGGAGAGGAAGACACAAACTGTTTCCATTGTGCTGCAATGAGCAATCTATTCCAAGAACAGGATGAACAACTGATGCAGGAGAGGGAAATCCACAATGAATTATCAGACAGCCTGGCCAGAACTCAATTTGGAAAAAGGTAAAGGAAAAAGCTGAAAATAAAATTTCGAATAGTACCACAGGCTATGAACCTCTTTCAATTTCTCTTAGACAAGCCTAAAGCTTGTGAACTGGCTGCAGAAACCACATCTTTTTTTATAAAAAGAACTATAGGTTACTTATGACATAAAGTGAACTGAGCTGACATTTACAAATTTTACTGCTGAGAGACAGAGAACATTTTGCAGATGATGCCACTTCTGACTATAACAGACATTTGCATCGGCCTTACACCCTCCCACCCCAACAAAATCAAGACTCTCATCTAGTTCAGTTTAGCCAATTCTCCTATGAATTAGAATCAGGCATAGATAAGTAAGATCATTATTATCACAGCCTTTAATCTGCGCAGGTTTTTTTTTTTGTGGTAACTCGTTTCTCATGTCAAGTATTATCCTGAACATGTACTTTTTATAGCCAGTATTAGAAGTCCATTTTTTAAATAAGAGCATTCATAGATACCTTAAAACTGTATTATTATAGGGACAGAATAGTACTTTAACTCTCTTGAGAAGGGAGAGAATGGTATGCAGATGTGTGTAGCTATTAATCTTCTACCTGCTGCTAGGTTTTGCTACATAACTTATTTAACAGATATTACTTAAATAAATTCAGCAACAAACTACCTGAGATATGAACTTGGATGACTACAAGGGATTTAGGTTGGTTCAACTTTTAACAGTTAACTGAAAGAAAATAAAAGAAGTTCAGCAGACTGCAAGTCAATCACGTGATTGATACAGCAAAGCTATAAAAATCACGAGATTGGCACAGGAGTGCAACAATAGAATAACTAACCAACTGTTACCAAACAACAACGCCTATATTGTAAAGTTTTTGCACGAAGGGAGGGAAGAGGGTAGAAAGAATGAGGAGATATCTATTTCTTGCTCAAAAGACAAATTAAGGGTATTAGTCCACTTTTTTATTAGTTACAAGAAACCTAACTGTTAACATCCACTTATAGTTTATTGAAATCACAGAAAAAAGTTGCTCAAGTGCAGAAAACAAACCTCTTACGAACATAATTACCTAAAATATCTGGATATTTTTAAGACATACATAGACCACACTTAAACAGTGCAGTCACTGTTAAAAAAAAAAAAAAAAAGGTATTTAAGCAACTTGGAAGACTTACATTCTGCCATATTTATACATGTTAAGAAAAGCACCACTTTTTTCCCCTTTCAAGTATAGAAACTTCATTGTATTACAAAAGCAATTTTGACAGTCTTAGCAAAGGCACAAAATGACTCAAGTATCCATTCACAGTCCTTGACTTACAAGAAGGCTTGAAAATAAAGGAATCACATACCTGTATGTGGGGCCATGAGGCTTCAAGAGTTGGTTCATCTTCTTCTGGATCAAAATCTGGGTTATCACTAGGTGGAAGTGTTCTGAAAATATTAGAACTAATCTGCAAGAGAGAAGAAAATTGTTTCATTGTATCACTTTTTATTCTTCCACAGATCATCCTCAGCAAGGTACTGCTTTTATCCTAAAACTGCATGAAACAAAACCATTTAAAAAAAAAAAAAAAGTACTATGATACATTGATTTTATTCTTTATTTTTTTCAGAACTGCTAAATCCAGACAGTCAAAAGTCTGAAACAGGCCTATGAAAACAGTAAGAAAGTAACTTCTGTCTCAACTGTTTTATAAGTTTGTAGCTAGACACGATCTTATTTAATATTTTTCTCGGAAACCATAAAAGTTCAAAGAAAATTTCAGTTTCTTCTTAATAAAGACCAATTTTTAACTAAGTGACACTGAGAACTGAGGTTTTATATAAAACAACAAATACAGTATGACTAACCAATTATGATTTAAACAGAGCTCTCTTCACGTGCAAGGTAGACAATTCCAAAAATACACCTTAGAGTTCTTTGCTTTAATTAATTTAAAGGTATTTCTCACTTTCAAGTAAGAACTAACGATCTGTGTACAATTTTTCACCTTTCATAATTTCAAAGTGTTTCAAGGTTTTGGAAAGTCAGAAACACTTAACAATTGTAACTTTTTGATTTAACACAGTAACTTTGAAAAAAGAAAAACAACCCAACCCAAAATAGCTACCGAGTTACTTTAAGTATGATATAGCCATATGAAATCAATTTCAAAAGCACAAGTGTAAAAAGGTTTCTTCAAGGATTTTTGACGTATAAAGAAGTCTGGATAGAAGACCCATCTTTCAGATGACATTTATTTTTCTTTTGACATCTCTTCTGCCAGATGTAACATACTGGATTTAAAATATCTTTAACATGAACAAAAGAGAACAAAGTTAATTTAGTTTCTGCGTTTTCTACTAGTTTTTCAGGAACATATTTAGCCCAGTTTTTCCAGTCATCTTTCAAACTCTTTCATCTTTTCAATCAAATCTGTTTCAAATAGCTGCTAACCACACAAGCCTACTAAACACAAAAGAAAATATCTGACAGTTTGCAGCAAATGCTACTGTACAGCTTCCATGGAGTCTCCAAGGTGTTTGAAGAATCTTGCAAAAGGACTTTAAAAGATACTGAAGTCACCCAGCTGGCTCTGCATAGACGAATCAGCTGCCTCATTAGACAAGATGTAGTAAAGCAGAGTAGAAGGGCAATAATGTTCTGTATGGATGGGCACTACATCAGTCTCCTAGCTTTCTGTACAGCAGAAAAAAACCCCTAAAACAGTACAGCTATCCTTTAATTTTGTAAACACAAGGGACTTGGGATTCTGGAGCACAAGAAAATCTGGCTGGGGGGTGGGGCAAGGAGGCATTTGGAGAGGAGGGGGAAATAGGAGTTTGAGGAAATGTGAATTTTAACCAAGCCCGAAAACCAAGACTACAATCCTGGTTCTGTTATTTGGTATTGTCTACTCTTAATAAGTAATCAACAAAAGCATCCAACATACAGATCAGTCCCCTACAGAGACCTCCCTACCTCTGCTTACAAGTCTTCTGGTAATGTCTCTCAAAAACACATCCTTTTATTTCTAGATGCATCTTGATAAACCCAACCAGTCAACACTTTAGCACAGAACCTCAGAGTACAGAATGCAAGTTTCAAGCCCAAAACAAAGGCACTACCTACTGAACATACTTCTGTAGCAGAAACAAAGAGCAAACCTCTCAGCCAGATCTTTAGTAAACTAATTTTATGATTTTCAGAGTATTCAGTACTTCTACTAGCATTATCAGTCTCCTGAGAACATATGAAATTTAAAAATGGTACACAGTTTATTCTATGTGCTTGTGCTAGCCTGTCTCCCTAAAGAAATAGCTCATTTACTTCATTATGTTTGAAATACTTCCGCTTTCTGTCTCATTTGCTTCTTTCTAATGTCTTGCCAATAGTATTGATCAAAACCTGTGATTTGGATTAAACTCCCCATTGTTCTTCTGTGAGCAAATTCTTCTTTACATCCTCTCATATTATTAAAAACATCCCCTTTCCTTCACAAGAGGGGCCTTATCACAAAACTGTGATTTAAGAAATACAAATCATAAAAGGCTTTTACAGCTGGATAGGTTTCCAGAGAAACCCAGCATTAGCTTTCGAAATTACATCTCAAAGTTTTGTGAAAGTGACATCTGAAAATGTGCCAGTTAATGTATTAAGATACAGCAATTATATTTTATTAAAAAAAAAAAAGAGAAAAAAAAAAAAAAAAGAAAAAAGTCATCCCTTATTGTCTGTCCACTTCCCAAGGAGCTAAGCGTTTGGAGAGATAGTAGATTCAATTTCAATTTGTGGGCATGCAGACGGGGTACCCAATGTTTTTTTGAATTCTGAATTCACAGCTTGTGCAAGCTGCTAGGACAATCTCATTTATGTTGGATTTTTAGGTGCTGGTGGGGAACGAGGGGAGGCTGGCAGGCACAAAGAGATGGAGGAGTTATGTTTACTGGAGTGACATTTCTGCTATGCTCCCAAACCTGACAAAAGCTAGAGCCTTCTAAGTTCCCAGGAAGTTTTAAAACTTCAAATGTTCACAATGTCAAACCCTAATTTTCTACTACTTTCAGAGTTCTTTCAATTGAGAATTTCCAAACAGAGAAGATACTAGTTTTAGATGACCTGGAAAGGAGGTGCACAGGCCACTGTGCTATCCCTGCAAAACTACTTGTAAGCAAAATTCTCCCTCAGTTCTTAATTCAAAGGCTTTGGCAAAGAAGTTAGAGGAAAATCAGGTTGCCTGTGGCACCAAAAAGATAACCTACAGCAGACATCCTGCACATCTGCCTAAACAAAGATATTTTTTTAATGATCTTGTTCCATCCTTGGTGGCTTGAAAAAACACTGGTATCATTTCAACCAGTGCTCCCTACCTCGGGATCCAAGCAGAACAGGGACAACTACACAAGCCATTGTGTGGTACTGGCCCAGGAGCTATCACGGTAACAGAGACCATGTGAAGGGAAGGAACACTAGGAGACTTCCTCACCTGCACAGACTTTGCCTATGCACTGGCCAGGAACAACATATTTTTCCTCTTGATATCTGTAAGGGATTGTTGACTTTGCCTCCCCAAGACTCGGGCGACTCCAAGGAAACTGGGCTGCTTCCTCTGCAAGCTGGAGGAAAGGTGTCCCAGGCCTAGGAAAAGACAAGGGACTTTGGAAAGAATTTGGCTCCGCTTCTGCCACTGATGCTACTCTGGCTTTTTTCAGGGAATTTTTGGAGTCTGTTCATCCTTTACTACCAGTCAGATGATTACTGGGTTTCATTAAGGCTGATTACTACTTTTTCATCCCAAAAATTCTATCCTTCAAACTCTGCAAAAAAATTAATGATTTTTCTTTTAATGTAGTAACACTGAACAGTCTAAAAATTAAAAAAAAATATATATATAAAATAAGTATTATATCTCATAGAAGTTTTGCTACAAAGAAAGGCCTCAAGTCTGACACACGTGTTGTTTGGAGGGAGAGATCCATCCAGAGTTCTTTCTGAAAGCTGGTACTTGGTCCTAATTCACAGCAAAGACCTTTTCTGCTGCCAGTTGCCAGGGAGACTAGAAATACCATTCAGGCTTGGAGGGATCTTTTGTCTCAAGCTCTGAAAAAAGCTCTCACTGAGCATTTAAGGCCTTCATTTTCTGTCATTTTAGGGTAGAAAAGGAGATGGAAATTTGTTATGGAAGGAAAACCAAGCATCCGCAGAGCCCAATCATTTGCACAACAACAATAACCTCAAAAGAACAGCTCAACACTACCTTATCTCCAAGAAAAGAAAACAACTCCAATATAAAAGAAAATCTCCCTTCAACAAGTAGAATAGGCTAGTTAGTATACTCTTTCTTCTAGTAAGAGGCTATAGAGGGCACACAGAGTAAGAAAATACTGCAAAGATTCAGGGCTCGCTGCCACCAGCAGGAAAAAAAATAAATAAAGCACCCACACAAAGAAGAGGTGGACATACTCTGTCCTTTATTTTCTTGTGTAAAAAACATTTAGGACAAAAACACAAAAAAACCCAAACTGTACAAAAAGCCTCAGCGTCCTAGATCTTTTGTAAAACTTAACAAACATCTGGTGGAACAGCCAAAATAATTAAAAGGGTTTCAATAATCCTAGCCGTTCAGTATAATGGCAGAATTTCTACGCTTACTCATATTAAAGATCTGATCTTCCTTCTATATCAGCTGCTTGCAGAAAAAATAATAAAAAACCCAAACCCAAACCCAAAAACCCCAAACAAAACTTGAAGAAAAAATAGCTTGCCCTGTATAGAAAACTGCAAAAGTAATAGAGCATATGTTTGAACTGGTCTGTTTATGTTCCTGATAGTTACTTTTAAAGTCAGCATTGTGCCTAAGGAAACTTATCCAGAGTTTGGAGAACCATTAGCCTAAATGCACAGGCACTGAACACATGCTTTTTACACTTCCATTTTCTAGAAAAAACAATTTGAAAATATTTCAGATTATTGTCAAATGTCCTTCATTTGCAGTCCCTGTATATGGAGTACAGGCATATCTAAAACATCCCTTAGGCAGCATTTGAAAATGCATATAAAAAACCTGGGAAAGTCAGCAGATAACAACCACAAATATTTTGTTGCTTATTCAACAAGCCATTAGTAGAAACTGCACAGTACAAGTCAATCCGTGGTTTACAACTCAAGTATAACGCGCTACTCTAGTATAGCTCCCCAAGGCCAAAACAGTAACAAACAGCCATATGAAGTATTTACAAAAGTAGAGTTGCCTTCTTACGCTGATAAATCTTTCTGTTGACATTTGTACCTGCAAGAATCTTTACCAGAAAACTTTAGCTCATCACTCCACTGCCATTCTTAAATAAAGACAGGCAGCACTGAAATAGTGCCATTTTCTAAAAGAGAACAACTTCAAAGCTTACCCAGACTGCAAGCATCTGCAATTTACCATTTTTCATTGTAATTAACCTGAACGCATCATATTTCAGCTAATAATTAAGTTAGAAGTTGTTTGTTTTTACAAGCCTTTCTAAGCAACCTTGTAAGCCAAGTTATCATTAACTAATTGTATTATACTGTATAAGCAGAAAAACCAACAGCAATTCCGAGTTAGATGCCATCAGAGTCATAAACTGATTAGTTTAAGATGTTTTATTAAAATTCAAAATATAACAAGAGCATTCTACTTACCATTTTCACTATGTCAGCATAAGCTGATTCAACAATCACTCCACGATTTGTTGAAACATATTCAACCAGTTCATTCAGTGTTGCTCTCTTAATTTCTTTGCTTTTCAGGTCTGAAACAGAGTCCATGAAGTCAAAGAGTACACAACACTGTTGCAACTTCTGACAAAAAAGATCTTGCTGTTCATTGAAGGTGGCATCTATAAAAGAAAAAAAACAAACAAAACAACTTAAGTCTATAGACACAAAGTCAGAATTCTAAATCTGTTTTGTTGACTAAAATTTGCTTAACTGTCAGGTATTTATTATGGGGAATAGTATGCTCTATAGTCAGCAATCAAAACTGAAAATATCTGTTTAAGTATGTTAGAATTGATGACCTGCTATTCACAACTTGTATTTCATACAAGTAGTAACAGATAAACATATGGCAATAAATACATTTATGGAAAACAAGTTCCTGAGTTAACTTTGTTTGATACACACAGACATTGATAAATACCAGCTCTCCCTCACCAGAAGTCATACACAGAAGCAGTGCATCATACTAACCTTTCATTCATCCGATTTGTCTCATTCTGTTCCCTAATCCTTTATTACATAACCTGCTTAAAAGCTGTAAAATCTGCTTTGAAGAAACCCTGTCTTTTTACCCCAATGCAAAATACTTCACATACTTTTGACATCATGTGATGTATGTTTCTCTTAAGAATCAATTCCAATATTTCAAAAGGATTAATCCTGAATTTTCATGCTTCGGTCTATATAATTTGCTACAATCTTAGTCATGTAAGGTTTTCCAGCTTTTTTGGCCTATTAAGACAAAGCGTTTGGCTATGACTTGCCATTTTCATTTTAGAGTGCAGAGACTGTAAGCTGATAAGCAAAATTCCTCCATTAGTATTTCACATTAGCCCTAAAAAGATGGATTAAGAACGGTACATTTCAAAAATTTAATACATCCTTAAAATATTTTAACTGTTTAAAAGTTGCATGATCACAACAAAAGCAGCCAAGGTTTTAACTGAAAAATTGGTTTAACGTGCCTTTCATTCATATTGTTAATTGTTTGTTGGGGTTCTAAGCCACTCCAGGAACATAGCATCACCTCCTCTATCAGTCAATTGGCATTTCACTCATTCTGGTGAAAAACTTATTTCCAATTTTATCTGCCAATAAGGAATGCTCTCCCCCTGAAGAATTTTCAAGACCTGTCTATAGCCAGACTACTAATCCCTTAGCTTCATTGATTCACTGTAGTATTCATATTAGCACTGCTAGTTTCATAAGGAAATGATCAAGACAAGAAAAAGGCAACTGCCTTGTAACACTGAGTATGGAAAATCTTAAGAGTCTCACTTTAAAATTTGAACAAATTACAAAAATTTTTCATGCTTCTCTGTTAAGATTATTCTAATTAAACTTCATTTTAAGTTTGTAAGTTTAATAACTCAAACACTCTTTGATAATACCAGTTCCTCAAGTTTCTTACCAAAACACCTTCCATTTAGTGGCTGGAACAAGTCAACAGTGGTATTATTCAGTAATTATCTGATAGAATTCTTTTGTTTCCATAAGCAAAAAGTAATTGCTAAAATGGACTGAAACATCTCCACTATAATCCCAACTGCTCCCTCTGCCTTGAAAGTTCAAACACCAGAATATTATATTGTATTCCCTTTCCCCATCTGACAGTTATGAACCTATTAACTGAACATAACAACTTGAGTAAGCTTTTGAAAAAGCTAGCGATTACTAGTCCCTCATAAAGAACAATTCATACTTTTGAATGTTAATTCTGCAATTTTAACCATTTCTCTTTTGAATAAAAGTCTTGCAAGACACTTATTTCGCTCAGATAACTACAAAGACATGAATTGTTACACTGCAAGATAATGAACATCAGCTGTAAAAACATTTGTAAGTTACGTAACATTTCAGCTTAGATCTTCTAACGTTCTACAGTGGATTGCATGAGTAAGTACTGTATCATAGCAACAAAGCATAACAGTGACATGCTGAGGATAAAATCCAAAAAGCCTAATTTAAGGAACCGACACAGGGAGGACAGCTTTCCTTGCCACTAGCCCCAAGCTGACAGCCAGACCCAAACAGCAGTCAAACCTACTCTTATTTTTCCTCACAACAAACTTAACCATACTCCAAGTTACAAAAGCCCAGCAGGGAGGCACAGCTAATGCAGTGTATTTAGTTGATGTTACACAAAATGAAGTATCACTAACCAAATTTTACGTAAAGTTTCAGAAACCAGAAGACAGCATCTGAATACTCCTAACAGTGGTTAAAACTAGACTAAAGACCTAAGTTTAAAAGCAACTAACAGGAATCCAGACAAAAATCAAATCACTTATTACCTTCCCTAGAATATCAAAGCAATCCCTGCATTAGCCACTTTTAGTTAAGACATCAGAGTAACACAGACTGCTAATGCAATGGACTGGTGATACATGGCAGGAGAGGTACAATCTGATCTATCTCAATTAGACATTTTCTCAAATGAAAAACCTGCCCATTCATTTGTTTGGTTAGTGTTACTTAAAGAAAAACTGAGAAAGTATTTTCTTCTACACATACACCCATTTTCCATACTTATAAGGGGAATCATAAAATAAAGACATCTGCAAGAGACAAAAATCATGTGCAACTATGGTAATAAATAAGGTCACAAGAAAGCCAGTTCTGTTGGATCAGCATTACCTGTCTTCATGTGCTCAATCCCTGCTTGACACATGGCACATTTATCCCAGCAATGTTACAAGAGGTACCATGGGAACCACCAAGTGATTTGGGAAGGTTTTTGTATTGGGCAAGTGTTCTTAACTTTTTAAAGCCTTGTCTTTAACTATCTTTAACTATGCTAGCACAACAGAAACTAGATAACTCTACACCACAATAAAATCTTATTGCAATAGTTTATTCCGGTTCTATAAATAAAATAAACTGTGCCACCATAATTGTATCAACAGCAGAGCTTTTAGCTTTAGTAGTTTAACAAACTGTAACATGATTTTTAAACCAGTTTCAGTTTAATATCTATCAAGATTTACACCATACATCTGAAATTCAAGATAACTGCTTTTCTTCAAATGCCCTAAATACATTAAGGACCATAGAAGATAATATAGGTTCAAAGCAGACAGCAGATGCCTTAATAAAATAACCCTGTTGACAGGCTGTATTGGGGGGGCAGTGGGAGAATAAAAAATGAAGCCCGAATTCTATTACCAGCCTGTCCCTGAATTGCTCATGTTGTTGAAAAAGACACTGTAGGAAGAAAAGGAGGAAAGGAAACAAAACACTTGGAAGCCTAAAGCAGAAAAAAAGGAACAAAGGCATTTAATCCTGTTTAGAAGAGTGTCAAGACACATTAAACCACACCCCAGAAAATGGTCTACACACCATCTGATCCAGGTGATCAAAATGCAATTGCCTCAATTTTATTTTCTAGAGGCTTCTCAACAGAAGCACAATTTAGGAAATTCTTTCAACCCACTGATACATTCTTTGAAATGTTGGTTGCAACTTGATCTGAGGTCCTTGGGAAGGTAGAAATGAGATTTAGGGCAGCCACAGAAAGCAGATTCTTAATCAGGTACGATGGTAGGAAATCCTAAAACCAAAAGCTTCCATCCAACACCAAAAGGATTATTGTAAATTATGATCCACTTTAACCATGACTTTTTCTAAATATATTTATTGCCTCTGGCCATTTCCACAACAGACGGCAAAATGTTTGTAACTGTTGAAAATAGTTCTTTCATTGTTGCACTTCACGAAACTGAAATTCTCAACAGACTATTTCCACTATTTACAAAATCCTCATCATTACAGACAGTAGCCACAGTATCAAAGGATAAAAAGTTACAAACAAGTTGTCTTGAAAGTTCCTCCTGAGCAGAAGTTATTAAACATTAAAACTGCATGATTGTACAGATTTGTCTCCAAAACAAATGCTTTTGAATTGTAAGATCATCAATCCAAGTCCAAGCATGGAACGCTGAGTTAAAAGATTATTTTTTTCAGGGACAGCCCAAACAAAATACAGATAAGAGACCGTTCACCATCACAGAACCACCTCACTAGCATGTAACTGGAGAGACATAACACCACACATGGGGGACCATGACGACATCTTCCCACAGTATATTTATCTCATATGTTTACAAGCCTTTCTCCTGGAAGGAAAAGATAGATACTTCTCCTTTCCAAACAGAATTGTTCACCCAAGACCTTCTGTACAAAGCCAGAGAACCTAACATAATCCTTGCTTCAGTGGCAGGAACCACAAGCGTCTTAAGTCCACAAAAACTCCTCTCTCAACTATACTAAATTGGAAGTTCAAAAAACATACTTTCCCTGCCAATACAAAATAAACCCTCTCAGACATTTGCAAGAAGTTTCCAACATTACTTTTTTGTAATATGTATTCCTACTTTTTCCTGGAAAAGCTACCCTAGGAAGATGCAGAAGCCAGAGAAACAACCATGAAGTTCTCCTTTGACAGCTTCTTAAAGCAGTTCATACACAACCCTTTCAAACACAGAGGACAATGAAATTATGGAATCTCCTTACAGTAAACTGAACTTGGTGGGCAATCTTATGCTTCTACATAATTCCCTGACAAACTGAAATACAGACAAGGACTAATGATCGTGCCATAGTTATGTCACTTTTACTGTGTTAAGTTTAGCATTTACTCTCCATCATCCAGTTAGATTTATTGTGGTATATGCAGCTGTACTCAATGTTGGAGATCTGCTAGAGCAGAATGAAGCCCTAACACTGACATGGAGAGAGAAGCACATGTACTGTAAGACATCAGTGTTTTGTTATGTTAGGGTTTTTATGTATTTCCTTACATCAATAAATTATCAAGTCTGTGGTACAGCCTGCTCTTCTCAAAAGGTACTGTGAAGTCTGGAAAGGGGTTAGTCTGGTAAACTCTGCCCTAGCCTACATAAATCAGGCATAGGGAGTCCTGTCTAACCTAAATTTAAGACTTATTTTTGTCCTCTCTGTGTGTGTGTGCGCATTATTGTTGTGATCTCTCTGGGTGTCAGTGCTTATAGGCATGGTAAAGCACTGTTAGGAACTGGAGTTTTGATACAATTGATGTTACAACAGGAGACAAAGTGCAATTCCAGGTTTGCAGAGGTCTACATATGCAGCTGGACAGGCAACGAAATAGTTGTCTGACAGGGAAAAGGAGAGAGGTCCGTCTCTCTCCCTGCTACCCCCTTGCCATTTATTTCTCCTTTCCCCTCCTCTGCTTCCAGTCACATCTATCCCTCAACACTGGCTCTGGAACTTGTCAGACTCTTCTGTGAGCTGCTTTAACTCAATAACATGGCCATATTAGTGAGGTTAAACGGCTTCTGGAGGGGCCCGATGTGCATCAGCACTAGCACAAGATCAGTGACAGGAGCAGAAACTCCTTTCAGCTGTAGTGAGCTGTTAAGTTAGTTCACCATCTCCTTTGGAGCCAAACCAACCAACTATAGAAGTAAGAGATGTGTAAGTAGGATTTTTCAGTTGTTATCTACTTTTTTGAATAATACATTTCAGGGAGTTTGTTGGGGGGGCAGGAGGGTGGATGGGCATTGTGTGTGTGTTTTGTTTTGTTTGTCTTTTGGTTTTTTGTCTTTTTTGTTTTGTTGTTTGGGTTTTGTCTTTTGGGTTTTGTTTGTTGTTTTGCGTTTTTTGTTGTTTGTTTTTTTAAATAGCTTTAAACTCCTTTTAAAAGAAAAATGTAACCCCTGTATAAAATCTCACCGTATAAATGACCATACTGGTAGTCTATAACATATGCTGGTAACTGCACACCTGTAAGAGAAGCTCCCACAATTCCAGCTTTTAGTAGCTCAACAGCCCAACTGAAACTAGTGGAGCTACTCAGATGAGCACTCACACAGTGCCTTAGGTATCCAAGGAATCCTCTCAACGGTATTATCAGGTTTTCCACACAGAAAAACTTTGCCACCCTAAGGAGTAAGTACCATTTCTTAATAGACTAGGGTTGCAGGTTTTCCCTCTGCCCCCTTCACTCAGAGTTCAAACAGAATTTATTTCCAGATTACCTGTTACCCCAAAGTCTACAGCTGTTGCTGGAACTCTGGAAAGGGCTGAGTAAGTTCCTCTGCGTGTTTTCAGTAAACAGAGCTCCAACTTTCCAGGTCAGATAAGGGAATCAGAAAGAACATAACGTATCTTTAAAATCTGACCATCTCCCTATGCAGTAGTAGTTTTATTCACTAGAGAAGGTTTGGAAGACCACAAAGTAGAACAGTATTCTCAAACATCATGCTACAAGGAAATTCATACTACATACAGGAGATAACCAAAACAAAGACTTGGCACAGAATTAAAGGTACAGAAGGCATGTTGGTCAATCACATCTAGGATCCTATGCTCATGCTAACACTTAAGCTCTTCTTTTCAGAAATCAAAAGGACTGCAAAGGAGCAATTGAGATAAGCTAAGATTCTGCCGTACTTCCACTTAAAGGTAAACTATTCCACAGATGGTCATCAGGCAGGCCTTGTGCCAAGAGATCTGCATAAAAAAATACTTCAAAAAATACACTGTGACACTACTTGTTCAACTGTCTCTATAGCACATTCTATCCAAGTTAATACATACCTTTCTCCAAGCAGTTAAGCAAAGTCAAATTAAAACTGCCAAAAACCACCAACTTGCTAAAAATGGTACTGCCATCCAAGTAAGTCTCCATTTTCTTTTTAATTAGCCAAGAAATCACAAGTTTTGCTCATTAGAATATTCTGCATTTAAGATTAATTCTGTGATACATGTCAGGGAGGAAAAAAAATTAAAACAAATCACATTAAGTAAAACTAGTCGAGGACAACAATCATGAATGACCTTTAATCACAGACAGCACTGAAGTTTCCAAAGTTGGTTACAAAGTCTAGGCTATAGATAAGTTTAAAGTTGTTTACTAAAAGTACTCCTGGAAAGCTAACTTCCATCCAATAACAGATACTGTTTGTTCAGATCACCTCATCTGCCACTCCACATGGTCAGCAGTTGACCTTAACAAATCAGTCCAGAAAATCTGAAAAGCCTGTGCTGATCTAACACCACCTGTCACAAATTCTGTGACTTGACTCCTTGCAGTGATGGTAATCCGCAAGCGTCTTCTCTAGATTGTTTCTACCATCTTCCAAGCCTTCTTATAATCTCATGTAGTTGAGTCTCCAGCTATTATCATGTTAAATCCCTTGATTTTAATGAAGTTTTGACTCAAGATACTTCAGGCAGTAAGAAAGTACCCTGTTGAACTGCTCTCATATTAATAGCCCTATTTCCTACTGTCTAACTACAGAAAACAGCATGCAGTCAGATGTAAAAATTAGTAGAAATTATTCTCTTGGTCCTCAAAAAGTTAGATAATTAAGATAGACTCTAGTAAGCAGGTCTGCCACAATTCACCTCATTTCCACCACACTTTCTCAAAAAGGAGAATTAAAGCACCATTGATTCCTTAAACAAAAAACTCAAACCTAACAACCACTGGAATGGAAACATAAAACACCCTGAAGTCAATCTTAACAAAATGTGCACTCACTTTCCTCAAGAACACGCCACCAGTTCAGAATCTAACTGTAATTCAGCTCCATGCAACAACAAAAAAATGCAGGGAAAAAAAATATAGTCAGACGACCTGACACAGTTGAATCAATGCTGCTTTGAAAAGTGCTGAGAAGTTGAGCAATTTACATATGCTTAACATATGCAAGTTTTGTTCAGCGATACTATATTACAAGAGGCAAAGAAGCTTCACTTATTACACAGCTGAAGTACATGTTTTCAAAAAGCAATTACGCTACTCCTCTTGTATTTGAACCAAGCTTTCTTCCACCAGTAAGCCAACTATTATGTTCCCCAATAGCATTCATTTATGGTTTTGGCATACACAGCTACTGTATTTGCTGTCTTCATTTAAAAACCATCAAGCAGTTTTAATGACTGATCATATGCCAGGATGGGCCTATCCTGAATATAACTGGAGGCTCTAAGCCCTTAGCATTCTCTCTTGTATGCAAGACATGAGACCGAATAATGGTTTCACTGGCTTGACGAAGGTGTAATAGCTCATGATTATTAAGTAATTGTGATCTTAAAATAATTCAAAATAGGGTCTCTGCTTCTTTAAGCTAGACAGTGCTAAACTTAAGGGTGATAAATCCTATCATAGAATTAACATGCACAGCCAGGTCATTAAACTGGGAAGAGGGGAGAATAATTGATTTCTGGAATGAGAAGTTGTTTTTTGTAAGATGTGAATATGGGATAGATGGCAACCTTTAAGTTAAAATTACAAGTTGATAAAAAGGCATGAAAATCAAAACTGCTTTCCCCAAACAGAAAATAGAACTCCTAAATAGCTTCTATTACAATGAAACACAATTGTTATGGTAAAATATAAATGCTTTCTCAAGAAGTCCTCCTAACAAAAGGACAAATAAAGGTCAAGGTAAAGCTGGGTATATAAACACATCCTCTCCTTTAAATCTAACTCTGGTTACCTTGTATTAGCCACAAGCTGAAAGCACCCACAGAGAGGAGGGCACACAACAACTTGTTACTCTCAGTAACTCATGTGCCCGAAAAATTAACCACCAGCAACACCAAAGAGACTCTATAGAAGGGAGACTACAGACATCTAAGACAGTCACAAAAAAAGATCAGAAAGGACAATCAGTATGATGCTGCTTTTTCCTGATACACAAACTTTTAAATACATTTTTCCCTAAACACAAGCATTTGTCCTTAAAGAAATACTATTTATTGAAGTATAAGAGTTCAATACAATTTTGGATCTTCACATGTAATTTTGAAGATGTAAAACGACCCCTCAAGTTGTGACAAGGCAAACTTAAGTTTCACATCTACCCTGCTAAGAATTAAAGTAAGAATAACCTAACCAGCTCTGCTCCCTGTTTTACACCCACCCACCCCCAACTGCTGTAGTACTCTGTACGTACATTACCAAGGGATAGACAGCTGAAAAGCAGGTGACACAGTTGTGTGCCACACAGACTCAGTAAAAACTTAAGCTTGATACCCATTACAGAGTACTGTATTAAAAACATTCTCTCTGCACAGGAACATAAACCACTTTGCTTGACCAGAAGACCAAAACAAACTGATATGCACTTTTTAAGCTTGAAAGGGTAGAAACTGTATTTACAACTTGAGTAAGTTCCCTTTTTATTAACTCAACTGCAAAACTCCTGTCTGACTGAAATTCTAGTATTTTATAATTAGTAAGTGTTGACAATGAAGTATGCTATAAGTGGATCTGGTGTGTGTGGTTTTTTTTTAAATCTATTAACTTGTATTCTTCCCCAATCAAATTTCACACTTTATCAAAGTATAAAACTCCAGTTTAACATAACACTAGAAAACACAAGTCAACATTACAAATCGTTTGTTTGTATTTTCCCAGAAACTGAAGAAACACCGATTTAATTTTCACATAGCAAAATTAGTGCTGAGTGCAATATAAAAATACCTTTCATTTGAAACCCAGGGTAGCTGTTAGACATTACTTCATAGAAGTACAGAAACTCATTTTGCAGTTAATTTAACACTTGGCTATTTTAAATGCATAGAGGGGAGTAATTTAATAGGAAGTCTGTGCCAGAGGAAATGTGCAAATCTAGCTTTTCAAAACTCAAGGAAAAACCTCCTCTTCCCTGGAATCCCTGTGTAAGTCTGGGTGGAAGTTACAGGTATTGGATTAATTCCTCAGATAAATATACACTTTACCAATTGGCTAAACCAGTGTTTCTTAATTTTCAAGGTTTTCTCAGACAAATAAGATAATGAGATACTTTATAATGGTAAGTGTCACACCAGGAAGAACTAAGATTAAATTGGACTAAAACACAGGTGAAATCCTGCTTCTGCTGCATTCAGTGACTTAACTCCCACTGACTTAAATGGGAATAGATCACCCTGAGCAGATGAACATTCAAGCACTTGCAAGACCTCTTCACCCACTTCACTTAAATTAAGCATTTCGCCTCAAATAAAAGACTGAGCTACTTTTTTCACTAATTTTAACCATACTCTAACAGTTTCGTTCTTTCTATCAACAACTAAAAACATCAAGTCTTTAGTAATGAGGGATCCTACACTTCATTATATTCCCATTTGGCAAAATCTCTTGGCTATTTTTACACTCAATTTACACCATTTTGATGTACTGAGTTTATTTTGCTCCTGCTTCTTACTCTTAAGGGAAAATACACAGAAATATAAATTACCAAACTTTGTCCTTCCTGATTGTACTGTGGGACCCAGCCTATGCCCCTCATGTGTGTTCTGACATTTGCATCTTGATTTTTCATCTCAAAATAACGACTGTTTTCCTACAGAATCAAAAAAATGCTGAAATGCACAAATTTCACATGTGTAATACAAACCCAAAGTTCAATTCTTATCATTTGTTGCTGTTACACACATGTGGAACCAAAATTTATGCTGCTTAACAAGACTACAGTCTTACACGTATGCCATATTTTAAGTAAGCATGAAATTTTAATGAAAAACATCATACACTTTTCAAAAGCTTTACTCAGTTACACTAAATTGGAACTTTTTTTTAAACCCATTTTATTCCTCTACACTTTCCCATAGAATTTTACTTGGGAAGAACTCAATAAAAATAAAAGCTGTGCTTTTATTTTGAAAAGGACCAACCATTTACAGAAACAAAGTAACCTATTAAATCACTTCTAAAAGTTCACTTGTTTATGCAGTGATGCACCCTGCTAATTCTCAAATACAGCAATAGCAGAAATTAAGCTGTTTCCCCCTTCATATTCAGACAAATTGCTGTGACTTCTTATTCCTGCTCTTCAGATCAGTCTTCCTGGCCCATGCTATACTGTTCTCTACACTTGCTCACCCCACCTTCTCTTTCAGTTCTTCTGAGAAAATCTATGGTGCTGCATTTACCTCCGTTATCCACAGCATGTCAACTCTCTTAAGTGTGTGATGGTCTCAGATATAAGCTTTTAATCAGTATTTTGAAAAAGGAAACTTATATAATATATTGAAAGTTTTCCTGTTATGGTAGGGAGTACCTTTAATGCCTTTAATAGTCAAAGGTTTAAAAATCACTTGCTGGAATTAGAACCTCTTCCTTTTGTAGCACTATTTTTGAATATACACATACATAGTTGTTCTTGTTACTCATATCTTGACCTCCCAGCTCCACAGCAAAATTCATATTTCTCTTCCGAACCCTATCATATTAATGGGGCTCACAAAACCTACCAATTTCACTAAAGCTTCGTTTGGTAAGATAGTGAGAAACAATGGCAAAGACACTTGAGATGAGAACAAGATAGTAACCTTTTCCCAGTGGTAGCTGGGCAACACAGTAGCACAAATTATTATTTTTTTTTTTTTTTAACCTATAGCCTCTTCCCTTCCCCAAATTCACAGCAGCAATACATGCCACTGCTTTAGCAGGTTACAGGTCACCTAGAATTCTAATCAGACTGCTGCCTATTCCCATAGCCTCCATACCCTCAAAATACTAATGCCTAGCATCCTGCACCTACATTTCACCAGCCTCTCAGCTTCACTTCCCACCCCCCTCCCATGGCCCCCCAAACATACAGTAGCCAGAAGCAGTAGTACTAAATACAATGACTGAAAGTTAATTTCACACTCTAATCATAGTCCCCGCAGTTACGTTCTCCTCATTGTTAAATTCTGCAGTAGACCGACACCTGATGAGCCAACTCCTCTGCAATCGATTCCTGACGTACAGAACAAAAACCCTAAGCCCACGAAGTTTCAGGAAGATCATGGGAAGTTCAACAACCATGATCACAATAAAAAACTATGAATTAACTAGAAGAGAGCGTGATAAATATTTCCAGAAAGCTTCACAGCCAACAGGAGTGTTGAGTCTCTGAATACTGAGCTTACTGCAGCTACTGGAGGGGAGCTAGCTTCTGCCCTCTATTCACACTTAAGCTTCTCTAAGCAGCCCACCATTTCCATACTATCCCCTCACCTGTTAATACAGTTCTGGGTTTTTGCTTCTAGAAAAATACACATTTTCCATACATAGCTGCCATGCTTATAGCAGTACTACAGACAAGAACCAAAGAAAAGCCATGCATAGTAGCCTCACAGAGCATAATAGATCCAGAAGTATCTATAAAGAATAGCGTAGTAGATGCTGAACCATCAGTCTTGCTACTGAGCATGTCTTAGAATCTGGACCAAATCAGATCCCTTTTCATTAAGAACTATGTGCTAAGTTCCAAAGTACAGCAAACATCAGACCTCAGGACAGCTTTTGGTGTTTTGTTTTGTTTTTTAATATTGTTACTATACAATTTAGTTTTCCTCTAGTCTTAGAAGCAGTTTGAACTGTTTTTGCTGAAACTAAGAAAATTAGCCTGAGGAACAGTTCCAAATAAAACTGCCCATACTTGGCATGGAAAACTTCAGTCCAAACAGTTTAGCAATGCTGTAAGCAGCCGAGAATAAGGTCTGGCGAAGGAAAATTGTAGGCAACCTTAACTACGATGAGCTCTGCCTTTAAGTCAAAAGTATATACTATGAAATAGGCATCCTGTAGACAACATACTTCAATGGCCGTGAACTCAGCAAAACTTAACAGAAACTAGTTAAGTGACTCTCCGATAAAAACCAATGATTCAGACATTAAAAAGAAGCTGTCACTGTCAGTCCAGTTTCTAGCAGAGCATTTTGCCAATGAAGTCTTATAAAACAGATGTTATTTACTACCTTGATCTAGTTCGTCTGTGGTTCCAACCTCCAAAATCCACATGCTGCCATAAATATAATTTTAGACTGCTAGATTAAAACAAAAGTCAGGACTACAATGGCATAGAATTTGAATTTTATACCTGTCCCAGTGGAATTGTCTTTTTTTCATAAGAATGCAACACCTATCCCTTCTATGCTTAAACAGAATATTAATCTGTCCAGAACTGTTAGTATGACACCTTCTCAAAAGCACTGGATGATTTTTAGATAGATAGATGTTAAAAAGAATAATCTGTAGATTGAAATAATCTTTTGATCAGATAGCCTGGAGCAATAAGCAATCCCATTTATATTTCCTACAGTAACTAACATTAAATTCAGCACCTGCAAAACTAATATCTGACTAAACTAGAAAGCAACTAATATGGAAAAGAAATCTGATACTAAGCTGGCACACAGAAGATGTGAAAGATTTAAATAGAAAAGTTCATGTGAAGACTGTCAATAGGCTCTATATTTAGGAGTAGCTCTTGATGCAAGTATATTCCAAGACCAAAAATTCAAGTCTAAGGATAAAAAAAGGTCAATTTATTAAGAATTAAAGACTAAATATTCCACTCCATAAACTAGAAGCAGCTCCTTAATATAGAAAAAAAATAAAACAGCTCATTTTCAAGGAACTACATTAAAATATTTAAAAAATTCTTAAGAGCATTTTTTAGCTATTACAAGTTCGTTATTTCTCAAAATCTGTAACTTTACTAAACAAAAGTTTTGACTACTTTATAGTATGCCCTACTGAGATTATACATAAGAGTTAAATCTAGATAAACCTTAATTCCTCACAGAACATCTTCATTCTTAACTGAAATAAAGATTATCTCTCAAGGAAAAACTCACCCAAAAAGACTGCAATTGCAAGGGGTGTTGAATACCAAAAGTACAGGATGGGGGACTACACAAGAAGAAACAATAATGAATCATGAGGGACTGAAAAAAAAGAAGTGCAGATCCGAGACAGAAAACTGTCATTTCACTTACAAATATTTATTAAGGCTGTAGTAAAAGTAAACCATTTTAAAATTTTGAAGGACACTTTCCTTTGGGGAGCAAACGGAACTTAATATAAAGAAGATAACTCCTCTCAGCTTTTTTTAACTCCACTTATTTTTGTCACTCTGAAGCACATATTATATGACTCAAAACATTCAAAGTTTGAAGTTTGAACTGACCCTGACAGATTTAATAATGTTTAAAATTGTACCCATAAGCAAGCTTATTACGTCTTCCTGTAATATTTCCAGAAAAGCTTAGCTTGAACACAGCACCTGGTTTTCAGTCAAACCCAAGCTCTCTCTCTCAAGGCTTTTAAATAAAAAAAATACTATTGCTAACACCTGTATTAGACCCCATATTTGAATGTTGAAACTACACACTGGAAGGTCTTTTAAAAAAATGTCTTACTCCAGTGTACTTCACCAGCCCTACAGAGATCATTATAACCCTGGCTAACCCATGGCTGAAAGATTTTTGGACCACTCTCCATTTGTTCTGCTGTAAGGGCCAAAGTTTTCTCTGTGGGGAGACAGTTTAATTTAGAAGCGAATACTAAAAAACTTATTTTCATATATTTGTTCTCTGAGCATGATAGAGAAAATAAGCCTGCAGTGACATACAGCTTCCCAAATGGATATTCACTATTGAGAAGATCACAGAAAAGCATCAGAAAACGTTTATTCATTCCCACTGCACTTGATGTATTTGGTATACAGAAAAAAAACCCTGTATTTGCTTTACAACCTGACAAATCATATTAACTGTACTAAATAAAAGCAACAAGTTGTGGTTTCTAATCACCATTTTCCACCTGCATTTTTACATGATTCTTCAATCAAAAATGACAGAAACAAGTATGCATACTTTTAGTGTAATGAGTCAGATCAGGTTCCAAAGTCAAGCTGTATCTCTCTTTTCAAAAATGAAGGTAACTGCATGTGCTATTGCAATCTGACTTGCTATCAAGACAAAATTACCACTTCTTAAGACGTTAAAAATAGCACTTCCTTTGCCAGATTTCTTTAATCTGACTCTCAGAATTGTTCATGAAGTGATAAAATCCTGCTGTTAACCAGCAAGTTATTTTGGCTGCAGAATTTTCAAAGGATTTGTATTATGTAAACTATAAAGTAACAAAATTAAAAGGAGAGGGAGAAAAAAAAGAAGTATCTTCAACTTCTAAGAGGTTTAAGAAGCTTTTTTTTTTTGTCTTCTTTTAAATACAGTCATTGGGTCTTCAGTATTTCTTATTCAATTTTTAAATAATACAGTAAAATGGACACTCATCCTGAATAACAAACCCACAGGAAACCTCCTAACCTAACTGAAGAACATATTACTAATTTATGTATCCTGACATTAGTCAGGTGTTACTGAGCTTTTATCTAAAAATGATAAATAGCATCACACACAAAAATAAGCTGAATGTTAATGAAAACACACAGTCTTGCTGCCCCTTCTCTTAGTCTCACTCCCCCAAGAAAACCTCTAAAAAGAAAAGTACCTGCTATTTGAGGCTGTTACCTACTAGTAGTTACAGATATATTTCTCCTCCTAGCAGTGATACAATATACAGCCAAATTAAGGAAATCTGGTAATACACAGCAACAGTACAATTAACTGCAGAAATATGTACTTTTCGGATGATCTGTCTACAGCCTTTCAAACAACACAACTATGAAAGCATGTTACACAATCTGGTCTGGCCATTTCAGTGGCAAAACAACCAACAGTCCCTAGATAAAAGAAAAAAACCCACAACACTATCTACCCAAGATGGTATGTTTTAAAGTGGGTGGGTAATTTTTATTTTTCTTCTGGAACATCACTCCTTCCAGTAAAATAGACGTAAGCATTTTAAGCCATCTGACAAACCTATTGGGGAAGTTTTAAAATACTGTTTATACTTATTTTAGAATATTTTTTCTTAGAAATAAAGAAACAAGACATTAACTATAAACAAGATGAAATATGATACAGCAGCGTAACACCAAATGGCATTTTCAGCTATAAAACACTACTTTTCTCCCAATACAGGCTTCAAACACCTCAGATTTATCTATTTATTTGAAGGTACCTGGAAAAGCAAAAAGTGTTCATCTGATTTCGTAAGTGTATGCTGAGCACCCTTAGGCATCAGTATAATGACTGTACTTTCCTTTTTCAGCCTCTCCCTGAGAATGCTAGCTACTACTCTGTAGGTGATGCTACACTGGCAGCATCACAACTATTACTGAATTCTACATTAACTTCAAAGAATAAAGCAAAGCATTTTCGAAGATGCATGCAATTAGAACAAAAAGTTTTACAAAATGATACATTTACAGAGAGAGCAAATACTTTCTTTCTGGAAGCTTTTTTGGTTTAGGGGGCAGGGGAGGTTCTAGAGAGGAAGGGAGAGAGGGAGCCTCAAGCAGGCGGAGACAAATGAACCTATGTCCACAGCTACATTCAGGACAAACCTAACATCACAAATCCAACAGAGAAAACATGCAGAAAAGTACTGCGAAACTTTCTGCTAACTGCCTACTTGAGATTCTTGTCCATAATTATGTTTTGAAGCAGGTTCAGAGGGCAAGTCTTTTAAATTTAAACCACAAGCATATAGATAGATGTTATTTTCCTTTAAGAAATTAAGGCAATTCAAACTACTATAAAACTCTGCATAACTGAAGAAATTCCTCTGATAGTTTATGGCCTCAAATTTCCAAACATCTGAGCTGCTGATGCCACACAAAATTTCTCTGTAAAAAGCTGTAAAACTGCACTCACAAAACTGTAAGACTTAATCATTCAGAGTTAAAAATTTAATATTAAAGTCCCAGCTCAGCAAAGAATGTAAACTTGGACATTTTGCTGATTTAAGTTGGAATTACTCCCTGCATAAAGTATGTATGTTTAACCGTTTGCTGGATCAGAACTCAAACTTTCTGAAGTCTGCCACCTATGTGTGATATTTACCAAGTGCTTATACAAGGTCTCAAGTGTGGTTTTATAAAAATAACATCTGAAAAAATATACTGTCTAAACAGCATGTGAACAGCAGAAAACTAATCTTGGTTTCACACAAATTATTCCAGTTATGAATCCCTTAAATCGAACTAGCGTACCAAGACAGGACACAGAGAAAAGAAAGTCCAGAACAAGCACCAAGAACACCCTTGCTGTTGTTAGAAGTAACACCCAAAGTCACTGCAACAAACACGCTAAAAAAATGACCCCCTTGTTACTCTCCTGCCTAAGCTTATTTGCCCTTTATAACATTTCTGCTAACTACCAGTTTTGTGGTTCACGTACATCTGCCACTCAAGAGCAGGAAAAAAAAAAAAAAAGTATCTTGAAATACTACAGACATGACTTTATCCCCCCCCCCCAATTAACTATCTAGGAATACTTTTAAGTTCCCTGTATTTCGTTCAGATTTTGGGTATTTGCTGCACATCACCATAATTTTTTTTACACCATCATATGATGCCGCCTCATAAACCTTAAGACTTTAACAGCAGTGGAAGTAAAACTGATGTGCTGGGTCATGTTAAGGTAATATCTCTCCCTTATTTTTCAGGTCACTGTCAAATAAGTTAGTAACAACTTTATGTTCTCTACTTAAACTTTTTTTTTAGGTTTTAGAAGAAGAAATATAGAAAAAATTATTTTGATGTTCAAAGGTATTAGTTTTCGTTTCATTTTCATAATCTAATGAAGCGAGTCTTTTCAGACTTCGGTTCCAGTACACAGGATAAAACCTTCACTATCCGTTTTTATGTCAGCAATGCCAGCATCTACAATTTTCATTCAGTTGCGAGCATTCGCGTACAGTGTTATGCAGGAGGTCTCTGGGGCAACTCCTGATCATTGAAATAAAATAGGCAAAACGTCATTCAAACACTGTTCAGAAGTGATGGGAAGGAGCCAAGAAGCCAAACGCAAACTCTCTCCGGTAACTCAGGATATTATGCCACAGGCAGGGAGTTCCTCTTTGCAAAGTCCCCCCGTGGGAGGAGCCACCACTCGCTCCTCGGTTTTACTGCTCAATTCCCTGAACTTACCGCCTGCATTTTCCACAGTTAAGCCCTCAAAAAGCACACCTGCCCGCTCAACACTTACTCCTGAATTACCCAGAAAATGGGTGGCAAGTTAGCGGAATCAGTCTCCGGGACAGTAAGCGACAAGCGGCCCGTCCAACACTCGGTTACGTGCGCGGAGGCAACGAACCCCTCCGCACACAGAACTACTGCAGCGGTCCCTACGGGGAAAGCACCGGCAGCTCAGGAGGAGGGCACGGCTAAAGGGCAGAGGGTGCGGGGGAAGGGGACAAGCCAGGCCAGGCGGCGACAGGGCAGCGCGGGGCAGGCAAGCGGTGTCAGAAGAGGCAGCCCCAGGCGGCCGAGGTCATCGGCACCTGTAGCCGGAGGGCTGAGGTGTGCGAGGGCAGGGAGGGGGGAAGGACGACAGACGGGTACCTTTGAGCTGGGGCAGCGGCGAGAGCTCCACCTGGCTGCTCTGACTGCGGAACTGCGAGGAGCCCTGGGAGCGCTTCTGCCTCTGAGCCTTGCGCACCGATTTCCGTGTGAAGCCATCCACTTTCTCCGCGGCAGAGATGGCCGCCGACATGGCTGGGCGGTGAGGCGGCGCGGGGGGACGTCGCTCTCCAGAAGCATATATTAAAGCGGAGGGAGAAGCGGGCGGGCAAAAAAAGGGCTTAAAAAAAAAAAAAACAACCACTAACCCCCCCAAAAAAACCAAACCCCAAACCAAGTCTTCCCTGCCGCCAGGCCCGCCCGCGTACACCACACGAACGGGGAGCGGGTAGGAGAGGGCTGGCGTCCTAGCGGCGTGCGGGGCGGCGGTGCCGGCGCGGGTGCCGGGGAGGCTCCTCGCTCCCGGCTGCGGCCGGGGTCCTCCGTTCCTGCTTCCCCCGGCGTTTCCTCTCCGCGCGGAGCCGGCGGCCGGCGAGGGAGAGGAAAAGGGGGAGGAGGAAAGGGGAAAACAAACAAACAAACCCAACCAACTTTGCCCGGCGGGGCGGGCGGGCGCCAAACTTTCCCGCGGCGCGGGGGAGACCGAGCTCCCGGTCACCTCAGAGCAGGCGCGACGCGAACCGCCGCGGCCCGGGCTCGGCGGCGCCGCTGCCCCGCTCCCGCCTCGCTCGCTCCGCGCCCCCCTCAGCCGGGCTCTCCTGCGCCAGCCCGCGCCGAGCTCGCTGTCATCGGCCGGACTCGCCCCTGGGCCGAGCTCGCCGGGGAGGCGGCTTCCACTCCCCGCGCCCCAGCCGCTCGCTTCCACACGCCCCTTCTCCGCCTTCAACTGCCGCCGGGCGCTTCCCGCGCCTCCGCCGTCATCCTGCCCCCTCCCGCTCCCCGCCGGGGGCCGCTACGAGTGTCTCCGCCCGCCACAGCCCCGGAGCCGGCGGGCGACCGGCCGCGCAACTTGGCGAAGCGAGTAGAGTTGAGGGGAGGAAGAAGGGGAAAGGGGCGGGGCAGGGGCGACCGCGAAAGGGGCAAAAAGGGGCGAGATGAGCGGCCGTTGCTGGCGGCTCTGAGTGATTGACGGCTCAGGGCAGCCAATGAAAAGAGAAGATCGTGGAACTTCACCACCACCCCCTTCCTCGCGCAGAGGCTTGGGGAGGACGCGGGAGCTGGGACGCGCACGGGGGACGGCGCGATTGACAGCTGGCTTCTCCAACTGAGAGGAGGGGAATGGAGGTGGGCGGGGTTTCCTGGCCGACGCGCAAGGCGAAGGAAGGGGAAGGGGTGGGGCGGGCGCCGGCCAATCCGTGCTGGGGGGCGGGCGCGGCGCCGCAGAGGGAAGCGGCCGGCGGCAGAGCGGGGCTGTTGGGCGCGCGGCGTTGCCGTTACGGTGGCGCCCCGTTACCGAGTCGCTACCGGCCGCAGCGGTCGCCCCGGGCAGCGAAGGCCTTTTCTCCTCGTGCAGCCCGGGCCCGCTCGCTGTCGCTTCTGTGGGACACAGCGAGCCGTCATAGGGACCGGCGGGGGCAGGAGTGCAACCGGGACTCCGGGCCGGGGCCCTGGTCCCTGGTCCCGCCGCGGGCGCCCTGCCTCACCCCACCTGAGTCGGGGTTGTGAGGGGGGGGAACGCGAAAAGGTGGAGAAGGTGCGTGGAGGGAGGGCGGCTGGGGGCCCGTCCCGCCGCCCGGTGCACGCCTCTGCCCGTGGGGCCCCCCGTGGGCCGGGGTCCCGGCGCCGGTGTCCCCTGCGGGCTGCGAGGCAGGGCAGGGGCTGGCCTGGCCGTACTGGAGCTGCTAGAGCAGCAGTCGTGCCCGGTGCTTCTAGCAGGAGCTGGGGGTGCTGCTCACAGGGGAAACTGCCGAGAGGGTGTTCAACCATGAGCGCAGCGTGCCAGCGGGCTCCGTGCCGTCTGCGAAGTGCTTGTGACTTGTTTTTCCCCATCCTGCCAGCACCTCCACGTTTTTGCTCTTCCTTACATCTCCGGATGAATTTGGCCCTTGCGGGGCTGGGTTACCATGGTGTTTGCTTTCTCACACTGAGTCACAGTCTCGTTTTGCAGGCTGAAGGCACAAAACTGCCTGAAACAAGCACGTGCTTAACTTTCAAGGAGTGATTATTTACGGAGTAACTGATTCTTCTGTTTCATGCAAGTTACACGGCTCAGGCTGAAGTTAGGCTATGAGAAATGAGAGCATATGAAAACCGTGACTGTGCATGCAGTACATGGCTGTGTTCAAGTCTGACTTTTGCTTGGTCCCATTTCCATGTTCAAACAGCCTCCCCTTTTGAACTGCAAAAATACAGAATGCCTTAGCTTGTAGTCATCCACGTAGAGATAAGTTTTATGCACATCAGCACATTTCTTAGTACATAATTTTAGAACCAATTCAGCAGATTACTGTAGTATTTTAAATACACGCTCAAGTTTCAGTAGCTATGGTAGGACATAAATACTGCAAGGTAACTTGTTTGTTAAATGCCTTCATGAGTTAGTCTATATGTATAAACCATAAATCAAAAGTCAAGTGTACATTATAGTTTTATGTGAGTGTTGAACTTTGGAAGCCTGTTCAATAGAAACTGTTGTCTGTATTTCCTCCTGTCATTCTTTTCCTTTTTTCTTTCCTCTGTTAACACAATCTCTACTAACTTTTTAATGTATCATTACTTGTGCACCTCCTGCCTTTTTTGGTTTTTGTGAAATAATCTTTGGTGTTTGGTAATACAGAGAGGGAAAGTACTCTTAAGAGCATTCTTTTCCATATACTTCTGATTCAATTCTGGACACAACATATCTAGAAATTAGAGGGGACAAGTGTTATTTTTCTTGTAGGTGTGTAGACTTTTTATTTCATTTTTTTTAATGTATTACAAAATGCATTTTACTGGCAAAATGACAGTCTTTAGGCACTCAGTCTTTAAACCACCAGCTCATGTATTTATTGCAGTAAAGGAAATCCTTGCATTCCTTCCCTGGTTGATTTGCATTTCACTTTGCGGCCCGCAGATGCTACTGGGAGAGCGCTAAGGCCCATACCCTGTATTGGTGTGTTCCTCAGTTCCTGCCTGCCCTCCAACAGCTGTCATTTTCTTCTGCACCCATTTTTAGAAACTGACACCGATGTGTCATTGTGTCCTGTATACTGTTTACTTGGCAACTCAAGCCTTGCTGCCCGTTCCCAGTGTAAAAGTCTACCTTAAAGTTTCATCAATTAAATATTTTGGAATTTGTTAACGAAAAGCCTTACGTAAGTTCTAAGTAATGTAAAGATATTTTTCTAACATTTAAAATATTTTCTTCAAGGTTACTAGGCTTTGGAATGGCTTCTGTGCGGTTTAAAAACTATACTGTAAAAATCTGTTGGCAGTTGAAATTCATGTTGCAAAGCCCTTAGTAAATAGTAATTGTAGTCTCGCAATGATGGGATTTTTGTATCAATTGCATTGGAAAATATTTTCAGACCGTACCTTTGTGTATCGCTCATAAAAGAAACATGGGTGAAATCTGAGTCAGGCAAACAAAAAGAAACTTTTATTCTCTCAAATAAATCAAAATTATTTTTAGCTGTTGAGTTTTCTTTTCACTTTCCGATATAACTCCTCTGTTTCAGAAAAGAATCATCATCAGCAATGTAGACCAGCTACAGTTTCCCAGGCTGGAATGGTAATGTTTGAATTAATGTACACTTGAAGTCAGTGGAATTACATGGGTGTATGAAACCGTTGGAACATACAGGCCTGTGGGACTGGGGTATTTGGAGAAAAAAATGAAAGTGAGAGCTCTGACTGGCAGTCTGAAATAGCTGCGTTTGAGAAGGCTGAAGATTGCCCTTCCCCGCTTTCTGCACATACTGCTTCCTACACAGCTGTCGGAGCTGCTCTGAGTCAGCTTCCGAACCCCCTGGTTTTTAGAGTGTGTGTATATTTAAAGGCACACAGCAATGGTGCCAAGTTTTAAGCTGATGGCTCCACATCCAATTCATAAAAGTCTGAGGTGTCCACAGAGAATGTTGTGAATAGTAATTTTATGCCAAGCTATTCCCACTCCTAAATCAGAGCCCTCAATATGCACTGAAGCATTGATTCTGCAAAACCGCACGCGTGCCTCTAACTTGACTTGGAAGAAAGCTCATTATCATTCATGTTCATTATTCAAAATGGAGAAGCAACATTCTGGAACAGATTTAACTAAAAGTCACATTTGCAGTTCTTTTCATTCAATCACAGAGATCTATTTCCTGCACCTTCTTAGCATCTTTTTACCCAGGAGCGAGACCTTTGGTAAAGTGAATGAGAACATGATATATCATTAACTTGCAGAATCCTGACCAACTTGGCTTGGAAGCGTGGTTCTTCAAGAACAAGGTTGCTGCCAGGTTTTGGCTGCAGGGAGTTGCCTGGTTGCCGGCAGGCACAGAGTTAACTGTAGCTCTGCTTTCCCATTCTTCTGTACAGATGCTTAGAGGCCAACCTACAAGAAATCTAGCTCTTCTCAGAGACAGTGGGAGGAATATTTTAGTAAAGAGGATGATGCCCTAAGTGGGTGAACCCTCAGCCAGGAAGGTTTGTGGAGAAAGGTTATGAAAACTTGCGTCTATTTCCTTCTAAACATGAAAATTTTTAAGGAAAAGCCTGTTGGCTGCAGCCATGCTTGTGTTTACTACTGCATCACCCCATTAGTTTGTCAGGGTATTTCAACTAACTTAAAATACTTTCTGGGCTAAGGCTGTGCTCTTTCAAGTATGCATGGAATTACATTTAAGCATGTGGGTTGTCCCAGTAAAACCAAGTGAGCTATTCACATACTTCAGGTTAAACTGTGTGCTTACATGTTCTATGGCCTTCAGTGGCTAGTTGCTCTCTAGCAGAAGTGTCCCTGAGTCTTCTGCTTGGTAAATCTTTAAATAATACAGCATTGGCTATCTCAGGAACCATCTGTTGCCTTCCTCCCAGAGCAGGATTTGAAATTCTGGGATTGGAACTCAGAGGTTAGTTGGCAAGACCTGCTTTGTAAGGGCCCCGAGTTCAGTTTCCTTCAGCATACCTATGAATACGTCATTGCAGTCTTTCCAGGCAAAACTATGCGTGTGGGTATGTGCAAGCAATGGATTGTTAAAACTAGCTCTGATTCATGTTGTTATTTTAAAAACCTTTTAATTAAATCCTCTGTCAGACAATCCAGCCTGATTGTATTGCAAATAAAATTGTATTTTAAGAAGTTTGTACACACAGACGCGCACATGTACACGTATACTGATTATTGTAAGTGACAGTCCAATGAAAATGTATCCCAATTTAACTCCTTAATTCTGCCTATGTCTTGAACTGTCATTTTGGGTGGAAACAGTGCTGCCTGAGAACTCAACAGCCGTCTTTCTGGCTCAGTAAGATGCAAAGCATCCCTTAGGGATATCAGTTTACAAGTAAGCTTTCAAAGTCAGTTAGCATATTTGCCATAATGACATTTCCTTAGCAAAAAGCCATGGATTATGAGAATATGTGTATTTATTAACCTGTTCTCTATGCTGAAGATTTGTTTGCATTTCATATATAAGATGGGGAAATAACTTCAGCAAGAGAGGCGGATTCACAGTATTTTTTAATATGACAAATGGCACCTGTATTCACCGAAATGCAAAAAAACCCCACCAACCCCGACAACCACCCACCACTGCCAACAACAAAAAGCACGGTAGCCTTTCCACTGTCACTTTCTAAATGCTTTTGTCTGTGGCGAACCAGACCTTTGCAAATGCCAACAAGCACTAACCTCAGCTTTTACAGTCTTCTGTAAAGATTGTTCAACATGGCATTTAGAAAAGGGAACCACTTCTGTTACAAAATGTTTGCATGTAGAAGTGAACACCTGGAAGCTTGAGTTCTTTCAGACATAATTCCTAATGCTCAGTGAAGGGAATTAAACAAACAAACAGCAAGGTTTATTCTGTCAGCTTCTCAGCAGGCTAACAAGAATTACTGCATGTTAAGAATCAGCTGCTCTTGGAAACTTAATGAATGTAGCAGCCAAAAAAGTACAAAACGTGGCCAAGACATGTAAACCAAATAAATAGGCTGTAGCGAAAAGAAATGAAGGGCATTGGGAAATCTCTCTGTAAATCCAAGGTGGGAAGGGTTCGCTGTAGCAGGGTTTCTGAGCACTTTGATAGTATAGAATACTTCATGTAAGGAATTGGGTTCGCATCTTGAACTGTAATTCTATTCCCTTGTAATTCTGTTCTCCTTGGAGAATAATAGCAGAAAAGTATTTTTATATTTTCATCTGTCTCTGCTGTGATTTAGCAACTGGAACTAAGGAGCCAAGCCAGCCGCACAGCCAGTTCTCTGCAGCACGCTAGCAAGTGGGCTGGCACTGGTCGCCTGCAGATCTGCCCTCTCTAACCACGCTCGGTTTCTAACCATGCCTTTTCAGGGGCATTGTTTAAACCTTTTTTGTAAAACCAGAATGACTGCTACTAGTAAGGAAGAGTCCAAAATATTGATTAATTATAATCAATCCTTCTACTCCCTGGTTTATGAATGAAAGCAAGTTACACACGCTTGTAAATACTACTCATTTGTCGTATAGGTTACAAAGCTTTTGTGTGCAGTTGTTTCACATTTTCCATTTTTTCTCAACTATTTTCATAGCTGCAAGAGACTTAAAAGAGACATCTGTGGTTCTTATGTAATAACATGGCTCCCAGAGCTCGATCTTTGGGAAAAAAATTTCAAAGCAAGACTCAAGATAAAGTCATAAGTGTGGTTAAACACACAGAAGAGATTGACGCGAGCTTTAGAGAGATGTAAATAAAGTTTATAGTAATTTAGTTATTTGTCTTTTTGTCTGTAACATCCAGAAAGATTTTTTTTTGCCAGCAGATGAAATAAATGGTCTTACTGAGATTTCAGAAGTATGTACTCCCTGTTAGGGCTTGTCTACCTCAGAGAAATGTACTGCCTTTCCTATAGCGACAGGGCCATAGTGGTCAAATCAAAGCAGCACCGTAGTGCCTGTGATTTTTCCTTATGCAGATGTGCTCTTAGTCATGATGGGGAAGGCAGCGGTGCTTGTTTCTGCCACAGTGAAATGTGACATTATAGCAAAAGCTGTTTCTCACAGGTCACCATCTAGAGCAGGGTCCCAGTGTTTCCCAGCTTTTGCTGAGGGATGGAGCACCTTCGGTGACCTGACTTGCTCTCCTTCCAGCAGATCTGACACCACAGTTACTAAGCACAGACCGTGCAGCAAGCTCACTTAATCCTACCCAGCAAACACATGAGCCACAGTTTGCGTTTCAGTCTGTAAATTGTTCTTTTGTTTTGCAGGCTTTACTGAACACAGTTTTATTTCATGTGACTGTGCTATTTATGGAGGAGTAAATATTGCCGGGGGTCTATTTAAAAAGGCCAATGACCTGAATTTTTTTCCATTTGAATTATCTCCAAGAGTCAGACTTGTTTAACAACTGAGGTTTTTCCCCTTGTTGCTGTAGACTGCAATCATTTCTAACATCTTAGATCAACACCAACTAAAAAGACATGGATTTTGAGAGAAATAAAACTCATGTAATATGAATGTGATTAGACAGTCTGTGACCTTGCCATTTTTGGGAGAGATGAATTCCATCCTGAATTACCAGTTATCAATGTAGCATGTTTTTGACTTCTGAATATTAGCTTTTTCACACTATTGTGGTAATTTGATTTTGTAACTCTTGGTTTGTTCCTTTTATTATTATTTTTTTTTTACAAAACCAATTATCAAGTGTGTTTCCACATATTATAAATAAATAAATAAACCATGTTTTCAGAAAGGGAAGATTTAAACAGAGCAAATGTTCTTGCTGTTCTTGCAATCTGAATAGCAGTATTGCTTTACTATTTAAGAAGCAGAAAGTTAAACATCACTGGGAAAACAGTGCTACATTTTCACTTTCAATAAAGAGCTTTGTGAATGCAAACAGGTAGCCAAATGTCAGGAATATTAAATACATTTGAGTGTTCTTAAAAGATGAGCCAACTGTATTTTTTTTAATGTATAAAATATTTTAACAGTGTAAAATGAGTTGATCACAGTAATTACAATGGGCTCCAACCTGAAATTTTGCTGTAGACATCTTTACCCAGTCCTATAAAAGCATAAAAAGATACAATTTTTGTGCTGAATGCCATTCAATTAATATTCTAATGTTTGTGGGATTTACCATGTTGTTACAAGGTGCCATGGCTTTGGTGCAATTCAGAAGTCACAACTCTCTTCTCCCCTGGAGAGATGGAGCAGGTGGATGGGATGGAATTCTCTCAGGCTGGTCTTACTACCAAAGCCATCTTCTCACCTGATTGCATTTCTTCAAAATTTCATCTCTACTGGGGAAGGGGCGTACTGGGCAACACTTAGATAATTCAATACTCTGATAATATATGTGATGAACACATCTTCAGGGTTATTCTGGCTTGAACCACACTACAACATGCAGTAGCCACGCTATAGAAGCCATCCATGCACAAGTCTTACCAGTCCTGTTTAGCTTTCAGGAAAACACTGAGAAGCAGAACTTCAAGTCCTGTTGATGTCTTAGGAGAGAAAGTTAGTTCAAGGTGTTGAGAAAAATATTCCACATAGCTAGTCAAACTAATATACGTTTGCATTGACATTTCTTCAAATGAAACAAAACTGAATCCTTGGAAAAGATGTTTTACAGAGAATAAAGCCTTTTTTGAAAGTTTTCTGCCCAAGCCCATCACTTATTACTTCATCCTTCTCATTTTTAGTGTCCCTTTTCAAACATCAGAGTTTACCAGCAGGTTATTTCACACTTTAAGATGAAATCATCTTCCTTTAGTAAAAATTGTGAAATGAACTGCTGTCAGTGACTCCTACAGCCTCCATTAACATGAGCCATACAAGTGTTGTTTCGTTCTCAGTTGTAACATATGTTTTCAGTTCTTGTTTGTATTACTGAACAAGAGCTTTCAGATTCTAACTCAAACCATCTTTCCAGATTAAATTAGCTGAAGCCTTAATTAGACAGCACTGATCAGAACGGATTGCAATGACTACATATGCTACTCTGGTCTCTCCATTAAAAAACTGCCAGCTTTTAAAGAAAGAAAAAAATCAGATTATTTTCTGTCTTAATAGACCTCAGAACTGTCTGAGGTGAAGCAGAACAATTATAGTATAACCAAGCACCTGCTGTAATTCATTTCTAGATTATTTCTTACTAATGAGTTAAAACATAAGGCAGACCTTAAAGGAAAAATAGGCTAAACTATTTGGTGATGTATGTCCTCATACAGGGGTGTATCTCAGGTTCCTCTTCCATTTTTCTCCTTCTGTAAAAACTGGTGGCCTGATTCTTCTCTACTGTAGTTTTTGGAGACCACTGAACTGCTAAAGTCATCAAAGTTCAGTGACAGAAAATGTACTACCTTATGTCATTAAGAATGAACTCAAATAAGCCTGAAGGCCAGATTTTCTAATTAAAAATGTAAATATCAGTTTTCTGAAATTAAAATTTATTTTTAAATATTAAAATGTCCTTAAAACATAACATTGAAGTGGGTATCTGGGAAGTAAGGCTGCCCATTTTACAGAACAGGCAGGCAGCAGAAGTACAAGGTGATCTGCGGGTAAAGCTCAATACTGTTCTAAGAGGACTGGTTCTAAAGGCAACTTAGATCCTGATCTCCCTGCCACAGTTGAGAACATTGAATATATACTGGGATAGGACTGGACTAAGGCTACATATATACAAACTTAAGTATATATATTGTGCATATATATCTATATATTCTGGAATACGTGTTCTTTGTATCAGGACACCTCTGTCTCTTTGAGTACTCTTGACCTGGGTTAGACATCTTGCTGACCAGCATCCAGCTCCATTGCTATTGCCTGTCTGACTGCTTCTAGTGTCCTACTGCTGTATTATGTTAAATGACAAATTTTTATTCGATGTTACACGATGTGTTATATTCTAGTTATTCTGTTAAGGTTAAAGTGAGTTCAAGACAGTCCCTTGACTTGACAGATTAAAAGGGCCTGCAATGTTCCTTTGCACTGTGCCACTCCAGCAGCTCTTTGCTGAGTTATCTGCCTAATAATTGGAGAGTATGGCGTCAAGTGTCCCAGATCCACAAAATCCTTAACCTCAAAAATATCTGACAGAGGCATTTGCTGCATCCTTCTGCAAGTTAATGAAATTATCCATAAGAATTCCATCCCACCATGGATGGGGTATCACATTCCCAGCATTTCTGTAGCTGTTGCCTGTTGATGCTCACTCCTTACATTGTGCCCAGCTGAACCACACAGTGCATCCTTGGTCCCCCAGTTGCCTTCAGCATCTTGTGTTATTTCTTGTCTGGGAAGCTGCTGCCGCCATCTCCCCTCCCTTTTCACCTGGGTGGTGTTCTGCTCTCCCATCACTGCCACTGGCTGCAGCTAGGATGGTTTCTGGCCCCAGATGGAAAATGAATCTGTCCTGAACTCTCTCTGCCCAGAGCTGGCACAAGTCCTGCAGAATTTATCAGCCTGCTCCACGCCTCTCCTGTGTTACAGGCATTCGGCAGTTGGGAACCAGTGCAACCAAATGTAGCATTGTGTCTGGATCTACTCTGCTTGTCTTAAGATAATGATTTACAGGGTTTTCTTAAGAAAAATAAATGCAATTGCCTTTTCCATAGGATGCATGATGCTGTCACTACATGCACTGCCCACTCCCTACCCCACTGCTTGTGGAAGCTTCCTTCTTCTGGGGAGCCACCACTGGGGGCTTTGAAGTAGCTTAGAAATATGAAATAGGAGAGAATTTCATGGCTGATAAACTAATGCAGTCAAGGAAAACCATAACTGGATTTGGAGATGGATTGCTTTGTAGGTTGAAGATATTTCCCATGCATTTGTCACAAATAGTATCAATACACCTAAGGTGATACCTAATAAACAGTGTATGAAATATAAGGCAGAAAAATATTAGGTGTTCTTTCAACATAAGCCTTGGTAAAACAGGATCTTCACTGAGCACAAAATTCTCAGTCCTGTTATGACTTCAGCAGTTTGATTTCAAAAAATAGACATTGTTGAACAGACCTTTTTACTCGTCTTTAGCCTAAGAATAATTGATCTAACTTGGATTTCTTGGCTTTTGCTGAGCATCACATAGTAAGTTTGCTAAGTGAGAGGATCATTTCTGTAAGTGCTGTTGCCATTCCCTGAATTTCTTGTGTAGTGTGTTTTTATTCTATCCATGTCAACATCCATACTGGGCCATGTGTCAGGTGCTGCGCTGTGAAACCTACACCTGCTTTTCCACTGTGCAAATTGAAGGGCTCAGAAAAAGAGGAGGGTATAGTTAAAAGATGCCTTCCAGTTTTGTTCCATACAGGCATAGTCAACTATTTTTCTAGATCACTCTAATAGAAGATATAGATAGAAGATGGGTTCTTTCTTATGACAATTGTGCTAATACTGCATTTCCAAAATAATGTAGACAAATTGAAATGATAACCGTATATTTAGATATCTGTGGTTGGAAATGATCCATTCATCCCTCCATATATATATATTCTACAACAAAAAATGTTTTCTGTCTTCAGCAGTTTTTACCACAGAGGTTTCAGAGGATGTATAAGTTCAGGGCTTTTTATTTTAAAAGTGTCTTCACTGTAGTCCAGTGTTGAATGTACAGTTGTCTACATTATAATTACTTAAACACTACAAAACTGTTGTCACTTAAATGTCCTTAGTATGTGTTTGCCCTGTTCAACAGAGCAGTGGGGATTTCAAGCACATTTCTTTCTGCAATTTTAATATTACCATTGACTACCTTTTTTGTAGGAAAAAAAAGGGTGAAATTTCAAAATCATTTTTACCGAAATCATACTTAAATATCTGTGTTAATTGACTTAGCTGGTCAGCTGCTGTTTATGAGATTAAAGTAAGCTCAGTCCTGCACTGTCTTAGAAAAAACCTGGAAGCATCCCTTTTAAACAACATTTAAACTCTATTTGATCAGAGGCATGTGGGGTGGCCAGCATGTTCTACACATCTTATGAATTTTAGACAATGTTATTATGAACGTCGTATTTTTAATGTGGAACAGGCCGTTTGCTGACTGGGTCTCTACGACATACTTGTCAAAGTGATGAAGAGCCATTAACTTCAATGGCTGTACCAGATAAAGAGGAAAGTTCTCAAACAGGAAGAAGGAACAGGAATTAAAAGAATGGCAGTTCCAGAGGGACTCACAGGGGGAACAAAGGGGAAGATTTATGAAGTCCTTCAAAGGTTTTGAATGGGAAGGAAAAGCAATTTTTTGAAGCAGGAGAAAAGAGGATTTAGCTATAAGAACCTACAAAGTCAAAGAAAGGCACCTCAGTTTTGAGGAGATGCAGTGAGATGCAAGAAGCTTTTAGACAGGCTAGAGGATGCCTGACCTATTGCTGAACAACACTGTGGAAACTGAGGCTTGGGAAGTTCATTATTTTGTACATAATTGTATACTTATTTTGTGAGCTAAGTGCAGAGACACTTGGTTTAGAGTTCAGTACAAAGTCTGCAGGGCCATGGACCCTGCTTTGCACAAACACCCAGAGACTTACACACAGCCTGATCCCACCCAGCTGTAGGCACCTACCTGAAGCACCTAAATGTTAAGCCTGATAACCACGCTCTCTTTAGTCAGTGGAACGAGATAGGCACTCTGTAGTGGAAAGTCACATCTGAGGTGGGCTGACTTGCTCTCTGGAGGCTGCCTGTCTCTCTGCACTGACTACAGAACTAGCTTGCCCTGACCGTCAGCCTGTGTAGGTGCTGGATATGATTTACCGAGGCCTTTGGTGTCTAAAGCCAAAAACATCAAAGCTGGAGCTATAGCAAAGATTAACGAAGATCACGAGGAACCTGAGACTATAACTATATGAGTAAATTAAACAGCATAGTGGCTGTCCCTACATACTGAGATTCTCCCATCTCTCTTGCAATGTTATTGGAACAGCTCCTGCCCCAGGCTGACCTTCCCCAGCCCCCAGTATGCAATGCACACGTGGTGCCCTGGTTTTGAGTGTAAAAGCATTTTGTTAGTGGCAAAAACTGGTTTCCAAAAACTTTCATTTATCAGAATGGAAGTATACATAACCTACGAAACACTTCAAAATCAGCTCACAGTCATTTGCCTGATACGTTTGCACAGCCTACAATTGCTCCTTGGCCAAGTCACTGTGTTACCGCAACCTGCAAAACCCGCATGTGCTTTCCTTCTCTTTGTCCAGCTGTTCTCCATTTAGGAAGGGATGCTTCCCAGGCATGGGCTCTTTGCTTCTCATGCCTTAGCAAGTGGGTGCCACAAGCCAGCCACTTCATGGTTTCCAGGAGTAGTACTGTGGATCTGAAGAAACTTGGAAGCCTGGGCAGATGACGAGGAGAGACTGTCAGCAGCACTTGGAGGAGTGGGGTTATTTAATTTATAACTAGATTATTAGAATGTTCTGTTCATCTGTGTAATAGTAAGTATGTTATTTAAAGTATTTTTCTTTTGCTAGGTAATGCAAAGCAAAACTAGTTTTCCTTCATTTATTTATTTTCTCCCCTTGTTCTTTTATGACCAACATAATTACTAATAATTGTTTTGGGCCATTTTCTTAGTTCCATTAAGTTAAATAAGTTCATCACCTTCATTGAAGATATACTGATTGACATTAGTTGAAGATCTGGCAATTTCTTCAGTATTTTCTTAATAGGTTTCTTTTTTTTTTTCTTTCCCCAACCTATTTTTTTTTTTGTATTAAATTCACTGTTTTCATTGACCACTGATCTCTTTTAACTGCAAACAATCTGTCACTGTAGGAACTGTAGCACTATGTGATTTAGTGTTGCTTTTAGCTCTGCAGACCAGAGTTGAAATTCTTTGTATTACTTTCATAGGCTGTGTCGTGCTGGGTGTCTTTAATCAGATTGCATGCTGCTATCATTTTGCTGTGTCTGAACGTCAATTAGGCCTTTAGAGGAGTAAATAGTTTTAATAAATTTAAGTAAATTTTAGTAACCTGGTAAGAAAAGGGATCTTTTATGGATCAGATAACTGAAACAGTAGGAGCTAGTTTCCAATGCACAAGCATATGCTGGTTTTCTTGAATGCTGTTTGGTGAAGGTTTGTGGTTCTGTGAGAAAGGGCAGAAAAAAACAGAGAAACTGAGATAGGGCAGTAAGAAAGTGATCACTGCAGCCACAGAAGTACTAATAGCCTGTGCACTGTTAGGAATAATTAAAAAAAGAAAGAGGACCTTTGGGCAGAATGCTAGCTATAAAAGGGATTGGATTTGTGAGCAAAGCCTGTCTCTCCTACTGCTGGATTCCTTTTGCATTCAAAGAATAAAAAGGATTGGATTTGTGAGCAAAGCCCATGTCTCCTACTGCTGGATTCCTTTTGCATTCAGAGACAGGATTTTTTTTTTCTTCTTTATAAATAAACAGAACTGAATAAACTAATATTGGTTCCAATTTCTTCTTCTACAGAAGGTAAATTGTACGTTCCCAATTCTAGTTAGGAAACGCTTAAAAGAGGCAGCATGCTATTCTCATGGTTTCTATCTTTCTTTCCTCCTCAACCAGTCTCACCCAACTGGGTGGTTCTGGACTTTCCCAAGGGCACAGACCACATCTTCTGTGGTGTGCTGCTTCCCTGGTGATTAGGGTAGTTCTCTGTAGAAGATGCTGGTGGGGATGGGGAAGGCAAGGAAATACAGCTTTTTATGATGCTTTCAAAGTTTGAAGATGGCATTGCCAGCTGGCTGCAGGCTGGTGCTAGTATGCTCACCATCTTTCTGCTCCCTTCAGTGATAGGGATGAGTGGATTCCTAAGGTACTTGTTCAGCTTCACAAGAGAAAACACTGGAAAACTCTTACACTCTTCATTTTTCATTCGTTGCTCCATGTAAGTTAGAGGCCTATAAAGTTCTAGTTTAACGTGAAATTTCAAATAATAATAAATCAGTAGTATTTTGGGGTTTTTTTAATGAGGCTTTCAGAATGGTAATCTACAGATTATGTGAACATCAGAAGTTATATTAGAATAGTATAATGTCAGTATATATGTCAGTGTGATGCACTTGAAACTACTAGACATTAAAATATTGGCTTCTTGACAACACTTCATTGCAAACTTCATCTCTGTTGCTGTGACCTTTAACAAAGATCTTTCTTCTTTAGATTAATTGAAGGAAAGAAACAACAAGCTGCACAGCAAAACTAATGGGACCTGGTTTCCTATGACAGGTGTCTGATGTCCTACAGCAGCTTACTAACCACAGATGTCCCCCATGAGTCCTTGTGACCTCCCCAGTGCCCCAGTGCTCCTGTGGGCAGGACACAGGCAGTGCCATGGCTGGCTCTGAGGTCAGCTGCACCTTGACCAGCTAAAAACCCCACGGCTGTTGAGTTTTCATAGCAATCTTTTCTCACGCTGGAGTAACTGCTGTGGTTTTCCCACCACAACCCATGAGCAGATTTGCACAACATTCAGGAGAGCTTTTATCTTGAAGACCCCTGCCCTTATGTCAAATGTGGTTAAAGTTGGCCAACAGACTCAGGATTTGTTGTAAGGGTGCATCTGACAGACATAATAACAGATGGTGTGACGGCAGCAGTCCCATTTCCTTGAGAAAGCAGACAAAGATGTAGCTGCCATCAGGTTTTTGTGGGAGTGATAAAATGACGTCCATTTTAAATACTAGCACATCAGTCAGTGTGAGGCTGGAGGTGGCAGCCAGGGAGACTTTGAGGAATGTAGTGCTGGGGCACAACTGGCCATTGCTGCCCCCATCAGCCCCACAGGGCCCTAGACCTTCAGCCTGACCCTCCTGTATGCTCAACGTATGCCCAGCCCTAGCCGCCAGGACTGCCCTAGAACCAAGTTGCTGCATAGGGCCTATCCCTCAAGTGTGCAAGACCTGGCCACCATGACTGACCTTGAACCAAGATGCTCCGTGGGGCCTGTCCCTTGGCTTCACAGGGTCTGCCCCCATGGTTCTCTTGGAACTCCAGGGTCATATGTGAGGCAACCCCCAGCTCTGCTGGCCTCTGTAACGCTCCTTTTCTATCCCCCAGACTCTTCCATGGGGGCCAGGAGAGGCCATTGGTCAGATGTGGATAATCTTTACTGTGTACCCAAGAGAGATTGACTTCTCAGCACTAATAACATCCTGACTCTCAAGGGTAGTCTCTGACTGGGTCACCCCCTCTGTGGAGAACGACAACCCTCTGCTCCAGGATGAGGTAGGGTCGTGGTTTTCAAAATAAAAAGGAATTACCAGTGGTGGGTCACTATTCGGCTGCTTCGCTGTAGTGCTGTTTCTGGTCTGAGAATAGAAGAAAATGAGCATGAGATACAAACCATGCATATTGTATGGGGAAAAAATGTATTTTGTTTGCAAAACAAACTTACAAAACTTGCTACTTTATTTAAACAGTTAATTTAATCTATTAGTTAACAAATAGGTTTTTCAAATTTGCCATTGCAGTTCCTTCAGTCATTACAAATTCCTTTGACTCCTATTTGTCAGGTAAAGTGTTTGATTTGTAATGTACATTATTTTATTACCACCATGAATTTCACAGAAGTCTTCTCTAGCATAATTTATTTTTAATGAGCTAGTAGGGCTTTTTTATTCTTGTGGTCAAAGAATTGCAAAAATATAACTGCACATGCTTCTTGTCAAGATGAAATTGCCAGCTAAATGGGATTATACCTTTCACACGAGGAAAGGAGACACCACTCCTCCGAAAAGACTTGTTTCAAGGAATCTGTGCTCTTAAGTCAGACCTGCTAGTTATTTTAAACAAATGCAGCTGATTTAGGAAGATACATATGCAGGGTACCCAAGATAACCCTAGTTTATGGACTTGCTTTATTTCCACTATATGGTATTGCCAAATAGTTGTAAGACTAGTGGTATTTGGTGAAGTTTCTAAATTACTGAGCTACATGACTATGTAAGAATCAATATAATTTTTCAGACCTGACTTATGGGACATGGATGCTTGAATTTGGCTCTTACAATTCCATATTGTAAAAAGTGGTCTACATATCCCATAATCAGCCTTATCTGCATAGTATTATACAGCTACCTATGCAAAACTAGATGCAGATACTTAATCATAATTATCCGTTTATCTTTGAATGATGTTTTTGCTAACTCAGAGTGTACTTGCAGTGTGGAACTTCTAGAAGAATCTTTTAGGGAAGCCCCAATATATGGGGTAATTTTGATGAAAAAATCCACCCTTTTTTTCTTTCTCCTGCTTCCTCTCCATGGGCAGTAAGGAGATACATCTTTCACTGCTTGCTGCTGCCGGTGCTGCTCAGGACCAAACACAGCCAGTAGTAGTGTTCCCACAGTCTTGTAGCAGGAGCCAGAAGTTAGTCTTACAAAATATTTTTAAGGAAGGAAAATTGCAAAATAATTAACTTTTAGATTCCTGTCATCACGTCTGGGCAACACAGAAGTTAAGAACTGATAGCTCATAGAAACTGTCTGCTTGAATACTTACCTATGCCAATCAGTAAGAGCTTGCATCACATCTCTTTTGAAAAGGCACTAGTACCTTCAGAGTGAACCATCACTAGCGGTGAACTACTAGGATGAGCAGAAATGGGATTTTAGAAATGAGAACTGGATGGTATTTTTAGCTGTTAAGTCAGTTTGCTCAAAGTCCAGAAAATTTAAATGAAGATAGAAACTCACTATGATTCATAGTGTGTGGCCAGCATTAGTTCCTCATGTTCTAACAAGGAGCTGCAGTGTTTAATATTAGATCCGTTTTTATAAGAGAAGACTAAAGCAGCTGGACGATGGTGCTGTTGTGTAGTTTTCACTGAATACCACTGCCCTTATTTGAGTATTTTTGTGGCTTGAAAGAGTGGTGTGAGCTCATGTACATGTTTTTTCCTTGCTTTTTTGATGGCTTATGTTACCACCTTCCACTGTTTTCCTTTTGCTTTTACAGTGACCCATTTTTCTTTATCATCTATTTTATTTTATGATAGAAGTCCCTCTGGAAAGCAGTTGGCCTTGCTTTTGTGATACGTCATCCCAGAGTGTTACTTCAGCGGTTGAAAAGAAGTGAGAATTTCAAAACCTCATGGCTGCAAACAGGTTTCAAATAAAAAAACCAAAGTCCTTGGGCTGTGCTCACTGGCTTAATGTACAATAACTGTACAGGGAAAAAATGGATGTGATTTCAGGGCCCAGACTAAATACAGAAGAAGGTAGTGCTCCTACCCATAGTGGTGAAAGCACTCCATAATGCTGAATCCTGATGTCTTCTCACTATTGGTAATGGTGTGTAGAGAGCACTCCTTATTGAGTGCTTGCTTCTATGTTGGCTCAAGTAGGAGAATTTAGGATCCAAACTGGCCCCTTTTAAAGACCTGGCATATTAGTTTCGCAGGAAGCCTGTGTCTGATGGTGGGGTTCTGGGATGCAGAACTCACCTAAGGCTGCCAAGGACCCCTTGCCCAGGGCAGTTTTGCTACGAGGGCTTGAGAGTCTGTGCTTCTACAGCAGCCATGAAACTCCTGCACATGGTTATTTTTATCTGTATTCCAGAATAGCTGCAGGCCCATTCCTCTGGATGCTGGGTAAACCCACACAAACACAGGAACTACTCCAAGTAAGATACATATATCAGACCTCAATACTCATATCAATCAACACACATGACTGCACGGATTCATACAAACTAATCTTGGGCAGGTAAAGTGCCTGAATTAGGGATCTATGCTCCCTCTGCAGTCAGTGGAGAAAGGCAGTTGACAGATGTGCTGAAGTTGCGTTCTTGCAGCCTCTCAGTGAGCAGGGGATGATTAGGGATCAATGCTTAAAAGGCTCGATGTTTGGAGTCATATGGAGTTAGAGTTTCCACCTCTGAAAGATGCAGTAAAAAGAGAGGGAGAAAGGTAACTGTGTCACCTTGGATGAAAGGCTATTTCGCTTGCATTGTGCAGGCTGTGTATGCACAGTCATGCTAATGGCAACCAGGAATTTCACTGGAAAATGAGGTGAGAAACAATATAGGTAGGACAAATGGGCACATGATTGTATGAGAGGCTTCCTAAAGTCATGGTCAGATGGAGGCAAAGGAAAAGATGATATGCCAGATAAATATGTGGTCTGGGTTATTCAGCCGACATCACATCTGAGTGAAAAATTGTCTTTTTGTTGCTGCTGTCTCCTGGGTTTGACTGGTAATAACTGGAAAATGGGTGGAGGGCAGCTGAGTAATGGGGATGGGAAGACAACCTGGGGAAAGACCAATAAGGGATGGCCAGTTTGGGACAGTATAAAAAGATTAAAGTGCAGGTCTGAGTTCTGAAGCCAGGGAGTGAGGGCAGGAAGCCTCCCATTGCTGCTTGTGCTGGGACTGCTGGGGCAGCTGGGGAGGCTAAACTTTGTTGTACAGGCAGCACACCTTAGCCCACCTGTGAGATCGCTAGGGCAGGGGAGCAGCTATAGAGCATTACCAGGGAGACCAACAGGACCTCGACATGTCTTGGTTTCTGCTGCAAATATGGGCAAATATATATCACACCTGTTTTGAATTACCAGAGCATCCAAAATGTTTGCAAAACTGTTGCTAACAATTGTGTTAACTCAAAAGAGCAAACTTGATAATTGCTGATATTGTAGGTAGACTATGTGTTTTGGTTATAGTTTTGGTACAGTTTGTTCTACTCAGATTTGAAAGGATGCTTTTTTTAACAAACTAGAGAACAAATGGGTACTATGTAAACGTAAGAATGAAGCAACTGGTTCATAGATTTGGAAGTTAACTTCTGCTGCTCAAGACTGTTATTGATTTTTTGTGTTCTTAAATATTTCCTCTCTTTACTTGGGCTTCTCTGCCGTGGGTGTTGAGGTCCACTGTGGCTGAGTGATTTATGGGGTCCAATGGCTTTAGACAGGGGATCATCACTGGCTGAACTTTCTGAAAGCTCAGGCTCTTTGCATCTTTCACTGGACCAGCCTTAATGAATAATGTAGGCTATCTCCATTTTTTATATTCCTTAATTTGAAACTCTGAATAATGTTCCCCGAGCCTCATTTCTGAGCAGTCGTTTATTTCAGTGACCTGGGACTACAATGACATTCTGTTGGACATTCAAATTACATTCAGATGAAGTAGTTTTCATATCCACCTTAACATTTTGCCACCTAACCTCCTAAATCCCAAATGCAACTTGTCAAGGTGAGGTGAATCATTTCCATATCATGTATTTACCCTCCTAATGAATTTCTGTGAGTACATCCAAGGTAAGGCTTCCCTCTACATTGCCAGGTTGCGTTAAATATTCTAATTAAAATTTCCCCTGCTCAAGGATGAGCAGAAACCCTATATAGCACTTGGGTGCTATTTGGACCCTCAAAATCATGTTCCTTTGCAGCTTAAATAATATCTAGGATTTGCAAAGAGTGGTGGATTTAATTCCTAAGTCCTTGAGGTCTGTTTGTGAGTCAACGTATTTACAAAGAAAAGCAGGCTGGTGTCAGCAGCGGCTGGTAGAGACCAGCCACATTCAGACAGTAAGTTCACTCACAAACATAAGCAAGGTTCTCTTAGTTTGTGGTTTCTTCTAATTCACACGCTAGTTACTTTTTAAAACTCAGCATTCCTTGCAGCAAGACAATTTTGTTTTAGAATCAATCCTGGTCTCTCTGACCATTATCATAAATAACAATTTGAACCATTGGTTATCTGCAGCTGGGAGGGCGAAAGAAGCCCCCAAATAGAGAGCCTTATGGTGCCAACAGCTCAGGAAGATGCATTGCAGACCCCCTGGCCATGCACTGTGCTTTAAGGCATGGTATGCCTCTAAATATCAAAAAGTGCAGGTTCCTCTGTAAATGGCTTTGGCAAGACACTGTCTCGAGGCCCATGCACTGCAGACTTTTCTCTCTTCATGTACAATAAGAAGAAAAGGTGAAATTGCTGAAAGATTAAGCCTTTTGCTCTGTGACTTGCTTATTTCAGTTTCCAGACATCTCTGAGTTAGGAAATGAGTCAGATGCTTAATACTTACTCATCTGCTCTGCAGTTTCTGCTGTCTTAATCATTTCAGTTGTAGCTGGGAGTGTTACCTTCTTCAAAATAAAGGCTTGAAAGATGAGCTACTAATTGCAGTCTTCACTCCTATGATTACAAACCAGCAGTAGGTACAAGGCTGGCAGCCATATGAAAGCCTGGGATGGAGTACTTTCCTGCGGTGTATAGAGGGATCCCCCAAGTATTTAGTCCGTAAGGAGAGTTACAAGAGATGCAGTTAGTAATACAGGGACATCCAACCACAGAGCTGTAGCCCAAGGCCTCCTAGTGCCTCTGCACATGGATGGACTCCGAGCCCTGCCAGCTTCTCTGCTCACAGGGCTCAGAGACACCAGAGCCACTCCACCAAAGTGCTCCAGTGCATCACATTCTGTGATTTGTCTCTTCCTAAACAAAAGTGGAAAAAAAATTTCCTTTTCTGGTCCTTTAATGGTCTCTAATTTGAACAAGCAGTTTCTCTCATTCCATGATGTCCCTTGCAGCCTAGTCCCACTCACGTGAGAGTGGAAAGAGCTTCACAGTGGCAACTACCTATGAAATGTTTTCTAAGCCTGCAAATATCTGTGGCAGCCATTGCTATGGTATCTGAATACCTCAGGAAACCATTGCCGCAACCTCTAACTGCTGGTGCTTGCCTAGACATAGGTTTAGAAAGTGTGGTATATTCTGGGGCTATCCGAAATTTGAGGTGACTTGCAACGCCACCTGACTCGCTCATGTCATCTTCCTTCTTTATGCAGCAGTTTAGTAGCTCGGTATCTTGTTTGCCTTTGTTATCAAAGCAGCATGGTAGAGGTACAGGCTTTTCTACAGAGATTTCACATTCACCCACGACTGCTAGTTCTGTAATTGTTCCTTTGATAACAAGTGCTGGCCTTGTTTGCTGTTTCTGTCACTGTCACATAACTGTACTAGTCATCACTTATCATTGGACTACTGCCCTTTCCATATGTGGGGTTTTTCGGTAACCATTAGACTTTGTCACTGCACATCCCTGTATGATTTTTTATTTTGCTTTTTTTTTCATAGCAGCAACTAATGCTCCTGGGGAAATACAGGAGCTGTGGTTTGAACCCAGCATGCAAAAATAAGTTGTCCCTGCCTCAGTTAAACAGATTACAGTGTAAATAAATAAAATAAGAGCCGCCGATCAGAGAAAGTTAAGCCATTTCTGTACTACTGCATTTCTGACGCTACTAGCATTTAGCGTCCCTCTCAGAATTGTTGGCAGGATCAAGACACTATGAGAGTGTGAGTGCTGGTTCCAGACAGGCTGAGAAAAAGGGGGGAATATAAATTCATCCATTAGCCAAAGAATTTCTCTTGATTGCGTATGTACGCAGACTGTAACCCAAGTATCACACCATCAAGTCCTATCCACTTACCTACTTCATTAGTTCAAAGATTGTGGTGCTTTTAATCTCTGTGATCTGGGTCATCGCAGGATTCAGGCTAATGTTTGAGTCAATACGGGGCTTCGGTTTCCTCGTCCTACCACTGCATGTTTTGCAGTCTGTCTGTTCTCACTTGAGTCGAGTAAATGTGAAGGAAATCAGATTCTGAAGCTTGGCTTTTTTTTTTTTTCTTTAATAGACACATCAATCAGGTTCTTTCCTTGGTTTGTCACTAGGTTGTTTAAATGACTGACATGAAGCAATCAAGTATCAAAACCCTGCCGTACTCAGCGCTGTGCAGCCCTTTGCTTCCCCAGCTCCCAGAGGTATAAGCTTGAAAGTGTTTCAGGCAAAAGTGAGTTTTCTTGGCTGGGCTTGTGGATTATTTCCCTGAGCAATGTTTTACAGCAGCCTGGTACGTACCCCATCTGTAAGGAGGACGTCAGTGAGGTGCAGGTGGCTCTCCAATGCCCTTCTTATGCTTTCCCTCTGAAAATCCAACTGCTCCTGCAGCTGGCACAACCAGCAGAGACATAATCCTCATGTTTACCAGTCCAAAGAGTTGCAGGACATCTTCCTGGACATTCAGGCTGTAGTTAACATAAATAGACAGTTCTTCATACTCATTTTTAATAGGTGAGCCGGGGCTCTCAGATGCCTCTTCAAACTACCGGTGTCTGCTGTGGCACGAAGACATGTACTCAGATGTAGTGGCAGTCTTCAAGTGGAAGATTCGCCCTCATTTTGCCTCCACCTTGTGATTGCCTCAGAAAAGGGTGAGTTAATGTGTGTACAGGGGCTGAGGGGATGCTGACTCCCTTCAGGAAACGTGGAGGAGTTATTCCAGTAGTGAACTCCCATGGTCGGGAGTAATTATGTTGCTGCTACTAGACAAGCAGTAGGGAAGATATATGTACACATGTAGGTACCTTATCCAGTTTTGTGGGGTGGGTGTTAGTTTTTAATTCAAATATCTGATACTTCTAAATGTGCAAAAGCCTCAGAGAGAACGTGTGTGGGGAAAAATAAGGTCTGTACTTAGGGAAACCTCTTTGCAATGGAAAATAGGCTGGTGAGGCAGTCTGATGAAGAAAAATTATACCTCTCTCAAATTGTATTCATTCCGTATCATCCTATATGAAAATGCAGGAATAAGTAAGTAACAGTATTGCCTAACACCCACCTGTCCTGCTGGAATAACTGGGCTCGTATTGGCCTTCTGCTGCAGCTGGTTTGTTAACTCATCTGATAGGAAAGAAGAGGAAGTGACTGTTGGAAGGAAAACTGGAATTTGGATGATCATACCTGTAGGTTTGATCTGCAAGTGTTGCAAGAGGACTGGAAGGAGTCCAGCCTGGAATCAAACCTGGGAAGAGGTTTGAGAGCTGCGGAAGCACACATCCCCAAAGAAAAATCCCGGAAGAAGTGATGGAGAAATAAGTAAGTTCAAGTAAAGGTGACTTTAGTTAGGACTTATAACTAATTGACAGTGGGGTTTTATTAACAAGAATGTGATTTTTCTGTTGATATATGTCTATATATAGCCAGTGAAAACTGCAGTCTGCGTACAGAGCTATAAAAAATATACGCCAGTATACCTTGTTTTGCTGTGTGTAACTGGACTAAACCGTACCAGTATAATTGCTACTGTGCCAGAAAGGCATTATGCTGCTCTGTGTTAGCATAATTAAAGTAGCAGAACTGGTAAGCATAGATGAATCCTTGAAGACCTTGGAATCTTGTTTGGAGTCAGGCAGAACTGCTGGTCTCATTTATGTTGCATTGCTTTTTAAAAATATTTTTCTGTTTTGGTTTTTGCACAGAAATATTTCCTTATTGCCATATAATCCCTCTCAGAATACTGTATGCACTTAACCGTGTAGTATGCTGGTTTGCTTTTGAAAGGTTTCTTTTTTGATGTGTGGGGCTGCTGAAGCTTTGAAGAGAAATCCTGAATCACTTTTTTAATGAGGTGTGGAAAGCGAACTGTGGGAATAAGTGGACTTGGCTGGACTGTAACTTCCCTAGATCCCCTGGGAGTTTGAGTGTCTGAGGGATGCAGGAGTTTGATGTCAAGAATATCCCAGAAACATGAAGTCACCGAAGGAAATACTGATCATCATCATCTGCATCCTAAACCCTAGCAGCTCCTGAGATTTCAAGCATTTACATTGTACCCCTTACTTCAAAGGAAGTGTGCCTGAAGTGAGTAGTTAGATGATTCACAATAAAGTCCATAAATATTGTAAGGCAGTAAAAATATGTTCTAAAACAATTAATAACATTAACATTAATAACCTGTCTGAAATACTGTAACTTCAGCAAAATGTATGGGGTAGATTCTGACTTCCCTTATCCTTTGAGAAAGGCGGAAGCAACCGTTCTAAATACCAGGGAAAAGAATAGCCATGGATCGTCACGCCTCAGCCCTTGGGAAAGATAAGCTAGATCCAGAAAGTACGAGAGGCATTTCTACATACGTCAGTGCAGAGCGGGGACATTTCTCTGAAGCAGTTGAAATACTTTATCTGTTTAGTGGGAGTTATAGCAACAGTAATCAACGAGATATTGGCTAACAAACTTGGGAAGTAATCTGGATGATTTTAGATGGAGAAAAAAAAAATCCTTGGGAGCTCGTATGTATATGTGCAACCATCTTTCTTTGAAAAGAATGAGAAATGTTTTTTTTTTCTGTGGTCCAAACACTGCTAAACCCAAATGGACTCTTTCTTTGCTCAAACTAAAAGTATCCTGCTTCTCTAAGCAAGAATATTTGAATTCTGCCTGGGAGGCGCGGTACGGCTTTGCATGCTCGGTGTCTGCTGAGTGTGCAGCTGGATACCTGTGAAATGCTGGGTGACCACAGGCTCATTTCCATGTACACTACAGCATTCCTTTGGGAGGAGAGGCTCTTAATAGGTCTGTTCATAATGGATGTGTAAGCATGCAAGCTTTATTACCTGCCCCTGCCAACTCACCAGGAAAGTATGCCATTCCTGCACTGATGGGTATGTAACCAGGGCTGTCTAATTATCACGTGGCTGTGCTGCCAGAAACGATGCCTGGCTCTGTCCTTGGGCTTTTCACTGATATACACAAAGCAGGAGCCTCTTGCTTCTCTGACTTAATACTGGTATTATTGCAGCCGCTGCAGAAAGGGAAGGGCAGGCTGGGAAAGAGTTGGGCTCTCTGCTTACGAAGAGAGGAGATGCTGATTTTAGTGCAAATCTGTCACTTACAAAGTCTGTGCCTGCAATGTGTATGGCATTTGAGATATAATTCTAAAAAAATTTTAAAGGACTTTCTGCAAACACTGTCCATTATAATAGTTGAAATGGTAGGATTTAGACACAGAAGGTTTTTCTCTGCCTCTTCACATGCTTGCAAACTAACGCTCTGACGCAGACCCACAGTGTTGCCATTTCAGCGCTCTGCAAAAGAAGTCTGATTACAGAAATGCTATTACAAGCTTGAGAGGCAAAAAAAAATAGAGCAAAAGAAAGTTGAGGGATTAAGAAGGAAAAGAGAGTGCAAACTCCAGCCAAACCAAAGCCACAGGAAATGGAGTCTGAATGTAAGAGCAGGATCTAGACAGAAAGGGATTTGGCAGGGGAGAAACTGTTGCAAGAACTTCAAGGAGAAATATAAAGTCCAGTTCTGTAAAACTGTGCTTGTGATGAGTCCTTATCCCTGCAAACGAACCCATTTGCATGACACTACTATAATTTGTAGGTCTTAGTAGTATTAGTAAGATCTTAGAAAAACACCATATGTTAAAAAATAAGGGTGGCAACACTGAAATGAGAACAAAAGGTAGGAGCAAGGTAACGTATAGGGAGGAGGGATTGCTTGCTTTGAGTTCTCTTTCGCGGAGCAGCAAGGCTCGTATCCACAGAGACAGGTAGCAACTGTTCTTTTCCAAATGGGTAGGGTGTTTGTTGGGAAAACAGTGCCTCTGGTTGTGACAAAAAGGGGTATGTTTCACATATGCTTATTTGCCAGTTCTTCTGTTTCTGTCAGGATACTCCTTGTGATGCTGGATTCCTTCCCAGCCTCCTGTAGATTTTGGAAAGCCTCCCATTCAGCTGCCATGTAGAAGGCTTTGAACTTAAAATGGGAAAGGCTAAAATGCACCCAGCACTGGGGGGGGACCCTCAGTACCCTCTCCCCATTTCTTTCTTCCCCATCAGGACCACCAGGAAGCTGGCAGGCACCATCCTGGGACTAGCAGCGCTGGCAGCAAGGAAAAGGCAGGGTTTGCAGCATGAGGTAGAAACTTTTGAAGATGGAGGCTTGGATGTTTAATTGGAAGCCAGTGCTTGATTAGTTTTTAGGATGGAATTAAATCTCTTTGTGGAAAGGGAGGCACTTGCCCACAGGAGGGGTTTAGCTGTGCAGGGTCTGATGAAGACACCTGTCCCAGAGCCATAAAAGTGTGTGGAAAGGCTGCAGAAAGACATACTCCATTACTGTGGAAAAACAGGTAATGTTAGGATTTCTTTGTGAAAAATTAACAAAGTACTTTCCCTTCAAGTAACAGACACACGGATGAGGAAAATGCCATCTGTGCATCAGCTCCCCTCTGATTCTAAATGTGTCTTAAGTCGGGAGAAACAGAATCGCAAACTATTTAGCTGATAAGCACAAGCAATTAATTTAGCTGGGGCATACAGTAGGTAAGTCTTATACCAGCGAGAGTTATGTGCAGCTAAATCTGGCTCATGAAACAAACATAACTTTGGGCAGCTACTCAGCAAAGCCCTATCCTGCCTCATCCTGCTTGGAAGCATCATTGTGGCACTGATGTGTAACGTATTTAGTTGTTGATAAGTCTGATGCTTGCGTATAGGGTCTGAACTAGAAAGATAAAGAGATACCCTGGGATTAATATTAATATTTCCCTCAATATCCTTGATACACCCAGTGCTGTGTTTACCTATCACAGCACATTTGAGATCCCCTTCTCGCTGGCATGAGGAGCTGCAGAAAGTTGTTGGTGTGAGAGAGCACGACAACCCACTTTCTTCACTTCCTTCCTTCCTCTTGCATAAAGCTGTGGTCACCAGCACAGAATTAAAAATAACGCATCCTTCTCTGTTGAGCTTCTTTTTAAAGCCTCCCCTGGCACAACAAAATTAAGCTGCTGTTCTGCTGGAAAGACCCTCGCGGCTGCATGGGCACTGCAGAGCTGCAGAAAATGGTGCGAAGTGCTCCCATATGTACCTCTCACAGTTTGCCTTGGGATCCAGGTTAGAACAGCAGATTTCAGTAGTGATGTAAAAACGTATCCCATCAGCTTATGGGGATTTCTTGCAACTTCCAAAGTGGCTGCTCTGTAACAAAGGGTATCTCACTCATGAAGGGTTTGAGCCACACAGTAAATTTAGACGTCACAGGGCTGACCACTGCATTGTTGGTGGGTTTGTGGGATTTAAAATATCCAAGATAAGAGTTTTGTCCCTCTACAAAATACATTGTGGAGAGAAATATCTGAGTGAACAAATGGGGCAATTTAAGAATAGTCACTTTTCCAGATGTTATACAAATATAGCTACCCACCCTTTTTTCCCCTCAAGTGTATTTGAGAAATAAATTCTTTCAGTTTTATTTAAAAATCAGCTTGGTTCTCCGGGTCAAAAAAATGCCTTGTTACTAAGATTCTAGACCTTGCACAGAGATAATGAGCTAATTTATGGATAGGAGGTACTGATCTTTAAAAACACATCCTTAAGAATATATAAAGTTTACTGGTCCAAGCCTAGCTTAGGGAAATACGCTTTAATCTGTCTTTTCCTTCAATAATTAGAAAAAAAAAGAGTAGATTTTAGGCTTTTGAAGTGTTTTATTGTCTTCCTTGATAACACCCAGTGGACCCTCTCTGAATATCTGAATGAGGGAAGCTTATTGCATAGCTTGGGCAGTCCCAATGTGTTGTCCTGTTCACATCTCCCATCGGTTCATACATGTTCCTGGAAGAACACACATGATCCTGGCCAGACAATGTACCACTGAGCTGACAAACAAAAAGCTATCCAGGAGATTCATGGACGTGCCTTTCACTGTGCACCTTGAGGACGTGTCTTGCTCCATATCCTTTAGGAAATGTTTAGGTACTTGTTCTACCTCACCCACCCGGGGGAAGCAATCTGGCATAGTGCAGGGATGCTAAAGCAACTCAGAAAAGGAATACCAAATTCAATAAAGTAATCAAATCCAGCAGATTATCTGGGATTTTTCTTTTCCTCTGAGATCTCCTCTGCTGATCGCTTGTGTTTGTGTAGGTATACAGTTTCCAGGAGAAGGAAAAACCCTCCACTGAAGAGGTTTCTGAAAGAGAACAGTAGACAAAATAATTCACCGGGAGCAGTCATCATTACAGTAGCAATGTAGCTGTGCTTTAGCTTACTGGTATTTGACTTTCAATAACACGCTTGGGCCAGGCCCTGATCACTGTAAGGATATCCTTCTGCTACACCTGACTGGGAATTGTCTGAGTCAGCAGCATTGATTATGCTTTATATAAACGCAGTAATACCACCCGATATGTCATGAGGGGGAGGATGATTTATTGAAGTAAATGATGCACCAGGAATGTTTTGATGTTATTATGCAGAGAGGAGAGCCAAGCTGCTGCTGCCTCTGGACATACCCTTTGTGTGTCAGAAATGCCCTTTGCTCTCCCAGCACATCTGCCCAGAAGACAGCCATCACACCGGAGGCCAGCTAACCTCACCCGCTCTCAAGGCTTTGCCTTAAAAACCACTAGTCACGTGGGAGGTTTGAATCATCGTATTGGGAAAAGTGCATAATTAAGGACTTTCTAAAGCATGCAGTGTATCTGTTTCAAACTACAAAGCATTTGAAAGATCAGTGGTCAGGGATTTATGAAATTCTTTATTGTGTCAGTGACCACTTAGATACTAAATATCAATGGATTGTTTTTCTCTATCACAGGAAGAACATTTGTTTTTATCCAGAGCCAAAACCTGAAGTCATTATTCATTTTATTACTTGGGCAAAATTCTCATTAAAGACTTACGTGTTTGGTTCAAGGCTCAATATTTCAAAGGAGAATGTATTTAGAATAGAAAACAGAAGGAAGAGCTTTGTAAACATCCAAATGTCTCTTTAAATTCATTCTACAAACACGTTAAGTCCGTAACAATGCAAACAGAGAAAGTTAATTCAGCCATAATTCCCACCCTTCTTCCGTGCCAAGAGATGGATGTGTTTACTCCTTGTGAAGATCGCTTTGTTTACACTCTCCCAAGCACCTCTCACTTAGCACCTCCCTTCTTACCACTTTCGTTAGAGGTGAGCCTGCTAGGCGCTTTACCAGCCTGCTGTGATGCTTATCACCTTGGCATCCGAAAAGATCTTGGATAGGCTGTAAGTGAAAACAACTAGAGCGGTAGAGCCTTTCAAGTGTGCTGTCAGTGAACAAATGATGTGGTCACTGAGGGAGCCTAAAATGAAAATAAACAGCATACAGATTTAAAATTGGCCTGAGGCCCCCCAGGGAAATATTGAAGGAGAATAGTGCAAGCCTATCAGCAGGCATCGCTGGTGTGTACTGGGCATACATATTCTTGCTGAACTCAATTAGAGAAGTCATATCTGTATAAACACAAGGTACTAGATGATGCTGCAGGTATGTTTTCAAGTTTCATTGGATACTTTTAAAATATGGAAATGGCTTACCTGTAATATATTATACTTTCATCAATCCTTAACTAGACTCGACAGTTCCTTAGTGACATATTTGTCTTCAGTTTTGGTACACATATGGATGACTATTAAAAATCTAGTAATGTATGTAAGGAGAACTGGAAATGATTGTAATTTGCTTTGTTTTTTCTGGAGTCTTAAAACTTGCTTCTGCACACTGAGGTTACAGTGGTTCTATGCTTGTGCAGTGGCAAGCTATTGGATTTCGGAGGTCAGTTTTCAGTTTCCTCATGTAAATTTTACCACCTTCCATCCTGTAACACATTTTCCCTCTTCATCCATACATCAAAGCATAAGAATGACATTCTATGAATTCTTAAAATTAATGAACAGGAGCAGTTCCACTTAGTGTTGAGAGCAAACACAGAGAATGGTTTTCTTAAGTATCCAAACCAGCATGAGGATGAAGCAGCCTAATTCACCTTCCCTCAATACAGTTTTAAGATTTTGAATTCACATCGTCCAATATGATCTATTGCCCGATAGCACAGAAAGCTGTTTTATTATTCCGTGGTGTATTCCCCCTAGTCAAAACATCATTACCTGAAATGACACTCTTGGCTGTTCAACCAGAGATAAATGTATATAAATACTAATTTAACTTCAACTGCAGGGTGAATCTGAGCAGATCTCAAACACTGGTGCACAGATGTGAGGCAGATTCATCATTCAAATACAACATGCATTCGTTAGGTAACCTCCTACTCAGAACCGTGTAAAGGCCATCAGCTATGATCAGATAAGATTTTTTCTTCTCTCATGTTCACCAAATAGTTGTTATGCATATGGACAGTTGATTTGCCCATCATTTATTAACCTAGACAACACTTGCATATTTCAGGGATTCCAAAATAAGTCTTTTCCATGTGATATGCGATAAATGGGTAGCAGAGAGATTAATGGTCTTCAATACATGATTGCCATATTTAACATGCACCACGCATGGAATATTTAATGCCCTTTTACTCGCTTTTTTAAGTCGCAAAGGGAAGTGCTCAGGGCTGCTGAAATGCCAGATTATTTTTTTTAAATTGCCTGTAATGCATAATTCTGTCTCTTTGTACATCTGTTAGCACAGTCTCCAACTGCTAGTTTTTGGCAAGTGATTGGACCTATTTGCAACATCCAGGTGCATGGACAGGGATTTTCCCACTAGAGCCAAGATGAGCCTTTCGGGAACGGGGCACATGTTGCTGGGGCTGCAGAACTGCTGCGTGACAGTGCCAGGCTCCCAGCTTGGCTTGGCCTGGGAGAGCAGCGTCAGTGGCAAGTGGTAGACTTGTGGATGCAGAAAAAGCAGCCTAGTCCAGCGCCGTCCCACCTCAGCTGGGTCCACACCACTGTGCACAGGTAGCCACCCTATAGTTCCTAAGGGTGCTGTGCTTGGCCTTCTGCTCTCTGTCCTTGTTGCTGCCCAGATGTGCGTAGCCTGTGCAAGCACCACCAGCCTGGCCAGGAGAAAACATGGCCAGCGTGCTCGGTCACTGACTGTACCCGAGGTGCTTTTGCAAGCTTGCAGGAGAGATAGTAAGTGAATTTGGTTTCCAGGGCAGCCTCTAGGTCACACGTAATAGGTCACCCTTAACGAATGGCGTTGACATGGAACTGGAACGGTGGTGACTGAATGAAATTTAGCTCTCTCCTATTTGAGCAATGGAATTTATTCCCAGCTCTGACCTTGTGCAAACTCTGTTGCCATATTTATCACATGGAAAGAATGACCGTGGCCACGGCCGGCAGCGTGGGCAAGAGGCCTCGTCCATGGGAGCAGCTCCCAGCCTGGTCTGGACACCAAGGAACCAAAACACACCCGGTGGTGCTGGGGGAAGGAGGGACAAGCATGTCCTCTGCTGCCCCACCTGCATCTGAGGATGTAGCAAAAGGCTGCCCAACCCAAACAGCACACGGGGAATGGAGCTGCACAGGACACCGGGCTCTCCTGCTCCCCGGTGTTTCCCTTCTGCCATCCCCTGGGAGCCTCTGGGTGCAGGAGGGCACTACCCACAGCTTCTCTGCCAGGAAGGGGTGAGGGGGACTGGCCTGAAGTGCCACTCTTGCCAGCAGTGACACTGCAGTTGAAGGTGACAGGCCAAGGGGCTGCAGCCTTCCTTTCACCCTCACACATGAAATCAACAGCTGCATCTCTGAGAGACGGGTTTGTGGCGAGAGATGCTGTGCGCGCTCCACCAGCTTCTCAGGAGGCCAGAAGGAAGGGGGATTTCTGCATGAAAAAAAATCTTTGCTTTGAATCCATACCTCCTCTTGTGCTGGCAGGAGCTCCTTAGCTGCTTGTACAGAAACTGCCTGTCCTGCGCTCCCTTCTCTCCTGTGTGCCCTGCTCTGCCGGGAATGTACTTTGCCAGAAACAGCGACTGACCTCCTCGAGCATACAGGAAGCATCACACTAAAAAAAGGAAAGCAGATCGTGTGAACAGAGCTAAACTTCCCACAAGGTGTAGTTTTCTCCCTTTGTTACTTTTAAATGCAAATATATAATGACAACAAGATATAGAGGAGGGATAAGAGAGCAGGAGAGAGAGCCCTTGGGACCCGTCTGCTTTGCATTCGGGTATCCTGAGCCTGGAGAGACATTTGTGCTAAAGGTTATTTTGAAGTAGTTCAAAGGGGAGGCTTATTCTTGCCTAAGGATTTTTGTTAATCGGCTGTGATGCACCTCAAATCATTCACCTCTTTGGGCTTTATCTGGAATAAGCCTGTGATTTTCCAAGCCACCGCGCTGGAGGGAAGAAACCTCCTATTTTGGCCCAAGCATAGGTTTTGGTAATAGCAGTGAGAATAAAAGCAAAGCCCAACACGCAGGCACACCAGCGCTCACACGGCTGCTTGGCAACCCGCAGGGACCATGCCGGAGCCAGATGGCCTCCCGGGAACACTGGGACAGGATTTGCTGTGAACCAGGGCTGTGGGGAGGGATTCCCTGGCCCAAGCCTGCTTTTTTGGGTGGCTTGTGGCAGCATCACGAGAACATGCAAAGGGCAAGAAGGTTGTTTCAGTGATTAAGCACTTGTTCATTTGGACCGTACCACTTTTTCAGGGTAGCTTCAGCAAACCTGAACCGGTATAATAAAATGTCCACCATGAAGAAATCATACTGTGAAGCAAACTCCTTTTTATTGCCTTAAGATGTTATTTGGATTAAATATTATTTAAAGGCCCTACCGTAGTTATCCTTCCCTGGGTTTCGCCTCCCCTCACCCACAGTGAGATGCCAGAAAGAAGGAGAGTTCACCATGAAGCATTTTTTGGCATCCCCATCTCTAAGACAAGAAGCCTGCTGCTACATTAACTCTTTGGATCTGGGGGGGGGCAACATACTTTCTCATCATTCCACCAGTTACCCTGGAGCTCCATAGATGTCCCTCTACACGGTGATTTTAAAGGATTTTGCAAGTGGGAGATGCCACCAGCATCATTACAAAGGAGGAGAAACAAGGACAAAAATGTCAAATAACCTGCAGAGGACTTGCTGCCAGCAAGAACAGGGTTCAGCTCAAGCCTCTTGTCCTGTGGGCATCCACAGGTATATGGTCACCCCACTGCCCCGGCTCCTCGGGCTGTGCCTGGCACGAAGTGGTAGACGGGGTTCGAGCTGGTGCATCCGATGAGTCACCTGCAGGCTTGCTAAGCAAAAATCATTATCTGTGGTAAGTCTGAACGCAGAACTTATCTTCCTGCTCTATGTGATAGATGCAGGAATGTAAGAGGCTACCAACAAATTGCAACCATGGTACAGGAAAATTTTGTGGTACACTACGGCCCATTGAGCAAACGTTTTCTGTTTCTGTGGGGGTTTCAGTTTTTCTGTTTGAAGGTGGGGCTGGGTGCTGCTGCCAACTGCACTTGGTAGCTGGCTGCTTGCATTGTGATTGTGTCAAAACCGCCCAGAGAAAGTAGAATTGCAGCTGAGATACAGCTGAGCAAGATTAAACTGCTCTTTTTGTTTGCACTGTTTATCTTTTCCCTTGCCAGTGCACTTCCCTGCATTCCTCTGGTGTGCTTTAGAACAAGTTAGCCTTTTGAAATGATTCTTCCAGCACACAGAGAAACCACCTCAGGCAGTCATCAAAAAGCCAGGCTTAATTTAAGTGAGGCATACTGGCAAGAAAGAACAAAGGTGAAGCTTTGTGCCTGAAAAAGTGTGAAGCTGACTGTTGCAGTCTGCTGCAAAAGAGATTTTATTTAGAAACCCCCACACAAAAATAGTCATGTGAAATACTGTAGAAGACATTCAAACTCTACTAGCAGCACTTTCTTGCTAATGATGTGGTACAAACGGTTTGAGGCTTAAATCAGACAAGAATAATATAAGAAAATTTATCTAGTGCTTTTCTGTCTTTGCACTGGCTTCACACAGCACTGTCTTCATCACTTTTCTTGGCATCAATTCCTTCTCGATAGCATGGGCCTTCTACTTCCCCCGTGTTCTGGCCCTTCAAAACACTTTCATAAGAAGTACTGTAGGTCACTCATATTTAAAGGTGAATATTGATTGTGGAGGTATAAAAAATACATTGGTACTTACAGTTCAGCTGGGAAAATATGCTTCTAAGGTATCATTATTTTGCCATGATAGGATGCTGCAGAGACTTACACATTAGTGTTTGATTTACCACAGCGTGAGTTCAGTGGTGGAAAATAAGCAACATACAAGTGCATCAACACAGGGCACTGAGAAAGTAGGAAATATTTTCATACATTGATCTGTCTGATGATTTGATAAATCAATAAGTTTGGCCTTTAAAATAATATAGGAGAGTTTCAGCAGCTTTGGTTTGAAGACGCCAGTCTTTTCTGAGGTGAGATTTTTGTTCTCATTATCTCGACCTTCATAGTTTCCTTCAGTGAAAACACGTTCCAGTTTGATGATGACAATGCCTAGAGTGAACACCAGGCCAGAACGGCAGGTGACAGCAGTGGAAACCCAGCTATAGTTACTCTAGGAACTGCCATCAGTGGTACCTGGGCTTACAAAGACCCTATGAGGAAATGATCGCTCCGTGTGCTGTACCTGTTCGGAAATAAGCGTATGGAAAGTAAACAGCTTTGGTCCTGCCAGGTTTGGTTGGGAGTGCTTCCCCTTTCAACAGCTATTCAAATGCCAATCTATTTTTAGCATTCCAAATATTTTTACAGCACAGTTTTGGCAGGTACTTTCATACCATAATTTGGAAGGACTAAGTTAAGGTTTTGCTTTTACTTTTTAAAATGAAACCGGAGGCATAATGCAATGCCCTCTTCAGCCAAGAGCCTCCCAATGAGTGTGATTTGCCTTGTAGAGGGATAGAGAGCAGGTACAAATTAGAATCTAATTCACCTGAAATACAGTGAGCAGCACCCTCCCTTAGTGTAAATGAGCAGAGCTGTGGTGTTGGTGGAGCTTGGCTTATTTACACCTGCGAGAGTCTGGCTCTTTGTCTGTGTAGCTCACGTCAGCTGTGGCTGGCAGGTCCCATAACAGCCTCATCCTCTGCTCCTACAGAGAGCCTTTCTGCTGGCCATCCCATGAGATGTGTCTTGTAGACCCAGAGCTAACCCATCAGGGGAGTGCTTTCCCCTTTTGCCTGACCTAATTCCTAGCAGGTCACCTTGGTGTGAAAAATTGCTTCTCTCTGCAGGTCTGTGCAGGGCCAGATCCCAGTTTTGGCTCCCTGCAATTACCTCTGCTCCACTTAATGAGTCAGGCTCACTGGTGCCAAAGGTCCTTGGAAGACAAAGTCCTGCTTTCTAACATTGCTGCAGAGCCTGCCTGGAAGCTGAGGGGATGAAGGCTCTTCAGGGTTTCAGGCATTCCTGAAGATGAGTGGGAAGGTGGGAAACAAAAGCTCTGATTTCTGATCCCGTCACATCCTGCTCACATTGCGGTGGCTGAGGCTCTCCTACTTTGTTCAATGGTAAAGCTATCATTTATTTTTTATTTTTTTTAATTCACCAGGGTGCAACATGAAACAGAGGTGATTTGCATTGCAAGCTGTCAGGGGGCTGCCCATCAGCATGATGGATGTGTTGTGCCTTGGCTGCTGTCAGTTGATATCGCAGGAGCGACTGTGATGGTTTATTTGTGCTGTATTGCACCACCCCAACCCAAAATGGGAGACTCTGCTCTGGTGTTGACAAGTTTGGCGAGCCACAGTGACTTGATGGTAACTCTTATGCCTGGTCAATGTCAGACTGAATTAATCTTGCTATGGTAGTGGGGTTTGCAGCAGCCGAGTGTTGCTGAGCAATAAAAAAATGGCAGATGTCAGAGCAGAGAGGGCTTTTCTACAAAGCATAAATCATTATCAGGGTTATAGCATACTTTGTAAATACACTGAGAAGTTGAAGCAAAGCTAAAATACCGCTATGCAACCGGAGGTGTTCAGGAAACCACTGCGTGCTCTAGCTTCGTAAAATTAAATAGCTGTGTTAATCTTCAGCAGCTGGTTAATCTGCAGCAGCCGATGAGCCACTTTGTTTATAATAGGCAAAGGCAGCCTGCAAAGGGCTTCAGTTAGATGCAGAAATCATATTGTCAACAAGAATAATACTCCATTAGTAAGTGCTGGAGCCCTGGCCAGGAACAGCACATCTTCAAGATTACGCCCCTATGATCAGAAGGATAATCTATTGATAATCCATTTTTTTAGGAAGAATAACTGGAAAAGCAGTCTGTGAGCAGCTGAGACAGCATTCTGCTGGGTGCCGGTGGTGAAAGGATGTATTATCACAGTCCTCATTACTTAATCATTGAGTGGAATACACAAAAATAGCCAGGAAAGTTGTAGGCTGGGCTGAATAGGTTGAAAGGTTGTGGGAACATGTTCTGGCACACCCTTGTGCTGTGGTGAGACACACGACGAGGGGGAAGGGGAGGGAATGTTTTGGCGGGCCTGGGCAAAGGGGAATATACTCTGGTTTCCATATAAACTCTCTTCTGTCTTTCACTCAGGGTCATTTTGCTTCCTGGAGCAGAAATAACTTCCATTAGTCATTTAGGGTAACACTTTTCTAATGCATATAATGTGGAAACATCTCAGCTGTAAATCTATGGCCCTGTTCAAACGCAGGGAAAGAGCATTAGTATATTATACACAATAAAGTATTTGTAAATTCAAATTTCAGAGGAACTTTGGTCAGCTGAAAAATAAACCAAATACAGGATTACAACACAACAAATGAGCCAGGCAGGGAGCCTGCCTGTGGCTCTTAATTAAACCACCACCACTGCAAGAAAAACCCAAGGCCCATCACTGGAGCAGGCAGGAGAGCAGGTACCCCAAGGAAATTAGGATAAAAGCCGCTTGGTTGGCTACCTGTGATATATATGAAGAAAAACCCCATAAACCCCAGCCATTGTGCCACAGTTAATATCAAGTTAGCCACCTTGCTGCCAGACCAGCCAAGACATGAATACTAATGCTGCCCTCAGCTGCCGTAGAAATTGTCTCTTTGCATAAGAGCAACGAAGACCTTTTGTCCTTAACTTGTTTGTGCCGGGACTAAGTCAGGAGCTCCAGCTGCATCTGCAATCAGACAAGCTCTGCTTAGCGGCACTGAACTCGCAGCATTGTGTTTAAAACTCACTCTCACCCACCTCCCAGGGAGCAAATGACAAAGGAGGCTGCACACACATGCTTTGGTAGGGGTGGCCCCAAGGTGGTGTCCCTGCTGGGCGCTTGGCAAGCAGATAAAAGTGCAGCCAGAACATGCTTTTGTGAGTACTTGGGCTGTGTGAGCGCAGGGGGGGGACCTGCAGGCCCTCCCCGAGGGGCAGCGATGGGGGTGGGAGGTGGCGGGAGACCACACGGGTGATGCTCAGAGCAGCAGAGGTGCGGGCACACGGGCACAGCCTGACAGACCCTCTGGGGCTGTGGTGCCTGCCAGAGGTACCCCCAGTTACCGTGGGCAGGTGTGGAGGGGGAAAGGGGAGCAGCAGGATTTTGTGCTGATGGGGAGGCGAGCAGCAGTCCCTCTCGCTCACCAGGAAGGCGAGGGCACTGTCACCGGGCAGCGACAGCAGCTCCTTCAGCCTTGGATGGGCAGCAGCATGTCAGCGGCCAAACCGCAGGCTGAGTTACTGCTGGAGGTGTGCTCAGTGTCACTGTTCTCTACCTGATATTGCCAAGACAAGAAAATTAAAACATTAATTTTTGTGGAGGAAAGTTTTCCCGCTGCCTTCATGCTTGAGAACATCCTTGGGTTTATTTTATGCTACTCACTCAGCAGCCTGGCATCACTTTCTTGAAGGATCGCCTACATGCTGGAGTTACTGCAGAGCTGTTACTTCAGAATAGCCATTTCTGAACAACCCTGTGCAAAAAAGGCTTATTCTGAAACAAGAAAACCTTATTCTGGTTGATCTTAATACTCTGTCAAAACTGACTTCTTTCCAAGAGTGGATTAGGTTAAATCAGATCAGGTGGAAGAAGATTGCCCACACACAGAAGGGTCAGGAACAGCCCTCAAACTCGCACTCTCTCCTGATTGGGGTGAATTGGCAGGCATGGAGGAAAAAAACTTAGAATATGTAGGTAGGAGTCTGATACGGAGGTGCAGCACTGGCCTCCCAAGCCTTATTCTTTCTTCTAAGTATGTAACAATTGGGTGAAGATTAGTTTCTCCTGTCGGTGCACATCTTAGCCAAGGTACTTTGGTTTTTTTAGTTTTATGTGGAGTATTTTTTCCCCTGCTGCCTTCCACAGACATCAGGTTTCTCTTTATTGCTCCATTCCTGTTTCTTAAAACAATTGCACGTGTACAAACAGCTGATTCCTCACAACGCAACGCTTCCCATTTTCAGACAGCCACCTTGCTGTCAGCTACCTGCAGCAAACCAGTGTGCTCAAGCAAATCAGAGCTCATTGCACTTATGTCAGTCACATGTTCTTTTCACAAATCTAGTAGGTCTCTTGACCTCACAGTATATATGCTGTCACTTCCTCCATCAGTAAATCCTTGAAAATCAGCAGAACAAAAATAATGGTGACACTGAATAATTCAGTAATACACTCCAACAATATCTGCTAAACTGTCAACACAGCCTACTTTGCTGTTGCTGCAGCGTACGGTGGAACTGGCTTTACAGTCCTATGGGCTATTATTAGTCTGGTTTTTGGAGACTTAACACCTTTTGCAAGAACAGGAATAGAACAATAAACTGAGGTTTTTATCATAATGATGTTACAACAAGAAGGATGAAACCCCAACCAAACAAGACTATACTGATATTTTGCCACAGTTATAGGTAATTCAATGTGAGAATATTCAATCAGTTCTACTAGGTCAGCTTAGTCTTGGCTGCTTGGGTATGTATCCATCTCCTCCTCTGCCATGCTCACAAAAATACGATATGAGAGCACACTTATAATACAACCAGGAGTTACATAATTTATGACTCAAATAAAAAAATCCAGGCATGGTACAGAAGTGGATGGTTGAAGATACTTTACCTAATGATTCTGCCATTCCTCTTTAGACAAGGGGGGAGAAGTAAAACATAAAGCTGAGTCCTTGAGGTGAAGGAAAGAGACCGCGTGGCTTTGTATTAATATGAGTGGAGCTACTCCTGTGACACCTTAAAGTGAAGGAATGCACTTCCTTAGCTGTTTTACTCAAGCTTGAGAAATATTTTGGGTTTTGTACTTAGAATCTCTTTAGATCATGAAAGAGGACAACAAGAGGTGGTTCAGTCTCATGTCTGGGCTTCCTAAATACTGGATGAAAGATCTATAGTCGTCGAACTATGTTTAATCCAGACCAAAAAGTGAATAATCTGAGCTAACAGGGAAAAGGCAAAACTAAACAAATGAAAAATGTCAGTCAGTCAGTCTTTTTGCAGTATTTCACCTCTAGAATAATTTATGTACAACTGTAGTGGACCTGTTATCACTTGAAGCCTTTAAATCAAGACTGAACAACTTCAAAAATAAGAATTTCTGTAGCTTAAACACAATTGAAGATAACATGTCGAAATTATTAAGACAGGGTATTTGGACTTCATTATACATAATGCTGTCTGATCTTTATGTCTAGTTGCACAAGCCTGGAGCAATGGGTCTTCCTGTTGTAATCTAGCTGTACTTTTAGTCCATGGAATTTTTCCATAATGCACAGATTAAGATGGAAAGTCACTTACTCTGATTAAAAAAAATACATAATTCAGTTTAAGACTTAAAAATGAAAGGTAATCCTTGATTATAATTTTGCTGTTGCCCTTTGCATTCATGCTGTCCTCATATCGTTGTGCGTATTTCTATAAAAAATTGACATCAAATGTTTCTTCTGAAGTTATTTTAGAAGAAATTACGCATGGGTTCCTTCATGTTTGCTTTATCCTCGTCCGTGCTTTCCGTCATATTTGGCATTTTGTGCAGTGCAGATGGACAGCAATCGGTTACAGTCAAAGCTGTGCTTCGAAGGACAACACGTGGACCCTGTATAGTAGCAGAATATATTTTGTTTATTGTAGACTGGGCCATACACAAATCAGACAGGAAAAAATGCAAGCTGTTGGGTTCTGGTTTTCTGCGTACAGAAGCAAGGTGATAAATTCCACTCACTTGGAAAGCTTTTTAGGTCAGCTTCAGGAAGGAAAGAATGACATTTAATTGTAATGGACCTGGAGATGAACGCTGTTTCCCATTTACTGCCAAACCCATATTAGTTATGAGAAGACCTTGAGGAACTTTGTTAAGAGGCATTCTGGTGCAAGGCCTCCACGTAAACCCTTGAATATGGTGATGCCTCTAGCCAGGTACAAAATGCTTTTGGCAAATCCTGGCTGGAGAGCATCTATTTCTATGGAGAGCATCTATTTCTAAGCAAAACTTGTTAAGATAATATATACCATGTACACATAGCACCTAGAATACTTTTTCAATGCCAAAATAGTGTGTTTTTCTTGAACCTGTGTAGGTCAATTTTCAGGGTGGTGTGGGCACCCAAAGGTAAGATGGACCATTCAGGAAATTTCAGCCATATTCAATGGCTGCAGAAACAACGGTGCCAGAGGGAGACTTTAGCATTCCCTGACCTGCAAGAAGCTACTGACTCTACACATTGAGAGAGAGTTTGACAGAACAGTCCCCTCAGTGGCAATGCTGTCCCATACCCTCACTTCTGTCCCCTCAAAGGTTTTGGTATAACCAGCTGCTGCATTGGGGAACTCGGGCAATTACGTTTTTGGTTTTCTTTGTAGTTAGCTTCCCCAAGGGATTCGTAAGTCCAGAAGAAATGCCTGCCAAGGCTTGCTGACCACGCATCCATACAGATCCTGGGAGTGCCTCTGCAGTTTGGCCAAGCCAGTTCAGCACAAGTCACTGTCAAACTGCTGTTACACTGAACTGGTTGCTGACTGCTGGTAGCTGAGCAGTGAGAGGCCTAACTTCCACCAAAGCAGCAGTAACAGTCATTGGAAGTAGTGCCATCGTGAACTGCCGTGGTCATCCCCAAATCCCACCTGGTAATTAGAGTATAAACACTGAGGACAGGGACAAGACATCAGTAAGCAGTATCATCTGCATGGAAAAAACTGCAGGATACATAAGGTGGGATTTACATAAACACATAGGATTTGAGAATAATATCTCAAAAGGCTTAATTTGATTACAAAACATGGAGCACAGTGTTTCTGTAAATCCTTTAGAAGGAAAGGTAATTCAAAGGTATAGTTTGCTGGCTCAAAACAAGAGCTCAGTTCTTTGAACACTTAGTTCAGCAAGTGTCTCAGGTAAAGAACAGCACTGGTCACCTTAAACCACTTGACCTGTGATTTGTGTCAGCAATTCTGTGCTTTTACAATCCTGATTCTATGATAATAAGGTCAAGGCAGGTGCACGTAGAATCTAAGTTTCAGTTAATTCTCCTAGGCTCTGATTCAGGTTGATGTCAGCTTAAGGTGAAATAAATTATGCCTGGTGATCTGTCCTGGTTTCAGCTGAGATAAGAGTTAATTTTCTTAGTGGCTAGTGCAGTGCTGTGTTTTGGATTTGGTGTGAGAATAAGGTTATATAGCACACTGATGTTTTCAGGTGTTGCTAGGTAATGTTTATACTAAATCAAGGACTTTTCAGTTTCTCAGGTCCTGCCAGGAAGAGGGCTGGCCCAAAGGAGCCAAAGGGATATTCCACACCATAGAACATCATGATGAGTATATAGACTGGGGGAAGGAGGAAGGATGCGACGTTCAGTGTGATGGCATTTTGTCTTCCCAAGTGACTGTTACATGTGATGGAGCCCTGCTTTCCTGGGGATGGCTGAACACCCGCTTGCTGATGGGAAGCGGTGAATGAATTCATGTTTTGCTTTGCTTGCGTGCGTGGCTTTTGCTGTACCTATTAAACTAGTTTTATCTCAACCCACAAGTTTTCTAACTTCTACCCTTCCAGTTCTCTCCTCCATCCCACTGTGGGTGGGCAGAGTGAGCGAGCAGCTGTGGTGCTCAGTTGCCAGCTGGGGTTAAACCACAACAGTCAATAAAACAAGTTGTTCCACTAAACAAGCACTGTTTGAAAGAAGAAAACCTCACATCCCTACGCAACATTATTCATCCAGGTGGTAACCCACTAGTGTAAATCATCTCTAGGTAGCCATTTACAAGATACAGGAGATAATGGTTTGGCTGCAAAACATTTCTGGAAGAGGAAAATATTGTGAAAGAAGTGGAGGAACATAAAATCCTATTGTTGAAATGATGAAGTGGCTGTAGGCAAGGTGGGTTGTACCCTACACGGTTGATCAGATAATTAAAATTAAGACAGAATCCAATCCCAAATCTACTTATTTTAGGTTATATTTCTACTACTTCCATTTACCTCAATATTGAGAAGCAGGTTAAAATTAAACTAAGATTTTTTTATATTCCTGTTTTGCCCAAGATACTACATCTGTTCAGATAATCACTTTCTAAAAATCTTTTTCATTTTTTTAAGCAAGAAATCTTAAAAAATGCCTGAAGCACCAAATTACCTTTCCCACTTCCCTAATGGCATCTTCTCAAAACTCATGGGATGATGGCCTGCAAAACTGCAGTAAATGATGACCAGTAAACGGCAGAAAGTTGTTCTGGCCCCTATACATAATTGAGTGCTCCTGCTAAAAGATGCAACTTGAAGATGACTTTTCTTTTTTTAAAAAAGCACACTGCACATTTACTTTTGCTCTGTAGCTGTAAGACACCTTTCACAAAAGCCAGTTTCTCTCATATCCTTTATTTCCTTGCAAAATACAATCTACAACATAAAATACAAACCAGCATGTTTTCCTCTAATCCCTTTCAGCTACCATACTATTCAATGCTACTGTAAAGTAGGTGTGAAAATTTCAGATGGAAAACATCAGTTAGTTGGATCACATCCTCTTCAAATACCTCCATTCTTTTGCAGTAGAAAAACTTCATAGTGATTCAGAGGTTTGGTTTTGTTGGTGGTTTGTTTTGTTGTTTTTTTTTTTAAAGTTCATAGGAACTATTATGCCAGCAAACAGAGTAAATGCTCCAACCTAAGATGAGGATCTTCTAGTAGCTCCCCCTGGAGAAAGTATGACTGAGGAGTTAATATCATTAGCAGGACAGTGATCTTATTTCAGTGACCTCATTCTATTAGCATCAGTGATGACTTACAATGGCAAAGCATTTAATATTAATATGTAAACTCTGTCAAGTGTTTCCTAATATGTCAAATGCCCTTTCCCCAATTTGAAAGCTATTATTTTATAGATACTGTATTATAAAAGTGTTATGATATTATAAGCAGTTATTAATGCCTTTGCTACAGGTGGACCTGTAAGAGGTGACCAAGCAACCAGCTGTTATGGGATGCCTATCTCTGATAGATCAAATTAATTTTTCTAACGCACCTTGCCTGTATTTTGTTTCAGAGAACTGACAAGCTATTGGCCTCAACAGCTGTAGTGATAATGGTTCAAGAGCCAGGTAAGTCTGTAAATACAGCCGTTTTCAGACTGAGAGAAGAAAGGGGATGGGAAGAGGAGTACAGGCATTACATACTTGATTATACTTTGTTTCCTCTTAGACAATAATCACCATCAGGTTGACACAGGGTGTTGAAAAGTCTTTTATATTTACTTAACACATTCATAACTTCCCTGCTGGAAGTGGGTAGTCATCGAGCTCCTAGAGGAATAACTGTAGAAATGCCATTCAGCACAAAGGGGCTCAGATCTACCTCCAGTAAGTTTCTTTACACACATTCCAACGCTTGCTTTTCAGGAGGGTGTAATGATTTACACATTATTTTTAAGTAGAGGAAGTTTCAATGGCAGATTAGTAACATAAACTGACAAGCTGTATGTGCCTATCAACAACGCACAGCAAAGCTGTTGCTGTCTTTGGACCGTAACAGTTGCCATGCAAAAAATACTCCATTTTTCTTTACAAAATAATCCATCATCCAAAGTCAGTAAGAAAACACGTTAAGTAACATGTATTTTTCCTGCACTCGGCTGACTTCAACTGTTAAAAGCTTTAAAAACAGAAGACTAAAATGCCAAGTTTATGAATGTCTTATAACCAACTGTAATCCCGGTGCGTTGTTGTCGGCCTTGCTACATCTGGTTTTGATATCACAGTGTCAACATCCATCAGGTGCAACCGCTGCATGCTGCTTCAGTCATTCTGTGGCTTTCTGTGGAAGTAAGTGCAAATCTTCCTCATGGAAACTGAAGTGATTGCAGCCTAGGAAGAGAAAAAAAATATATCTAAACCCAACAAGAAATATTTCTAGGTTACCAGTTCATGTGCTGCAGGAGTCTTAAAGTCTCCCCTCCATCGTTGCTCCAGTTTGTTTAGCTTCCCAACTAAGATAGTAAATGAAAGGTTCTTTACTATAATCTGTTTGGCTCGCAGATAAGAGGCTTACTACCTACAGGAAACACTGGCTAAAACCTAGGGTCGTCTTACTGCCATAAGCACCCTGGCTGCAGTTTCAGCTTCCCTACAGCAGATAAGAGCACTACAGATTTCCAAGATGTAGCAGATCAACAAAGGCTGCTGGTATTCTAGGCACCTCCTCAGGCTTTGAGTACAACACAGGAGCATCCTGAAATCCGAACTAGAGCACACTGGACAGGAAAGGTAATTGTTCTACAGTAATCTCTCTGCAGGGAGACCTTTCTGTCTTGTGTTTAAACACGTACAGCATAAAGCACACGTAGTTGTAGGTTTCCTGCAACCACAGTATGAAGAGTTCAGCTGCTGTGTGTAACTTAAGGAGGGGTGGCTTGCCCATTTCGTGTCTGATAGATAGTGCTGGAAGAGGTGAAATGAGATACCAAAATAAGTCTTAATGATGGCAACAACTTGTAGCATCAGATAGTCAAATGAGATAAAACTAAAATCCAATGACTGAAAACTTACCTAACATTTACTGAAATAAGGCTCAGTCAAAGACACTGTAGGACTTGGGAGTCCAGTTTCAGACACGAATGCAGTGTGGTTTGTTTTAAAAAAAGTAATTATGGTATCTCAGTTTGCATGTTAAACCCTCATGCCAACTTTTTAAACTGCTTTATAAGCTTAACTTTCAGATCCTAGGATGAGCTCTGTGCCAGGCTTCTTGTACATCAAAAGTAGGATTATTTAGGTCAGATCCTGCCCTCTGACTCTTTACAGTTCCTTTGTTTCCTGCTAGTTTTCAACTGAAGGAACTGAAGGCATTATTTACTCCCACAGTTTTAACATGGGTAACAAATTCTTTTGCTACCTGGGCTAGAATAGAATTTAGCTCTTTCTTCCAATGCTAAAGTGGCTTTCCAGTAACGTAAACAGGCAGATGTGACGGTGAATACACAAACAGTAGATCTGCCAGGAAAGGTGCTGTCACTATCACGCTTCCCAGAGTAGAGCTGCATTTCAGATGATGGCTACATCCTTTGAACATCCAGCTGGGGACTGCAAGGATCTCGGAGCTCCTGTGTGCCCCAAGTCCCTTTAAAATGAGGGACACCACCATCCTAAAAGTTCTGTTCTGGCACAGAGGGGATTAGCCGATAACAGCATTAATGTAGCTGGCTTATTAGGCCTGGAATCATCCCTTTTGTCCATAATCAAAGGGATCAGATAACTCTTTGAATGCCTGAGCAGGCATGAACAAACAAGGGGTGAGTGGCAGCTAGGGATAACTTCTTTCATGACCACTGTCACTGGCCGTCCTACTTACAGTTTTGGGTGAGGTGGCCACTGCTGCAGCCTCCTGTCGTTTGGCACTGGGGCTGCGGGCTGACAGGGGGCTGTTTGACGTGCTCTGGCTGCCAGGTCTGCCAGTCCGTAGCTTCTCTCCCAAAGCAGACAACCAGTTTTTTCTTTCAGGTGAACTATTCTCTTTATCAACTACCTCAGCATCTTTCCCACATGGAGGTCTGAAAAGATTGGGGGGGGTCTGAACACCCGATGGATTAATATGAAAGGAAGGCTCTTTAGGGCTGCGGCTAGAGCCTTCGTGGTCGTTACCCAAGTTAGCCAGGCTGAGAGAGACTTCATCACAAGCTTTTTGGTCTGCAGCCAAGTGACATAAGTTCAGCTTGGATTTCTTAGCTGCGTGGTCCAGTTCAGTCACACAGCTACAGGCCTGCAGACACTTCTGCCCCGCACTGTCTTCCTTGCTGCAGTCAAGCCTTCTCTTGGCACGCTTTTCAGCCTGTGAGTGTGGGGCTTTAGGAGGGCAGGTGGCTTCCAGAAGACCTTGGGTGACTTCTGCCAGGGCTTTTCTAGGAGAAGGAGCATTCTTCCCCACTTCTGGAGAAGAGTACGGAGTCCTTGTAACCCAATGTTTAATAGAGGAAGGGATCAGTTTGGGAGAAGCGCAGGGGCTGGCCCCACACTGCTTGGCTGGGGTGCAGGCTGCAGCCACCTGGGCTTTGAGAGTGACCGTCGGAGTGTTTGTAGACAGGGGAAGGTCTCCGGAATAAATGGGAGCACAGGCAGCCAGCCGTGGCGAGGAAATGCACAGGCTGCCCACTGTGAAGGCCTTGGCAGGAGTGCTCTGTGGGCTGGCTGGCGGTCCTGGTAGGGGAGAAACAAGTAGCTTGATGAGGAACACAGAACTCTGGATTAAAGGCAGCCCTTTTACAAACACCCCTTCCAATAAGGAGATGAATTCAGCACTGATCCTGATTCTCAGATATACCATTTTTAATTAAGAGATTGCATAAATCCCTCTAATTTCGGTTAAACCGGTACATAGTTTATATAGGTAAAATCCTATATCATTGATAAGTGCATACACAGTACCTTTGTGTAACATCTGATATCTATCCGTTCTGTAACAAGCACCCTTACGTGAGCTACAGCCAAGGGGGACAGACAAAACAGATCTTGACTCCTCCAAGTTTGTCTAGCCTTGCTGGAAGCCTTGCAGTGGCTCGGTCTGAACAGCTCTGTAGTGACATACTGCCCGAGAGAAAGGCTGGTCCACACCTGCACTACCATCTTTAACAGCTGCATAACTTACTGTAAGCAGGTCCCACAGCTAATTGCAATACCATGGAAGCCTTACGCTATAATGCCCTACCATATGAGTCATGCTCCTAGTCAGGCATTAATAGTTGCATATTTTAAAGATTAAAAAAAAGACTGAGAACAGGAAAGGACATACTTTCATTCTCTTGTCTTTTTGCTGGAGTATTTTCTGCGATGCCATATTAGTATGAAGATGGTTGTTATTTACCACACCCAGGGAAGTGTGAGAAATTCTTCACCTCCTGAACAAGGACTTAAATTCTGAAGAAAATAGAATCTGTCACTGTGGTAATTAATTTCTTTAAAACAAATGATTCCCAAGCAGATATTTCACAGTGGCTTTTGAGCTCACTAGCTGATATGTAACCCCCCCTACTTTTAAAAAAGACGTTCGGCATACCCAGCTTCTTAAAACAGTACTCATAGGTAGGGGCATAAGGACCTCATTACTAACAGTGGGAATCATATATAGCAAAAATCTTGGTCTGCAGCAGTATTAGAGGGTTTCTTTTTATTTTTTCTTTTTTGATTTCTGGCACCCTCCAATGGCAAATACATTGGCAGGTTTGTTAGATGCCTGCTTCCTCATTCATCTGACTTGCAGTGATGCAATTAAATAGGATAGCACCTTGGTTACTCTATGCATTTCCACTGCTGAGCACAAGAGCTCTAAACATTTTCTATATAGCAGGGGTTTAATCTGAACTCCTAATTCTCAGCATTAGTACTGTATTATAAAGCACTTCATTAGGACAATAAGTCTAGTGTGAATAACTTACCGTTTTCTTTAGGATGCTGGCCTGTCACACAAATAACATGTTGAGTGAGCACCTACATGCCTGATCATATACCATACTAAGCCTCTTTCAGTTCTTCCTTTTACTGTATTGTCTAGTATCCAAAATACAAGTAGTGGTGCATCACTCAAAATTAAATAGGATCCTGTAATAACAGAACCCACTACAAATCACTCTAACACACAAAACAGAGTTAAACGCTCCTTTCCTGATAAAATATGCTACTTCATAACAACTTGCTTCAATCTGGACTAAGAGAAAGTAACTGCCAAGATTGGTTCTCCTTTACTTTAATGAGCATTACAAGACAATAGTATCTCAGCTGGGCAGTTAGTTGCACTTAAAAATCTAAGCTCCTAGAGGCAGAAGAGAAGTAGCAAGGTCAGTTCTTGATCCCTAATGACCATCTACAAATTCACACAGCAGAAATATTGCATGACTCGCTGGGTATGAGCCCTCTCAATCCCAAACCGGTCGGAAAGTTATGCTGTGGGGACACTGGATAAGAGAAAAAAAGCTATCCTGAAAGTTGGATGGGTGTTATGGCCAGAAGCAAACCCAAACTGGATAAACATCCCCAAACATGAGATAAAGAACAGGAAATCAGGCTTTCTGGTAAGACTGCATGCATTATTCAGGCTTCTACTAAGCCAGTTCCCAGCTGTTTCCATTTTTCCTGCCATTGCACATAGTAGAACACTGTAAATACCTGCAGTCAACCTGCATAACACCAGAGTAGGTTCTTTCAAATGTTTGCTGCCCTCTCTGCTACAAATCTTCTAGAGTGATATTATCGGTCTCCAGATTTAAGAGTCACAAATTGTCCATGCTCCAGAATTTTTGTTACACAAAAGCAGAGAAAGTCGTGCAATTTAAGGAAACCACAAAAATAATTTCCAAAGAAAAAGGAAACCGTGCTTGCTCTACTTGATGATATAGGTCAACAGTCAATACACAACCTCAATCCCACAATTTGTTCCAGAAGATAAATGGGTGGGGAACTACCTAGATCTCACCCCAGCAGGTCTGAAATAGTACTTAGCTTGCCAGCTCTGAATCAGTGCTGCCGATAACTCCTGTATTCTAACAGCACGTGCTTTGTGTTCAAGAGCTAAGGTCAGCAGGAAGCCTGCTGTTGTGTTTGCAGTGTCTGTGTACTTCCTCTTCCCTCCTGTGTTACTTTAACGCAAGAGCAAGGAGAAGTTAAATTAATTTTCAGGTATAATTGCCAAAGCTAACTTGTAAAGTGTAAAGCTACTTTAGGTTTCAGGCTTCTGCACTAGAACTATGCTTACTTCTCTTTTGCTGAAACTAGTACACAAAGAGATTTTTGAGCCCCCCCTGAAGCAAAGCATGTGCACACACAAACCATTTACCGGCTATGGAATGGACCTGGCACTCTCCCTGCTATTGTCTTGCAAACTTCCTGCAAGGCTGTTACTCACTGGCAAAAGGTTAGAGGTAATGTTATCCCATTAGTGGGATTTGGAGACCTTCAGCCTTTATTAGTGTTAGCCAAGGTGAAATTCATTTGGAGGGTGGCTAGAAAACATAGGTGGAACACAGGAAGTCACACCAGCAGCTGCTGGGAGGCTGTTGTATTCTTAGTTTCAGAGCTACTCTACAGAGAAGCTCATCTTACTTCACTTTTTGGGGGCGTTATTCTCCTTTCACCTACTCTACTGTAACAACACACGAGTTTCAGACAAGTCAAAGTAGTGCTGTGATTCAGGGCTCCTTTCTTCTGGTCTAGGGTGCCGTCCAGTGAGTAGCTTCTCTGCAGAGCCCAGATCCGCACGCTGCATAGCTTGTCTGACTGCCTAGGCTTTGTAGAAAGGTATTGCATTTGTTAACTAGCCTTAATACGTGAATAGATGAATGCTGCTGATAAATTCTGGAACATTATGATCACATGATGATTGTCTACATGCATTTCTGAAGTACTATCACTTAGTGGCTTTTGTCTGAAGAGATAGTACCATTGTATGAAGCTGAAGAAAGAGATGCAATATTGATAGCAATATTGCAATATTGATAGCAATATTGCAATATTGAAATCTGTGTGGAATTCAACTACTGGCCAGGAGGAAACAGTTCAGAGTTCCAAGGCTGTATATGTGCCATCAGACCTTTACTGGGTAAACTAGCAAACTGGAAAAAGCATGTGATCTTACTGCTCTCAGTTATTATTTGGTATTAAAAAAAAGCATGACTTGTTGCCACAGTGCATGCACACATGACATCTCCTTTGGTTGTTCAGTTATTGGACCCTGCTGATACCCGCTGAAGATCTGGCTGCCCAACAAGCTGTATTAATGAATATTTGCTTTGCAGTCGGGTCATACGGACTTCAGCATACTTGTAAGCTATTTCAGCCAGCTTGTCTCCTTGGTGGCATTAGTATTTACAAGTAGAAGTGTTTGTCTGGCTATATGAATAATTGCCTAATATTAACAAAATAGAAGACTAGCAAGACAAGCCAAAGGCTTTTGCTGGTGCAGAGAGAAGCCAAAATTCAGAAGCTATGTTGCAGAGCAAGATATCTCAGCTCAAAAGCCTTACCTGCTCCATGTTGTTCTTCTGGTTTCTTCTGAGTGACCCAGCCCACCAAGTTGATTTTGCTGAATGCTGACTTCTCCTCCTCAGGACGACGTCGTAAGCGCCAGATCCTCACAGTGTTGTCATCAGAGCACGTGGCAATCTACAGTACAAATTAGTTTGTTGGAGTAACCAGGGCACATCCTATGGACCACTGGACACGTGAACTAGAACAGCTACACCCAACACACCAAGCCAATACAAATGAGGGCAAAGCCTGGTTCAGGGAGTGCGAGATTTGCCCATAAAACAAACAAAACAACACAGCTCTGTTTCATTACTGTATCAGACAGCAGAATTTGCTTTAAACCAGGCAAAGCTGCCACCTTCGTGGCTTCCTGCTAGAGAAATCTCAGTCACTAGTAACCATTTGCCTTGTATAGCTCTGCAACAATCTGCTCGGGAAGGGCCAAGGCATATTCTGAGATTTCAACCACCCAGCAGACAAAAGCAGCCACGCTGCACCTGCATTTAGGTCTGCCTCTGCTACTCGGGACCTTTTCTGCTTGGGAACAAACATTTCCAGCACACTGAGAAGGTGACGTTGGAAGGTCATTATACTAGCCTTAAACACTATCTCTTCAGTCAGATGTCAGCAGTATCTGGCAGAGAAACCAACTCTGCTAGAAACATCGGTCTAGATTTCCACCGCAGCATCAGACGCTCCCAAAGCATCCATGGAATCTCAGCTGAAGAAGCAGCAGAACCCACGTAGCCCACATTTTATGGCTCTCTTTGGACAGATTAGCTGGTGACTCACATGGGAATTAGCAGTAAGAAAAAGGAAATGCTGTGGCCAAAGTTCATAGTAATCTGAAAGGGAATGTGCCTCTACTCTGACCTCTGTGACACCAATATTGTCCCTACAGAAGGAAATTTTGTCTCTCAAGTCACTCCAAGCAGCTTTCTGATGTATCTTAGCAGCACATTTTCCACTTTTCCTCATGCTTCAGCACCTGTACAATGGCTGACTATTCCTTACCTGTGTCAGTTATGATTTTAAAGTCTGTATTGGTCTGCATTTACAACGCATCCTGATCAAGACGCTGGGCTACCTCTAAGCAACAGATTTCATCTAAAGTGCTAATTCTTATATTTTTGTGCATCTTATACAACTAGAACAATTCCTCCTGTTTGCCTCCCACCCTACCACATTGCAACACTTTTCTGAAGACCCAGTGCTATAGTGCAAGCTAGGGAAAGTGGCTGACTTAATACTGTGGGGTGAAAGAAACTCTGGCTATTATTAGGACACTGTGTAGGATTTTTCAGGGTTATTTCTCATTTTGGGCTAGGGCAGTCATTCAAACCGATGTCCTACTGCAGTTCTCTTCCTTTTGGTGATACTTGGTACATAATTACTGACCCTTTTCACTGTAGTTTTTGGGTGTACACAGCATATATGTCATCAGACTTTGAAAGAAGGTCACAATGAAAAGAGTCCACATGTTTCTTAACAGGCATTCAAAACTTCTTGCAGCTCTACAAAACTAGCAGATGCATCAGTGGTCAGAAAGGTAAGGGAGCTGTATGTATGGAACCACAAAACAAGCTTTTGGCTTATGAAAGCCCTGATTAAATGGTTTTACAGTTCTGTCTTTTAAAGGTAGCGTCACAAGCTCTCATCAGGAGAGGTCTTTGTTCATTTGCAATTTCCTAGGTCTTATCAAATAGCCCAGATTATTTGAAAATAATGAAAAAATTCTAATACATGGCACTCATGTGACAAGCCTGGTTCACCACCCCTCTAAATGAACATTTTTAGAAATTGTTGACTAAAAATTTCCACCCAAATAAACAAATATTGCTGCAATTTTGAAAAGCAGATGTTGCCACATCACATCTATTGTTGCACTGGAAAGACAATTTTCCAGAAAACAAACCTTAGTGAAGTCTGAAGGACACCAAGCAATGGAGGTAACTTCTTGAGAGTGACCAGTGAGTATCCATGGAGGAAGGCTGGGCTCAGAAACCTTAAAAATTCCATAAAAAAAACAAGTATACAATCAGAAGCCCCACAGCCTAATATACATCGTTAAGAAAAGACCCCATAGCCCACCCACGAAGCATGCAAATCTTTGCATCTTTCCTATACGAGATGGATAAATCAAATGCTCTCAGACTGTCTTGAGGCAACAGCTGATGGAGCCCTAGGAGTCAGTTCATGTTTCATGTCTAGAAGTTAAGCAGCTGGTCAGCAATGAGAGGTACTGACTTGCCTGGATCCTGCTACACACAGGATTTCTGCCTCCAGCTGTCAGCCCAAAACACAACCCAAGCGTTTTATTATATTAAGTACCTCTACCTGTTCTAGGTAAGATGCTTAAAAGTTTGGGAAACTCATACTTTGAATCAGGACAGGAAAATATATTCTGCTGCCATTTTACAAATGTCCCAATCACAGGTCAATGGTTTATTAAAAAAATGAAACCGCTACCAACAAAATCCTATAGATGAACTCCAGTGGCTTCAGAACTGGCATTTGTGTGACTGCCAAGTGCCTGTACCTCCTCCAACCAACCAGCTGGACCAGAGACCCTCTTAAGAGCTTATAAAATAGCTCCCCTAAATCACTCATGCTCATGAAACTGATCTCCATTTCTCTTACACCCTTCATAAAAATCTTTCTCCTGTTCTACATTATTACTATTAATCATCGATTACAGCTCATGTAAGTGACACATACAGCTGAAGCTAGCATTAAGTGGCCTAAGGAAGAAAACACACACGCGCACACACACACACACACACACAGATTATACCCAAGTTTTGCACGCTTTCATCAGGCAATCCTTTCTGGAGCCATGAGTCACCGTTATTGATGTGACATTGTAAGGGGGATTTATCAAGGGGATTTGCATAAATGACTAAGTGAATGAACAGATTCTTTACTGTGTGGGAAAAGGAGTAGACATTACATGTAGATTTCAAAGGAAGATGCAAGACTTTGCGGAAGGTTTCTGATTTACACACAATTTTTTCTCTTTGGATCACCTCCTACAACAGCCTGCAAACCCACAATTGAATATACAGCTTCAGATCTTAAAGCTGTTCTGATAAAAACAGGTGCATCTTAACAGAACACTTTTTTTTTTTTTTAACCTGTCATAGCAGAGGCAATCACTTGACTAAATATCCACTAAAAGTCTTGGTCAGGGTATTCCCTTGTCTGCCAAAATAGGCAATACCATGGGAACTAAATCCTTATTTAGGGAATAAACAACAGGAGATCTTGGTGTAGAGAACACCTTCATTTACATTTAATAGCAGTCTTGCTATACACTCATAACAGACACAATAGCGGTCCAGTAGCCACAGATTGCTGAAAGGAGAGCAGAGGAAGAGAACTATTCTTGCCGGGACATATTGGTTTTACACTGTACTAGTGTAAATTACACCAACTACACCCAGCTTGTATTATTGTGTACTAAAGGACGATGCATAATTATAGCTGTGTCCTCTGTGTTTGGCAGAAGCCAGCCAGCCAGCCTGCACATGTGACATCAGGATTAGCCACAGCACATGCTGCTTTTTGCCTGATTTGACAGGATGTTGGTGGGGAAGTTAGAGCAATTGTGGGCAGGTTAAAAAGAGAAACCTAGGAAATGAGACTTTATTAGTTACTCTACTCACTGAAACAGCTGTTGTATCCATCGTCAGGATTCAGCATAAAACACTGTATATAGTTTTGTGCACCATATGATACAGAAGCACTTCAATTCCAATGCTGGGACAGACTAAAGGGTAACTTGTTATGGTCACCTCGGAGTGGTCCGTCCCAAAGGATTCAAAGGACAATGGAAGTTCACGTCTATAAAGGATGTTTTTTTATTACCAGGATAGTATCATCTCAGCCAGAGACCATCTTTGTTGAGAGAAACATCTCTGCTCTCTGACTTTTATCATCTTAGGGTTGTTCAAGAGTCAGTTCATCAATCAACGGACTAGTAATTAAAAAAACCCAAAACAACAAAACAATAAAGCCAGTGTTCATTGCCTGGAGGTGATTTATATATGGAAACAGACTGAAACAGCATCCTCATCAGCAATAACTTCTAGCCACGGTGCTCCTTGGGAACTGCTGACCCAAACACAACTTAGCACTGCTGCAAAAGTTTCTCAAAGAAATCATCTGGATAGACAAGGTCTTGCTCTGCCTTTCATTCCTTGACAAGGTCTTCCTCTGCTTTTCATTTGTCTTTAGATATAGAAAGCTAGCGTTCTTCATGCAGTTCTTTCCAACATTACCTGTTAATTGCTCATGCAATATTTAACCATATTTTTTTCACAACACAGTAAATCCTTATCCCAGGAAAAGATATGTATGTTTCACAGTCAGTTAAATCTGCCAAGACTTGAAACAAATTAAGAAGCCTCTGGATATGACAGATCTCAAGAGACAGTTTTGCTGTAAGTCCCACTTTCTAACATGACTATGGAATTAAAATAAAAGTAATCATCTGATGATTTACTTAATAAATATGCAATATGATCTGTCGCTCATATGTGATAGCAACAGAAGCCTTCCGTACACGAATGCATTTTAAACGTGCTTAAATGCTTTAGCTTTGAGATGTAATGATATCCTTAAATGCTCTCAACCCAGTCCCAGTGTGTGTTCCAAGTATCAAAACACACGAATGCAGGATGCAGAACTCAAGTTTGCACAGGTATTTTTGCTGAACTCGCACAGAACGTGAGGAAGGTTAAAATAACACCACTTGGCATGGGAGTAGCCATGGTACCGCACTCCTGCTACTACTGAGTAAGCAACATAGCTGCTTACAAGTGTTCTCCAAATCAAAGAGACTACATGCTCAAACTACGACCTCAGCAGACTGACCCTCTGCTCTGAAGGGTTTGTACGTTACTTTCAAACTCAGCGCGAAAGGGGTAAACAAGTCAGCATTCCTTAAAAATTACCCCAAACCTGAAACAGGCAGTCACCTGTGGTTTCTGTCTATTCTACTTCAGTAAGAAGCCCGCTCTGGTCCCATACGGCTGTCGAGTATGGAGAACAGAACTTGAAGCATGCCTTATTCTGAGGTCCCTGCTATCAACTTGGTGACATTTGCATTTCCTACACGTCACCCTCTCTCACCCTCTCAGCTGTCAGATGGTACTTCGGAATTTTGCTGAAGGCTCTGGCTGAGCCCTTGCTGTAACACAAACGCTTTAACTACTGTAAATTAAGCATGGGAAACAGCTATGTCTGAAGGAAGAGCTGGAAAAAAGGGAGGTGGGGGAAAGACTGCCCTTTAAAACAATTAAATTGTTAGGTTTCTGCTAATGTGCTCCATTGCTAAATATGAACCAAGAACTGTCTGTCTACTTGTCACAGCTGGCTGAATCAACAGGCTTGAAGGAGGATTTTAATGCCCATTAAAACCAGATTAAGATCAGCAACTTGCAATAAGCAGCGGTGATGAGAGGTATTGATGGCGGGAGGTTAGCTCTGTTTTACATTAAAGTTACATCTAGCCTTGACAGCAACAAACACAGTCTGGGCACAACATGCCAGGAGCTAACCCCACGCTGCTTATGAGTGGGAGTGGAAGGCAGGGAGTGTCCTACGTGAACATGAAAAGCAAATGAAATGAGAGAGCGGAGCAGCTCCAGGTTGCACACTTGGGTCTCCACCAGTTGCCTCACCTTCCAGATGTACGCGTTGCAGTCACTCGAGCCACTGACCAGGAACTGGTTGTCTGGGCTGGTGCTGGATTTGATGTAAAAGGTTGAATTCTGGTGCCCGCTGAAAACAGCCACTGTGAAGAGAAAAGAAAAAAAAGGAAAATAAAAGACCCACTCAACGTGCTGTAGAGTCAGTTGCGTAAGGAGGGCTGATCTTACAGGCTTTTCCTGCCTGGCCACATATCCTCTGGAGAAAGTAGTTGCACTGCTCCCTCGCTCTGGGGCTCCAGCAGCAGGAACTTTTTGTTATTCCACTGGAGCCCTTCAGGCTTCCCAAACAAAGCAGCAGCTCTCTCCACAGCATTAGGAAGCGGTGGCAGCTTTATTAAAGCTTTGGCTTGACCCATATCTCAAGCAGGCAGAGACATCGCCTGGGCTGCCCCACTGCTCTGGTTAAGGCTCCTTGTCTCTTCCTCCCTCAGCCGCCATCACCAGCCCCACTACATCAACAAAGGCAGTCTTGCAGAAAATATAGAGAGGGCTTTCTTCCACCCAGGTGGCAACAAGGGCACTTGCTGCTTCTTCCTCCTGCTGCCGACATCTTTATTTTGCCAACAAAACTTGCATCATGTCAACCATGCTCACCGGCTGCTTGTATTTAAAGCCTCAGCAGCATTTGCTAAAGTCTTGAAATCCTCGCCTCGAATGGCTGCCATTACCCCTGTTGTGAGGACCTGAAGAGCTGGCAGCTGACACAGGGGCTGAGCGTGGATCTCGAGCACTCAGACACACCACATCCCATCCCCTCATCGGGGCAGAAAGGACCAATTTGCCGATGCAGAACCAGGTAGGACTGGCAGCCCCTCTACCAGCCCTGCTTTAATTGCGGTTTTGGCAAAGGAAGCAACCCACAGACCACGTGGCTGCCTTCGGTGGTTTTTGAAAAGTTGTAAGACCCCAAAACATCCCTCGATTTTCACCCACAGCTCTCTCAGCACAGCAGTTACCAGACAGCAAGTCTCTTCCTAAGCCAGACCTACCAGCAAGTCGTGTTACAGCGAGGATTTCCGTACATCCCCCTGCAAACTAAAGCTGCCTCAATACTAGCTAAGAGCAGCCACGATCAGGAGAAAAGCCGGTGAGCGAGGAGAGAGGCACCAACCCGCGGGCAGGCGCTGCCCTCTGCGGGAACAGCGGCACACCGAGAAGCCACACGGGTTTCATCCAGCTGGATGAATTCAGATGCTTGCTGGGTTTTATCAGCTACACACGTTAGGCAAGAGCTCCATGAGGAGGCCGAGGGTGGGATGCCCTGTGCTTTGGAGAGAGCCCACTCCTGCGGGGGGGACAGGCTGGTGAGTGTATTTCCACAGCTTAGCAGTGGCACCCGGGGTTTACCTCAACAACTGATCTATTAATATTTACTACTTGGACCATTTCTCGACTCTGGAAGCGTTCCCACCCACCAGACTGCCTTCTTGAAAAGGCAGACAGAAGGACACATTGTTCATTTAATTTCAGTTAAGTGAGAGACTGAGAAAGGGCAGTGGAACTAAATCATGTGTCTGCCTGGCTGGAATGCATCCAGCAAGTTTTGCCGCTTCCTAAGAAGCAGCCACTGGCTGATGGCAAAGCAGCTTGGTGCACCAGGTCACAGGTGCAGAGCCAAAGGAATCTAAAAAGCTGAAGCATCTCCAAAATATGCTGGGGATACTTTCTGCCAGAAACTGCAGCAGGAGCCAAATTTAAAAGACACCTTAACATACCTTAATACAACACATGAAGTGATCACTTTACATGGATTCGTATCTAAGAGTTTGAATAAAATCAGTGACTGCCAGTAAGCAGAAGATTCAAACTTGCTTCAGGTGGGTAGCAGTGGGACACTAGCCATTCCTCACCAGATAACTAGAGTCAACGTGCAAACCAGCATTAGTATCTGTCTAGAAAAAACAGTATCTGCACTTTCATAAGTTTTTATGCTATTAATTTTAAGTGGATGGCTTAACACAAAATATGAACACCCCTTGTTACAGGTGCCTTCTCTCCCGAGTAAGCTTTAGACAAAAGCGCATGGAATAGGTTTCCTAAGTGTTCAAGAGGTCTCTGTCTCTCTAGGTCATAGGGAGAAACTTGCCTTTCTATGCTCTGTAACATCTATATTTTTTGCGGTTATTTCCACTGATTATCGTGCTTACCCGGAGTGGTCCTTAAACTTGCCATGTTGAACATGTAGATACTGTCATCAGTGCAGTTAGCAAACAGATTAGCACCAGTGGAATCCAAAACCAGGCTAGAATATCCTATAGAAAAAGAGAAAAGTTCTTAAAAAAATGTTTTGGAAAATAGGCATTCTCAAAGAAATGCCTAGAGAGGCAAATTTGGAAAGGATCTCTATCATGTATGAGATTGTCATTGGAAAGGTTTGTTTGACAGAGCACTTGCTGGAGAGGAAAGTTTCTAGACTAACATCTACATTTTGTCATGAGGGTTCAGGGTGATATTTAGAGAGGAATCTCACTTTCAGAGCAGGCAGGCGATATATTATTTGATAATTTCAAATGGATAACAGAACAACCAATTGTAGAAGCAGAGAATAAAAATAAAAACCCTCATGCTTTGGTAGAATAAGCCATTCTCTGATTTGCTAGTGATTTAGGTTCAAGAAAAATCTTCCCCTGCAAGCAAATTATTGCACAACCAGCTCCTCATGTTCTTGGAACTGACACCAATCATTAATACATCAAGATAATTCATTAGACAAGTCATCAGGAATTACTGTGTTACATCAAAACATTGTAAGGCATTAAGATACAAAGAAGCCCAGAGCAACATGAATAAGAGCACTATTGTTTTTGGTAACAAACAGCTTCAAGTATTGCTCGACTCTGCAAGGTTATAATGTAAAAATCCCACCCGGTCTGTTGTCTTTGCAAGATATAATGCAAAGAAAGAGTTCCATCTGATTTCTACTCATGCATCAAAACAACTAGCTAAATTCTACCTCAATAGCTCTACTATTCCCTCATCTCCATTTCTGAAAATGCACTGCTGAAGCTAATCCAAGCTTTTATCATCAATGCAGTGACACCAAGTGGGGCACTTCCACTCTTCAACTTGGTATTAGCAATCAAAATACCCTGCTGAGCTTGTCATTTTGATCAATAATTGGCTAAAAGGGTAAGAGACGGCACTGTCAGTACTTCTTAAACTCACTTTGCACTTTAACGAATACGTCCTCCAATAACTTACCAAGTTTGCGAGTGCTAGTCCCAGGGTAGCAAAAAGACTTGAAAGGCACCGGGTCCTGACGGTAAGCGGCATAGTTCTTGCGCAAGTCCCATACTTTGATCACACTGAAATAGAAAAAGACAAGCATCTTCAACTGCAAAATTTCTTTTGCAATGCTGACAGGGCCTTCTAAGAGCATGGGAAGACAGGTTGCTTGTTACTGAGGAGCATCCAGTGCCAAGAACCAAAACTAAGCAGGCGTAGAGCAGAGACGTGCTGAAAGCAAAACAATTGCTCCGAGTATGGATGAGGAAGCAGCACTACCTTCTGTAACTAACACAAGATCAACAAGAGCCTGCAAGCCAACTTGCTTCAACTAGGAAAAGGAAATATAAGGATGCCTTTATACTCCTGACTTTTAGTTTTATAAATGAAGTCCAAGGTTTTTCTTGCTCCCCAGGAGCAAGTGTCTCTCACAAGCCATAGGCAATAGTCAATCGTATCTGCCTCAGAAAGGCTCTGACCGCATGGAGCCTGCTAAGGTATCAAGTCCTGAGAGGCTAATCTCCATGCTAATCAATGAGACAGTCTGCCCAAGCTCCAAGATGCTGCAATGGATCTGGCACCTAAAAGAATGCATCTTTTGTCACTTAAGGCAACATTTTCTCAAGCATGCCTACACATATCCAGACACCAACCACCCACTTGCATCCCAAAGCGGCTAACTGTCTAACAATAGTTTGTTTATGTGTGGTCCCGTAGGTCCATGAGAATAGAGAGAGATTATAAATTCTGCCCTGTAGCTAAGACAATAAAATGAGCATTTACCACATACACACAATTTGTCTCAGCGCTGCAATCTCCAGTAAGGAAAAGAAGTGGCATTCAGCTTTGCCAATGCAAGCTGGCAGCATAGATCTGCTGATTCTACCTAATAGTAACTCTAGCCTTGTAGGCCACAAAGCGATCTTAGAAAAAAATCTCCCAAGCTTTTTGTGCCACTAAGAAGAACACACAGAACAGACAGAAAAGCAGGCATCCTCCCTCCTTACCCATCAACAGCTCCTGCAGAGATAAGAGTATGCTCATCCTGAAGCAGCACCACAGTTACACTCTGCTGGAAGTCCTTAAAAAGAAAAGAAAAAAAAAGAACTTTATTTTCTTTCCAGGTCAGCAAGATCTTGCTGCTTTGTTCAAGGCCAAGTGAATACTAAGAAGACCTTCTCCTAGCCAGACCGGAGCATCTGGAAATACCAGATACAATGGACACAACAATCCTTCAATACTCCAACTTGCCACTGAGTGTTAAGTGTTTGGGCAGCAGTTTTAGATTACGCATTTCAGGTCAGAGATAAGAGAGCTGCCTTCATCACAAGGTTTAATAGATTAAATAAGACCAGGTCTTACTCCAGTAAGGCAGTAACTCACATGGTCAAATGGGAAGGGGGGGGGGGGGAGGCAGGGAATGGACAGAGAAATAAAATTACAACCGTCTCTATCACTCCCCTCAAACAAGGAATGCTGCCCACTCCTTTCCTCTTTGGCAAAAAAAGTATTTTCACATGGCATTTGCAAAAAGAAGGCTTTGATGGTACATGGGTTGTTGCTGACAATTAAACAACGTGTAAAGTCAGCCACAGCAAGTGACCATGACACAAAAACCTACCGCTGCAAAGATAAATGGAAGCATTTACTACATTCAAACCAAGTATTTTTCATAATAATTACTTAGGAAGACTTCTGTGAAAAACGTTGTCCTTCAGAAGAGAGGCCTACATTTCCTTTGTTCCCCAGACACGTACCACCAAGGGAGCAAGCCCTCGCAGGTTCTGCCTCTTTTTCTTTGGTTTGGAAGGAGTCTGCTTGTCAACCACATTGTGTGCTCCACTGATTTGATTCACCTGCCTATAAAATCCATCTGAAAGAAATCAAAGACATCTCAATTAGTAGTTTCTATGCAATTTTGCTACCACTTTACTAAAACAGGCGTCAGCTTGGAATAAGTCCTAAAAACTGGTTCAGACTAACCTTTAAAATCACAGAAGTATTCTGAAGACAAAAATTGTTAGTTATATATGAAACTGATAAGCACACAGTAGCAAACAGGAGCATACATTGAAAAAAATTAGAGGTCAGCTTAACTGTGGACATTGAAACTAAAACTGGTCTAGGCAGGCTGCCTTTGGAAACCTTCACCCCTTGGTCTAGTCTTCAGCATGCATCATGGTCTGGATCATTCAACCCACCTCATCCCAAGCAGAACTGCACTCACAGGAAGGTTTCCAGTGATTTTCCACTCTGTTTTAGAATTTTCTATTTAGCCTTTTGTCTGCTACTTCTTGCTTTATGAAACTTAGTGCTTTACCAGAGTTAATTGACTATTCTACTTTTTTCCTATACCTTCCACTTCAATCACATGGAGCCTCCCTTTTTGCCCCAGTTTGCCAGTTTGAAGAGCCAGTGAACCTGGGACAGATGGAAGAATGAGACATGTTCTG